>NW_020955309.1:0-266235 GCF_003031625.1 Empidonax traillii
GCTGAGCTCCCCACCAACTCCGCCTTCTTCCCAACTCCTCCCCCGTCGTTGCCAGGAGACTGATTTTCGGTCGTTAAGAGCCAGGCCGACTCCTTTGTTCACTTGATGGTTCTTGAATAGCATTCATGCAGGGGGGGGAAGGGGAAAAAAAAAGGGGAAAGGGAAAGAAAAATTCCTTTCTAAAATCAGAACTATGACAATTTCTCTAATTAATTAATCCCTGTATTGACTTGCACTTAATTTGCACTGTTACAAGAGGGATTAGAATGAAAAATGATAAATTTTCTAACTTATTTTCGTTGCTACTGATTATATTAGCAATGAGAAGATGAGTGCTTTCAAGAGTACTTTTTAAAAAAAAAATTTAAAAAGAAGCAAAGCAATGAGTAGTTGCTACAGCATTAGATTAGAAATTTCTCCTTGGCCCATATTCTGCAATAGCCACATTTTCCTTATGAGGACTGGTAACAAGAGTCATCCCAGATTAATTGTGGATTAGTTGTGAGCTACTGTCTCTTCTCACCTTAGAGAGGAAAATCTCTGGGAAATAGTCTAGGTTTTCACAAGTAGGTAGTCATAAGTCCCTAGCCCACCTATAAACATAGTACAGTATGCTGGTGTATTGTATTCCAGTGATGTTTCTAGAATTTTGCTCTTCCTCAACTTTATTGCATGGCTGTCAATGGGTTATATAAAAATCTATCTTGCAGCCACAACACATACACTCAGAAATGTGATCACACTGACTGAGTGAGGCCAAAGCATATTGCACTCTTCTGCAAAGCCAGAATTGCATGGTCTTTCAAATAGGCCAACCAAGGCACCTTTCTGAGGCCTTATATCAGCTTTAAATTACTTGAAAGGGAGAGGGAGGATAGAGAATCTCAATTTGAGATCTTTCTGGCAGCCAGAAAGCAAACAGCCTTTCAATATACTCTTAAGTAGAGGAAGGATTTAGAAACTGCTGAGCTTTACCCACAACAGCTGCAAGGTTTATCCAAAGCCTTGATTTTCTTGCTTCTACTCCCCTATGATTGAGAGGGAGAGTGTAAGTTTTCTCCAGGAACCTAGAAAATAAAGCAAGATTGTGAGAGTTTCTGCCATGAGTTGAACTCATTATTTTCCAACATATATATCCTCCAACACTGTTGCCTATATTTTCACTGAGGAGTTTGGAGGCTCCCATTGAGAACACATGGGCTGTAGTTTACTGGGATCAAATAGGCCAGAAGTGACTCCGAAGGTTTGAAGCTCTCTTAGCAGTTTAAAACCTGCAAAGCTATCTGTAATTTGTTGTTCCATGCAGAAGACTGGCTTCAACAAAAGTGCCTTTCAGACAGCAGAACTAAATGGGCATTTATTGCTTCTGCTTTTCACTTGCACTTCAGGAATTCCAGCTTATTACTCTTCTATTGCCAACCAGCATTTTCTGGTTTTTTTCTTCAGAGTTCCCTTCACCAGGTGTAGTAAAGTGAGGGTTGATCTAAAGGATCTTCATCTATGTCTGATTTACATAACTGTGATGAGCCCTCTCAACTTTCTGACTGGCCACATAGAAAAGGAGTCAAGTTAATGTGATGTTAAACCACCAGATGCCCTAATTAGCACCTTCCCTCTCTTCTACCTTCTATTTCTGCGGAAACTTATGTGCAAGATTCTTGGCTCCATTTTGAATTTTGTTGAAAATTTAAAATATTTTAACAATCGGGGGAGACAAGTAATATAATTGCAGAAGCACAGTTTCTTAGCTTAGCTTTCTACAACAGCCTGATGTGTTCAGCCAAAACTTAATCACTCTGCAAATGGCAAGGAGCAATTCTGGTTATGAAATCTTGATGAAGCAATGCTTTAGCTCAACAGACAATGTTTTATTTCTCCCATGTCTCTGTCTAAAGAGAGATTTCTGGTGAGCACATGTGCTGGGCATGGTGTTTTTCCATGTCTTCATAGCAAGTTATAGCAATATTGTCTTGTTTCTTACCATTTCCCACCCCTTCCCACCCCTTTTTGACTTTTCAGTTTGTTTTTTTTCATTTCAATTAATTAATGTTTCATCAGCTTATACATTGTTGAACTCTATTTTATTGTCCTCCCTAATTAATGCTTTCTCCCTCCAGCTTCAAGGCAACCAGACTGAAGTTTATTTTAAAAACAGAGATTTCAGCAACAAAGTATACATGAAACATGGGCAATTTCTATAATTTTATGAACAGTTACTGTCTGTATCAAAAATTCTTTCATTCAGTTTGCCTTCCTGACTGGTCTAAAACACAGGGATCCCAGGGCCCTTTGCATGCAGGCTTTTTTTTTTTACTGTAGTTGGAGCAAATCTACAGTCTTAGTTAAAAAGAACTAGCACTTTTATTCAGATTATAGGGAAATAATCACATCTGTTTAAATGTTTGCTTTCACAGGAGAGTTTCCTAAATGACTAGAAAGAGACTAGCAATAAAACTACTGAAATGTAGTGGTTAAAACCAAGAAACTTGCTATTTCACTTACTAGGGACAAAAGCAACACTTACCTGCTTCCTCTTTTTCTATGTCGTCATCAGGTTTTCAGTACTAAACCACAATACTTACAGCAGCAAAACAGACTCGCCTACAATGGCAAGTTCACAATTCATTTTCTATGGGCAGGCATTTACCATACAATTTTACAGTGTTGGTATTATTGCCTTTTCAACCTTTGAAAGCAATTTCTAGAGTAATTTTAGTGCTGGGTTAGATTTTACATAAGCACAGAGTGCCCAGTGATTGATGGGCAGCTACACAAGTACAGTACCGCAACCTTCATTGCTGAATAACACTTGAATAACTATTATTCAGATATAGAGTTTCACTGTGCTTCCATTTCACTAACAAGGACATTTATGGAAATTACAAACACACCTTTGCAAAGTACCAGCACATTGCAGGCCTATAGATGGGCACCCTTCAGAAATAATTAGTCAAGCTCTTAGAGAAGCATCCTAACATGATTTATGATTGGTTCCTTACTCTAAGGTGTCTTCATTTTATTTTCATGCTTTGGCATAGAGGAAGGTCGATATTTACTTAACACACATATACCCTCACTCACATACACCAGTTTTGCCCACCTATATGGCAAAATAAGTAAATGGGAACTCTGCGATGGAGAGCTAGCCACACTAAGATTGAAACTACTTTGTTTCTTTGACAACTTTACTGCTTTTAAAAGCTGGAAGAAACCTTCCACAAAAAAACTACTATGAAGCATATGCATATAAAAATATGCCAAGAATTTGCCTGTTCTTGAGGATTGTGGACAAAATAATAATTTTCCCATTCAGCTTTAGCTATGTAAGACTTACTTAACTTATTAATATCTGCAGGAAAATACAAATACAAATTTTATGTAGAGATTTAATGGCAGAAGTTGTGCCCTGCAAGAGACCCATATTTAGCATATTCCTTTGACCAACACGCAGAATTCATCAAATAGAAGGTTCTCTGCTAGAAAGGGTTAGACAACTACTACTAATAGTTCATTAAATAAAATTAAGTAGACAGAAAGATAGATTTGATCTAAAATGCTATTTGTGCTCATTTATATCATCATGTTGTATCTTCTGCCATCTGTCTTCATTGTATATTCCATGTATATTCCTTGCCTAAAGTTCTCTTTAGGTGACTTTCAACACTGTCCAGTAGAACATGCATATGATTTGTTTATGTTTTTTAAATCCTTTGTGAAAAAAGTATGTCCTGTCAAAATTCTTTCTTCCTCAGTTTTCAAGCTGAAAAATATAGGTAAATAAGGATTCAGTCTTAACAGAGTAGAAAATTTTCATAAATGTTTTAAACACAAAGAGGACATTTTAGAGTAATTATAATAAAAGCTAAAAAGCAGATTGAAGAACATTATCTGAAGACAGTCTTGAATGAGAGGAGTAAGAATAAAAGAATTATTTAAAGAGAAAAATGAAATGAGAGAAGTTGTAATACACCAGGTGAGAGAAATGTTCTACATTTAACCGAAGCATATAAGAGTGTAGAAATCACTGTTGAACAGGATCAAGAAAAAACCTCAGCAGACACGTGAGAAAGTCATAGCAGAAGCACCATATGCGATCAATAACAAGCTTGCTTGCTAGTAGGTATGGACAGAATAGCCTTGTGATGAACAAAACTAGAAATTTTCAAGCCAAGAGGAACCAATTAAAACAGACCTCATCACTTGTGGAGAATATTATAAGTGAAAACAGACTGCAGATGGGTGAAAGAAAATAGCATTATCATTTCTAGTCCTAAAAAGCGGGGATTTTCATTGGTCTCTACTTCAAGGATAATTTTCTCTGAATAACCTGGCTAGCGAATATTTGCAGTTTAATGGGGAATCAGTACTTTTTTCCCCCACATACATTCTTCCCTGTAAAGGTTATTACTCTGCCCACTGCATCACAGTTATGTGCTCCAAATAAGACCCCTTTAAATCATCACCTACAAAAACTGTCTAGTTTTGGGTAATTTGAGACCATCTATTGCGAAAAATGGAGCATCCTTGCACAAAAAAGAATACTCCTCACACAGAGGAAACAAGGACTCACTGTAGACAAGGCAGAAGAACAATAGAGCCAATGTTGTAGAAAGGCATAAATAATTGAGAACGTCTGCGAAGGAACTAAGTTCTCACAGGAACTAGCTTTTAGCCACTTCTAAATTAAGTGTGAAGCACACATAAAGAGGAGGCAAACAAACCTGAAATGATTAGGCAAAAGAATAGCCAAAAATCCTGGTCCTAGTCAGGCAGTCAGCACATCGGCTTCAGTTGTAAGTGAAGCACAGCAATCTTTTGTATGAGTCTGTAACAGTGGGCTACAATCTTGACTGCACCACCTCGGGGTGTGTGTGTATACGTACAAACACACACACACACACAGAGTAAATGTATTTTGTATGTGAATGTGCACAAATGTATACATAAAAGCAGGCACACTCCTCAGCTGCCTACTGTGAGTGAGCAGTCCCATGTACACAAGCACTTTTCCCTTTATATCCCTCCCAAGTGAGAGAGAGAACAAGGCAGGAGAAATAATAAAAAAAAAAAAGGCAATAAAAGCAGTCAGTGCCATCTTTGGGATCACAAAATCATCCTGTCCATGGGCAGAACAGAGTGAGACGGTCATCCTGTTTTATCCATGCAAACCTGGGGGCAGAGAGCTCATTGAGAGCTCACAGCCCCTCTGGAGGACTTGCAGATCCTGACAACTGACCTGTACCATGAGCAGAAGACTTTTCACCATGGAGTTCCAGTCCACCATCAGCCTTGATGCAAAACCCACAAACCTGAACAGCTTTACACAAAAGAGGTTGAAAGGGATATATTTTTGCAGCCACAATATCCCAGAACACCAGAAATTCCAGTTTCAAGTCAGATATCTGCCCATGCCACCCTTTAATCCTTCTCTGTCCTACCAGAACTAAAGCTGCTCTTCCAAGAATCAGAAACATTTGCTGTTGCCCCAGGTGAAAAACAAGGCTGTGAGTCAGAGACTTGCATCAGCCATTGCTGCAGAAGAGGTGAGCCCTGGACCTCTCATACCCTCTAGTTTCCACACCACTCTAGTTTCCACACCACCTTCTCACTTCCTTCTCTCAGGTTTCCTAAGAAACCCTCATCATGGCATAGCAACCCTCAAACTCCAGGGAACCTCATGTGAGGTCAATTAGGCAGTGTTTCCCTACCATCCACACATCTCTCATCACTCCATTCCTCACAGCTGAATAATGGTGGATCTTACCCTGAAGCTTAACAGGGTTTCTGATTATAAACCCCTTGTGCCAGCCTGGAGAAAAGAAGGCTCAGGGGGGACCTTTCTCATTCTCTCCAACTCCCTGACAGAACAGTAGAGCCAGATGAGGGTCGGGCTCTGCTCCCTGGAAACAAGTGATAGGACAAGAGGAAATGGCCTCAAGTTGCACTAGAGGAGGTTTAGATTGGATATTAGGATCAATTTCTTCTCTGAAAGGGTGGTCAGGCATTGGAAGGGGCTGCCCAGGGAGGCAGTAGAATCACCATCTCTGTAGCTGTTCAAAACACATGCATGTGGCACTTGGGGACACAGTTTAGTGGCAAACCCCTCAGTACTCGGTTAATGTTTAGATTTGATGATGTTAGAGGTCTTTTCCAACCTTGATGACTCTATGAGTCCATAATTCTAAGATGTACAATTTACATGAAAGGTTATGCAAGAAAGAAAATGCTGTTACTGATGTCAGAGCAAAGTTGTTGGGTGGTGTTTATGGAGAACTCCAAGTTGGAACTTTTCCTTGAAATAAACCTTTAATGTTATAGGCTTAACACCCTCTCTTATTAAACACCTTAACAGATATCAGAACACAGCTGTTCTTGTGCATTCTCAACCATCACCACTGCAAACAGGATATGCTAGAAGATGCTACGACACAGGCAACTCTCACAACACCCAATTCAAATAGCTGTTTATGCCTTGAGAAATATCTAACAGATTCATTGATTTGCATTTTTTAAATTGGTATACACTTTAAAGAGTACTTGGTTTCCTTAAACTGTTCTGTAACAAAAATACAGGAAACCATCTCTCTTCTACTCAAAAGATACATTCAAAGAAGTAGGAAGCAATCTTTGTTCTTTATAAAATGGCCAGTTTTACATAAGACAGTGCAGAACCTCTGTCACTTCAGCACTCTGAAGTTTCTGTCAAACAAATAAAAAATAGCCAGCACCACTACAGATGCCAAGCTTCCATTTTACAGGTGGAGCTTAAAACGGTGGTCAGGCACTGGCAGGTCTCTGGTAATGAAAAGTAAATGGCTTGTAATGATGGAGGTGATCTCTCAGTGTAACTACACAGTTTCCTGTGGTTTCTTTGTGTTGAGGTCTTTCTGTTACTCCACACTCTGTTTTTGGTTTGTGTACATGTCAGGTTTGGTACTATTTCATCCTTCTGTAAGCCTATGTAAGATTGATTGTTTCCCTTTTATTTCATTCTAGCTATGCTTCCCTGTCTTTCCGTTGCAGTTTTTTCTGACCATAATCATGTGGCCTTTTTGGATCCTGCCCATAACTTTTCAAGACAATGTAGTTATTACTTTTTAGACACAGCCCACTCATCCCAGTGCGTCATACTGTTTATGTTTCCATTCCTAGTATAACTGCAGGAATTGCTAGTACTGTTCTGTGGATCCTGAGTGGAAAATAAACCCTTCTTCCTCTTCCCTGTTCAGTTTACCTTGCCTGACAGATTTGCTTGCCCTCAGAAAGGACCGTGCCAGAGAAGTAATCCTTTGCCTAAAAGCAACTCTGAGCAAGGCCTATCCCTCTGCAGGGAGAGCCAGTACACTCCACTCAGTTAGGAACTGACTCATGGCAGCTGTATACTACTCATTCACTTTTGCACGTAAAAAATATATGGTGTCCAATCAGCCTGTTGTCAACACACAGAAATTTGTTTTGCACATTGTCATGCCACTGTTCCATAGCCTAACTGGTCAGCACCTTATTGTTTAGCAGAAATGCAGGTTTCCGAAGTGTAACTGACATGATTATCATCATACCTTAATTCCTTCATTATATTCAGGCACCTTTCATAACTAGGACTGTCAAGAAGGGTGATCAAACCAATCTGTATGAGCCACATAATTTTTCCTACATCCCTGCTACGTTTAACGTACTGCCAAGAGTAATTTAGGTCATAGTTAAACTCATAAGTAATTGCATCAGTTTACACTGGTATGTCCAAATTTTATTTTCTTTTTGTCTAATTAATTATTGAAACCTTTAACTGAGTGATAAAGTAATGCAAATTTCATGGGTTTATTGAGATTACTGCACTGCTGATGTAACCATTTGGGCTTGAATATGGAATATTCTGTTCAGGAAAGATTGAAGTTTAGTTAGGCTCATAAATGTCAAAGGCTGGCAAAGAAATTCTGTCTAAATGGGAGCATTAAATAGCTAATACTTTCAGTCCAGATATACTATCATTTGTTTTACATTTTTGAGAATATGAGGAGAAAACTCCCAGTAATAGTACATATACTGCATGGTGAACCCTAGACAATGAACCCACTTGTGGCACGAGACACCTGATGCCTTTGCCCCTTAGGCCAAGGTTACCCTTCAAAGGATTTTGTTTTATCTCATCCTCAATTCAGATTAAAAAGGCCAGCTTGAGAGATCATCTTGAACTCAGATTACAGGAAATAATTGTTCAGAGAAATTTCTAGAATAAATACAGTGAAGTTATTTTCCTTGGCAGAGCTCTGTGCCAATTTTCTCTGCAGAGGTCAGAGGCAGGAGTGACGCTCCTTTTCTGACCTCCCAGCTGCTCTGCTCTCCTGTCACATGAGTCATCCTAACCATTCCTGCAGGTCTTCCCTCCCAGTCCCCAGGCCACGTTTTCAAGCTCATCCTTTCACTAGCAGTGGGCACTGAGGAGCAATATTCTAATAGCAACTGTGAGCCTCCCAGGCCTGGTGTGTTTGATTCACCACTTCACCCTGGCATTTTCTTGGCAAGGGAGGATTAAGCAGGCTTTATCCACATTCCTCATAGCCTCAAGAGGAAGGTGTGTGCCTGGCAATAAGGCACAGGTGACGCAGTATTGCACAGGCTGTTTCATCTACTGACAGACAAAATTGTTCCTCGGGGCTGTAGAGAGCTATGGAGAAATCAAGGCAGTCTAGCTGCACTTCTGTGCTCTACAGGAGACACCAGCTGGTCCCACTATTACAAAGATGCAAGGAAAGTCTGGTATTTTCCATCTCAGGCTCAGCTCAAATTGTGGTAAGCAGTAGACAGTAGGGTCAGGGCATCTTTAACCAAATATTGTTGTAGAAAAGCAAAGAGATGCCAGCACAGATCCAATATATGTCTTAAAATACTTCTAACTCCAAAGGATAAATCTTGATTTTTAAAAAAATCCCAGCTTTCAAGGAATGGAGAACAGGAGTCAGCAGTGGTATATCAGGGTCCCAGAACAGCCTTGACATTTATACCAAATGAGGTGAGCAGCTCCTAAGTATTTAACTGGGAGATCTCAGAGTATAGTCTGAAGCAGCCTCACCTATGTTATGAGAGTGTATGTACTTTTTCAAAGCCTGTACCAATTACAAACACAGTCTCAAAATCAAAATAATTTGTAAACAACATGCAGTTTAGAAACCTAGCACTGTGAGATAGAAAGTTGGGCAACCTACCAAGTTTATAGGTTTATGCTTATATTTTTCAATTTTTGCACAGTATTCTGAAGATGTACATTAATTACATTAAAAAGTCCACTGGACATCTCCTTGTTCACTTGTTTCAATTTTACATTATCTTGTTCACTTGTTTCAATTTTACATTATCTGATTATAATGGATATGCACGCTCAATTATACATGTTGCAGATGTGAATTATTATCGTTGTAATAGGAAGGGGAAACACATGAATTAATTGACAGGATCATGTGAAGTAACTAAATGGATCAGATACACTGGAAATTTATTATTTTTATGTCTTGTTTTTCAAGTTATTACCAATATTAAATGGTCTGTATTACTTATAACTTTTTAAAAGTACAAAACCCCAAATTATTGTGTACACAAAATAACTCAAAGTGGCTGCCTGAATATGCCTTATTAATAATGAGATTATCAAAAGTTTAATACTCACAGAAAAATTATAGTAAGATTTTCAAGGACTGTAATATGTCTGTAAACTATTTGTTATACACAAATTCAATTATATTTTTAGTAGTGGGGGGGAGGCACTTCAGTAACCACTATTTGACTTTAGTTTTTAAAACCTCAGATACAGAGACCAAATCAATGTTCATACAAGTACTCACAAAACATTACAGTTATTCCCTTACTTGCAGTGCTCAGGTACCTGCTTTTGGAATATTATTAAAGGTTATTGATATAGAGTGAAAAAAGGGTAAATTTTTTCCATCATCCATCTAGGCATCCTTGTCTCTCAAATTGGCTTTGACTAATTTAGCTTTAGTTTTATGACAAGTCTTCTATAAAGTCTAAAAACTAAGTCAAGCTATGACTGTCCCATCTGAGCCACTTGAAGTGGCTTATTATGGCTGATTCTACAGAATGCTTTTGATCTGCCCCACACACTTTCCATAGAAAATTACTGAAGTAGAAATTGTTTAACATGAAGTTAATTTTATACTGCACTTCAGCAGAGCTAACCATATATGATAAACAGGGGTGATGTTTCAGAATACGGCTAAGAAAAACAAGCTGTACTCTGAACTGAATTAATCTGGGTGTATTAGACAAGAATAGGAACAATTTCCACAAATGATGAGCTTTTTTTCCTGTGCAGTTTTTGGCTGGCAAACTGAAAGATACAAACGAACAGCCCAAAATGGATTCTACTGCATGTGGAATAATGCCATTAATTTAAATTAAAATAGAAACAGTCACTTTTTAAAATTATACTTTGTCTTCAGATTGTATCAAATTTAGCATTGCAAGTGAGCATCTCAGGCAATTCTGTGTTCCTGTGGACTTAGGTCAGCTAAGAGCAAAGTGGTTCTTGTTTTTCCAAGCTATGGTATCACATGCAGTGTCTGTAATTACTCTCTGCCCCTTCACACCCCTGTAATGTCCAGTGTGTGCAGAGCACAAGTGTCAGTTTTTGTCTCTGTTTTTATCATGCATACATGCACATATCAGATGAGACTTTTCATTTGTTCCCAGAATATTTTTTTTTCCTGATTCATGCTGCTTCTGATATGCTGTGCTTTAACTTGTCAGTCTTTACTATGTGTCACACTCTGGTAGATCTGTGTACAAGTCTGCAGTTTATTTATGCAGAGCTAGTAAAAACAAGCAATCAAATAATTGCTTCTTTACACATATCAAGGTGCAAAAGAGATTGCTTGGTCTGGTATTGAAAGTTACAGAAAGAACTTTTTGTCCTAACAACAGTGCTTAATCAATTCCATGTTATACAAAACCACAGAATAATTATTGAGTACCCATTGTTGTTGCAGCCCATCAGTTTGTACTGCCCTCGATTCTACCATCAGGCACAGAGTACACTTTGGTTTTATTGTACACAATTCAAAGGAACAGATGTGTGAACAAAAAGAACAGAGTAGGAGTGCTCGCACTTCTACACTAATGCTGTCAGGAAACAAACTGAACATCCTACCATTACTTTTCACATCTAATGAGGGAGAAGGTGGGTTCTAACTGAGACATCTCCCATAGACCCTGTCCATGAACTTGGAAAGGGTTTGAGAAATATGTACATCTTTCTCTCCCCCTCCTATTCCAACTTTTGGAAAGAAAAATAGAAGAAAATGGCAGCTTTTGAAGAAATATTTTTATATCTTCCTGCTTTCTCTGAAAAATGAACAAACATCAAACCCAAGGAAAGAATACTAGGCATGTACAGCACAGATCTTTCCTTTAAGTAAAGCTTTTATTCAAACCATAAATTCTAGTTGCATTTGTTCACATACAACAGAAAGGCACTTTCCCTGAGTGCATATAACCTAAACAATATAAACCAAGTGGAAATGCTGAAGGCCCAAACCCTATACCAAGAAAAATAAACACAGGAAACCTGTCCAAAATTCTCTAGTGTATCCAGTATTTGAAATATATATTTCATTTGATGGGGAAAACAGTTTTATGACTACTTCCAGATGGAGTTGCTTTTCAGCAGCAGTAATGGTTTGTCATTAATGCTTGCACTTAAAATATAGCTCCTGAAATGCAAAGGTACTTAGGCAACACTTATAAAAGCATTACATGGAAGACTCTCCTGTTCTGCTGTGGAAAAGATCTGTTCTGCCATGAGGTACTACAAAATACCTTGGCATTTGATAGCTTTAATATTATTGATGACACAATGGTCTAAAGACATCAGACAGACTATAGAAAGAGGCAATGAGCTATACTAGAGTAAGGAATAGAGTTATTTATTCAAGTTAATTGAAAGGTTTTACCAAATGTCTTTATGAATAGAGGAATTAAACTGCAGACTAGTAATCCTCCCTTCTCAGCTACCAGTAGTAAGACAAGAACTATTCTTGCATGTCCAAGCAACCACAGAAATTGACTGCAGAAAAGGGTGTTTTTTTCCTGTTGTTATTGTATTTCTTTTTGTGTTATGGGTATGGACTGCAAGGAGGATTTGAAAGGAGCTAAAAATAAAAGTAAATACATTATTTTTCCTACTGTTGTTACTGAACCATCAAATTTTTCTGGCTGTACATCTTAAAGAGAAAATGAAGAAAATTGGGCTACCTACAGTTCACACTCTAGATTTTTAATTTGAAAACTTACAGATGAGAAAATCCAGGTGCTATTTAATTTTGCTGTGTGACAGAAAGCCTCCAGAAAATAACATCCATGAGAGCAGACTTCAGACAGCTGACCTTCCAGTGTGACTGCAAGAAAAATACACTTGGAATTACTGAGCAGTGTTGCTGTGAATATAACAACATAAGCCAGCAGTGTGCCCTTGTGGTGAAGGCAGCCAAGCACATCCTGGGCTCTGCTAGTGAGGCTGCAGCCAGCAGCTCCAGGGCACTTATACTTCTCTGTCCTGCACTATCCTTTTCCTTTCTAACTGTTGCGATTCTGTGACTCAAGGCATTTATCAGCAACTTCTGCTAATGCTGCTAGTAATGTGTATATTAAAAAAAAAAAAAATCCTTTCTTCATCTCTAATGCTAATGCATCCTTTGTATGTTAGTATAACTCCATACTTCCCAGACACTGTTTTTTGTTCCATAAAGAGAGTTAATGCATCTTTTCGAAGGTTTAATTTTTGGTTTTACATCGTGAGAACCATTCAAATATACAACTATCGTGGAGAGAAGGAACAAGGACTTTTTAATCTGATTGTTACATGGACTAAGGTCAGTGCTACAGTCCAGAGTGAAGGGGATGCTTGCGAGGTTTACACCATTTTACTGTAAACTCTATATCTTGGTTATCAGTACCAAGTGCTGACAAAGAGCTTAGCAAGGTTTGCTGAACCTATCCAGTGTCTGTTCAGTGCTGACAGAAAACATGCTTTTTGCTGCTGTTCCTGGGCTACCAGAAATCTTGTTACTCCAGATTTTAGTTGTATTTCTCTAGAAAGACTGCAAGCACAGTAGACATACTATATGTCTGTACAATGCAGCTACAGCTACAAACTCCACAAGGAGGGGCAGAGGAGTGATTTCAAGCAGACATACTAAGATAGAAGCTATTGTTCTTGTTTACATTAGGCTTTTATGCTGTTCACTATCTGCTTAGAAACTAATGCTCTATATAATGCTGTGACATAATGCTTTATACATTATGTCACAGCAGTGAATGCTTCAGATAATACTGTCAAATGTTCAGTTGCATGTGATTAACCATGTATTCCATTATGTAAATCACTGGATTCTTTTCTGCTTTCATGAAATCATAAAACTCAAGTATTTTGATAAATATGAGTTGGAACAAATCAAGAAGCATTTAAAGTCATGTAAACTAATTTCAGAAGGGAGTACTTACATACCGGAGATGATAAACAGTTTTTTAAAATGTACTAACCGGCAGTTGTGAATAACTGTTTTCTAAACACATTAGAAACTTCTTATTGTTAATATGCTGCTTTATATGTTATTTCTCCATTATCCATTTGTTTTAGGCAAGAAGTTTCTCCACCCATGTCTTAATCTCCAGGATATATTTAGCTAACTGTGGTTTTGTTTGTTATGTGTGTGTCTGCTGCTATGTAACCAGCAACACATGGACTAAACAGTACTTGCTACCAATGAAATTCCACAGAACTATATGCTGCGTTCACCTTAAACCTTTCATTTTAATTACTGTGTACATTAGCATTCTTCTACTTTAATAACACTCCTTTTCTATATGGCCTAGAGAGAACCTCAGAAAAGCTCAAAACATTGCTTAATAGGGTAAGTTCATACTGTGTTGAAATAATTGCTAATGAGAACGTGTAGGGCCAACACATTGGAGTACTTCAGGGATGCATTTTTGTATACAACTCAGTCACGCTGGGTTAATGGAAGTGATTCCACATTAAAGAAAGTGATTAGTCTTTATATTTATGGTAAGAGCTACAGTGACTACAAATAACAATCTTGACCAGGTATCCTGCAAGCTATGTCTTGGGGAAATGGAAGATGGAAATAAAAATCACAGTTCTTCAACTGTTTTAAAGCTCTGATTGATCACTGCAATTCTTTCATTGTGTGTTTTGTTACCTGGGCCACTATCTGCCTAAGGCATAAAACTCTGAAACGACAGGATAGGAAGAGGAAAAAATTTTTTTATGTCAATCATTTTTAAGAAAGAAAAGCAGCAATGTATAATGCAGCCTTCTGGCACCAAGAAATCCAGATGGTAAACAGAGGAGGAGGCTCATTTTACACAACCACTACATTCACAAACATGTTTTATGGCCACTCATTTTTGGTTATCAAACTTCGCACTCTGCTGTTCACCATAAAAGACAAAATACAGAAAATATCAGCAAGAATTTCTTTTTTATTTAACAGGTGGTTAAACCTTGAACAAGTGAGATTTTTTTTTTTTATCTATCCAATTCTATTAGAAAACACTAGTAAAAATGTTCTAAAAACCTCAAATCAAGACTCTATAGGAAAAGGGACAACTTTCAAGTATTTGCAGAAAACTCTCTAAAGTATAAAGAAACAAAAAAGCAAATCAAAACCACAAATCTGTTGTGAAGCCTAACCAAAAACAGTGATAGAACAGAAACGTGACATGGACAGTGGGATCCTCAGGAATTTTGCCAATGACACCAAGCATATGGGTCAGGGCAATCCCAAGCACAAATACAGGCTAAGTGGAGAATGGATTGACATCTGCCCTGAGGAGAAGGACTTTGGGAGTTGGTGGACGAGAGGTTAACCTGACCCAGCCATGAGCAAAACCAGCTGTGTTCCGGGCTGCATCCAAAGCAGCATGGGCAGCAGGTAGTGGGGGATTCTGCCCCTCTGCCCTGCTCAGGTGAGACCCCACCTGCAGAGCTGCCTCCAGCAGGAGGCCACAAAAAGGCCCAGAGGGCTGGAGCAGCTCTGCTCTGGAGACAGGCCGGGAGACCTGGGGCTGTTGAGCCTGGGCAAGGCTCCAGGGAGACCTGAGAGCCCCCTCCAGTGCCTAAAGGAGTTTTGCAGGAAAGCTTGAGAAGGACGTTTTACAAGGACAAGCAGTGATAAGACAAGATGGAATGGCTTTAAGCTGAAAGAGGGTTGATCCTTCCCTGTGAGGGTGGTAAGGCCCTGGTTCAGGTTGCCCAGAGAAGCTGTGGCTGCCCCATCCCTGGAAGTGTTCAAGGCCAGGTTGGACAGGGCTTGGAGAGATGTGGTCTAGTGCAAGGTGTCCCTGCCCATGGTAGGGGGTGGAACGAGATGGTGTTTAAGGTCCCTTCCACCCAAAACTATTCTATAATACCGTGATTCTAAGATGTAATCCCTAACTCTAGCCTATGTAATTTTTTCCTAGCTATTTCCTTCATTTTTTATTCCTCATTAGACAGTAAAAAATCTGACTTCTCCTTTGGCCGTGTTTTCATTGTGTGTAAAGCCACTGCCTGCTTAGATGCATTCTCAGTATCACTTCTATGTACTTAAACCTCTAATAGCCATTCTAAGAGGCAAGGTAAGATTTTAAACCAGTGCGGGTAAAAGTAGAGAATCTCACTCAAAATGAAATCCAGGAGTGGAACTACAGTCTAGTTCAGGCAATGGGTATTAGGTGGCTGGGACAGCAGCACTGTACCAAATCCCACAGTTCCCTTGGAGATCTTGCAGGTTGAAACAGCAGGTTGGTTGCAGATGCTGTGCTACTGGTCCTCCCACAGTAAAAAGCATAACTCATGCAAGGCAGAAAGAAATGTGATAGGACTTACTGGGTTTTACAATTGTGACAGAAGTGAAGGATGCATTTTTGCTGCCCTACTAGCACGGAGCCACTTCAGCATGGGAGAGAAGCCTACATTTCATTGGTCCTGCTTTAGCACTGATAATACGTCTTTTTATCTCTGCTGCCTTGAAAAAGTGCCTCCACTCCATGCTGTTCCTTCTAGATCATGAAGATAACAATGCAGAGCATGATGAGGATTGTTTGTTAGTGTGCCAAGAGGGGAAAAAACAAAAAGTGGAGTGTTGGCTGCTGATTGATGATGCTGTCAAAAGAACAGGAGCCACGGCAGCTTCACATGTTAGTGCTGCAGAAATGACACCAAATTTATCTACTAAAAGTGTCCAAAACAAGTGTCCAAGCAGAACTCCAGAAGCACTGAATGCAGGGTGGAAAACCAATAGTTTTATTTTCTGTGTTTTACAGACTAAGCACATATAAATAAACCAGGATGAAAAAAAAAAAAAAAAAAGAGATTCTTTGTTAGAAAAAATTCAGGTCATGGCCACAGTCCCAGTCGTCCTGTAAATCACAGGTTTTCATCTTCTTCCCTGCATTTCATGGGGTCTATGGGCTGTGTAACTGACATGGGCAAGTTTGTTGATCTTTAAGTCAAATTGAACATAAACTTCTACCAAACAGTCTACAGATCAGAAGTTGCAATTCCTTATTTATACTTCTTGAAATTATCCCATGAGATCACAACTCATATCTGTAGGTCTAATACTTCTGTGTAGAGCTCCAAACCTGGAAAATCCTTCTGTATGGATCCTAATGGGCTCACAGGCCCTGAAGCCACACACCAGGTACCTCCAGGCCTTCCTCTGGGGGATTGTGTGGTAAAAGCTGATAAGGTTATCTTTCACTGACCACTACTCACGTAACCCCATGGATAATACATGGTAAAATCAAGGGGTACTGTGTCTTTAAATGAAGGTGAGTAAGCATTTAGCCAATGAATGTAGTTTCAGATTGTTTCCTACAGGGGAGGTGTTGATTTGTCACTGTTTGAAGGTTGTAAAATTGGGTATTTGGCATACAGAGAGGGTGAACTTACCACCCAGAACCCACCTCTGAGCAGACAGGGAATAAATCAATCAATCTATCTATCTATCTATCTATCTATCTATCTATCTATCTATCTATCTATCTATCTATCTATCTATCTATCTTATCTATCTATCTATCTTATCTATCTATCTATCCGTCTGTCTGTCTGTCTGTCTGTCTGTCTATTTTCTTGCAGTCTGGATAGAACTCATATTCGGGACAACACTGACTGCAGTGGAGAAGCAGTATCAAGGACTGTTCTGACACAAACACACTCCCCCCAGACACCACTGAGAACAGAATTCCCCTCTCAGCTCCATGCTGTTAGTCCAGCACTTTCATTTAAAGGTCATGCATATAAAAGTCTTGAAATCCTCACTGGAGTAAAACAGCTTTACTCTCTACCAGTAAAGAGTTTTATCCTGTCCTTATTTGGCATTATCTCACTGCAGTAAACCTCTGACTTAAACTCCTTGGACTGAGATTGAAGAAACTAACATAAATATGGTATTTAAAAAAATTAAAATGCAAAAAACTGCACATATTTCTCTCCTCTGCATATATTCTACAGTATATATGACTATATGTGCTTAAATTATATAAAGAAATATCAATTTTAAAAAGCATTTTTAAAGATTGCACAGGATGTTCAACAGAAACTGATGGAATAAACAAAAGCCTATATACCAGAGAGATGCAGAGTTGCCTGAGCACAACTGCATTAGCACGCAGACCCTTCCTTTCCAGTCTCATTAATATTTCAGTCTTTCCACAGTGAATATATATTCTTGTGAGGCAAAGTGATGTGCCAGGGCTTCCTTTGAGGACTAGAATAGTAATATTCCCATTCAAAGTCTGGTCTGGTTTCTCAAGAGGAGAAAAGAAAAAGTGAGATATCACAAAACTGAGTTGCCATCATGTCTTCAGAAACCTTCTCTTAAACTTTGAGTGTGTGAAGGGGAAACTCTGCTGCGCTGGGGGAATGTGTATGAATGCCCTGTTTTTGCTATGGTCCGTTTAGCAATATCCACAGACACGCTGACTTAAAGTGACTGCCCAGCGGTATTAAATTACCCTTAATTGACTGCCTTATCCCAGTGGCTTACAAAAATACCTCCTTGGAACGCTTCCAAACATGCCAGAGATACTGGCCAGTCAAGACTCCAAAATAGTCCTCAGTTAGTGACTTCCAAACCTCACACAAGAATCCAGTTGCGTCACTTGAACACTGTTCTACATTCCCTTGATCGGAGTCATGACCTCCCTCTGAGGAGAAGTCTTTCTCTTTTAAAATAAAATGTATAGGGTCTCCAAACAAATAGAACCTGACGCAGGAGAGGAAATCCCAGGCAAGTGGGAGAAATGCTGTTACTGCTCCTAAATATTCACAACATATGGCTTTGGGCAGCATCGGTGCACCAATAGGGAGATTTCTTGTATGCCACACTGTCGTTGCCTTTGTGAAATCATCTGAAAGTTTGAGTTTGTTATGATCTAGGTGCCCTGCAACTGATAGATACGTAGCTAATGTCAGTACCTCATGGCTTGTGGAATACATAGTTGTGTTCTTGTCCCCCTCTGCCCAGGTTACCTTATCATCCCTGCAACAAGCTGTGCTCATATTTCAGCAGTGACAGATCACAGACCAGCTTCTCCCTGTGAACTCATCAGGGAGCTGTATTAGGAGGTGTGGTTGCCTTCCTGTGAACTGTGATAGCCGGTGTGCAGAGCTATCCCTCCTTTCCCTGCCTCTCCTACAAATATCTGCAACCTTTAAGGGATGGGCGGGACAAGCAGCAAAGGGAAATAAGTAACTCTAAGTGCCACGGCTGGGGCCAGAGCCTCAGCTTGGATGAGTCAGCACAGCCCCAGCTGTACCAGCTACGGGGCTCGCTTTGCTTCTTCTTTTACAGACTGCAAGGCAAAGCATGAAGGAAAACTTCCCAAATGCTTGTCATTATTAGAGTACGAGTGAAATAGCTAAATCTAAAGCTTTGTGTGAAAAGATGCAGCATGCATCTCCCTGTCCCCACTCCATGATGTTGAAGAAGTCTGGCAACACCAGGACCTTTTTGAAGACTCATCTGTTCAGGAGCGTGGCCTTTTCCCTCCTGACAGTACATGAGGTGTTGTTAACCACTGTAATATTTCAATTCTGCTATACAATGCTTGCAAACATCCACTTAACCTCTAAGTAGTTCCACTAAATTTTAGGCAGTCTTGTAAATCTTTCTTTCCCTGATCAATTAATGTTTGTTTGTTTGTTTACACTGACTTCCAGGAATGGGTTTCTGCTGTACAAATCCATTCAAAGACATTTATGGATAAAGAGGGTGGCGGTTATTTGTTGATTCTTGGCACCAATGTTTCAGTCACCTCATTAGGGTGACAATTTGACCCACCAAATAAACAGACTGAGTGAATGCTGGAAACATAGGGTTTGAAATACATGCAAGATTGAGATCATTTGCATATGGTGCTGTAGGAACAAAGCAAAAGCCTGAGTAGAAATCAGTTTTTTTCAGAAAAAGACATAGATAGGCCAAAATAATTACATATCTTATTGCCAACAAAGATTACAGTCACAGATGTGTTAATATTAAGCAGTTTAATCACTGCATAATGCTAAGAAAGAGTATCTTACTGAATACCTGGGAAAACGTGGGTGAATTTTTTTTTTCTTCTAAAGTTTCCTAGCTCTTTTGGTCTTATCTTATGGAATGGGACACTTCCTCACTTGTTTTCAGAGTGCGGGATACAAAGTAAGAACCTTGGGGAGCTTGAAAAGCCAATTTATACTTTCCCCTACAAACTCTTGTTAATGATAAAAAGCCTGTGCAAGAGATGATATGCTCTAGTATCTCTTAGCTTGTCACAAGAGATCACATACACCACATATTGTTTCAATGCTTTCTGAAAAAAAAATTCTGCTCATGCAAACCTTAGGTTTTTTCACAGTGAGGAGATTCACTAATCTACTTTCGATAATTTAATTTTCTTTGGTATTTAATTACAATCAAATTTATTGTGTCCATATTTGTATATTGCAACTCCTACAATTTTTGAAAAAATGTAAACCAGAAACTAAAAATTCTGGAGTATTTCTTTATCAGAGTGCTAAATAAGTCTCCATAATTCTCAGTCTCTAAGCAAGAGCACAGTCAAACTGTCCTGTCTCCAGACCATCAAGTCCATCAGCCCAGGCTGAGGCTGGCATACTCTGGTAGGGGTCAAGGAGAATTCAAAAGTAGCAAAAATCAGGATTCCCAAGAAAATAAATAGCAAAATCACAAAGGCAAATGTTGTTTTCTGTTCCAGGGTCATGATAGAATTTGGTGTCTGTTTCCAAAGTGCAGCAAAGAGGCAGTATGTCTCCATCAATCATTTAGGGAAGCTGAAACGAATAGTCCTCCCCCAGCTGACTCTTTTAATCGTCAGTTTACTGAGGTTAGAGCAGAAGCCATTTGGATGCACTTTGCTCTCTATAGGGCAAGGGGGAAGCAATGTTCACTGTAAAGAGCCCTTTTGTTTATTTACTTCAGGACAACTTTCTCCTAATGGAGAAAAATGAGTTCGAAAAGAACAGCAGGTCTGCTTGTTCTGTGTCATATATGAGAGACTTGTTATAGACATCCTGGCCCACTCTGTTGGCAGTGCAGAAACCAGACACTGATACATGTCCCTAGACTCTGAGCTGGCAGTAACCTCTCCCTACCTTCCAGTCCTTTGGACTGAGATAGAACATTTCTTTCCTGCAGGGAGGGAAATGAGGGGTTTAATCACACTACTGAAGTGAGTGGCACGAAGAAGTGGCAAATTGCATGCCTTGTTGCAGGACAGATGAGCTGCAGTTGATGCTACTCTAAGCTGGGGGAGAGGAGTTTGAAAAACAAATGTAGCTATGGCTCTATACACAATGACCAAAAACGTTTTCATGTGGGATAGACCAAGACAGAGCAAAATCCATGTGTCCCCATGATGGAAGGCAGCAACCATTCAATGCCTGTAAGGAAAGGCATGAATAATTTGTGTTTGAAACAAGAGAAGATTTAGGAAGGTAGTCTGGAGAGAATCAAGTAGTAATTCAGTTCAAGGTCAAATGTTTCCTCTATTTACTTAAAATCAGAATCAGGCTTACAAATGCAGTTAGCAAGAAAATATTTTTTTATGTCACTAGCTCTGCCACATCAAGAGAATTGCCAGGATTTGGGATTTAACTTGGCTGTTTCTAGACAGCAGAGCATGTGCTGTGCTGGCATGTCTGCCCCTTGACTGTCCGTCTGGGTGTCTGCCTACCACCGCTTCCTCCTCCCTTACACACTGGATTTTCCTTCCAGTGGGAAGGAGTCACTGCTGGGATGCTACATCTTAGGCATGGTCACTGGCACCTCTGAAATTACCTGTCAAGTGTCCCCAGATAAAAAAGGCTTCAAAACTGGTCGAAGGACAGCTCTGTTTCAGCTGAATGTTGTGCTAACGGCAAGAGGAAGGAAAATAAATAGAACACAATCCAGCAAACAGTACACACAGGTGAAACTTTCACAGGATTATAACCACTCTGTCACTGGTCTAGGTTTTTATTAGCATGCCTCAGTAAAAACAGTTAATATGTATAAGTGGATTAAGAAAGCATAGTCATATCAGAATATTGCCAAGATTTATCTAAAAACTGTACCTTAAACAAAATAGAGAAAGCATTAAAGCAACAAATATATTGTGACTGCATGGCTACTATTGCCTGATTTAATTTATGCTCGAAAGAATAGAAAGATCAAAAATCTTCCACTCTCTGAAAAGAGTGTCTCAGCTATCAGCTGATAAACGCAGAGGGCTGACTAATAGAAAAAGCTAAAACTTTAGGAATAACTGTTTTCATAAAGCTTTTTTTCTTTTTTTTTTTTTTTTTTTTTTGATGGGGTGGAAGATGGTGAAGAAAACAATTAAATCTGGTGATAAATAATATTGTTATTAAAAAAAAAAAAAAAGTAACAGATAAAGTGAGGCAGTGTCCCAACTGTGGCAGTGATGTTACAGTGCAGGCCAAAAGTAGTGGTGCCCCATTCCTAAAGACCTGTGCTATTCTGACTGCAGAAAGCTTTTCAGCACACACATTATGTCATAGTCTTTAATGTTATTTAAGCATATTCCCTCAGCTATGCACATATTTATACACAGCTGACAGTCTTTCCTAAAGCTGCAGTCACATGACAATAACTATGCTTGCTTTAACAGATCAGTGTTCTAGGAAAGGTTTTCCTGACCTTTTTCTGGGCATTATCTGAACACAGTTAGCCGGCATAGGAGAAAAATGCACATGGAAAATCTGTGACTGCCAGGAAAGATCAGCTTTTGATATGCTTGTTTTAAATGGCGACACTTAGAATAGACAAAGGATTCAGTGCACAGTATCTTTCCAGTTTTGAAGAAACTCGGTTTTAAAAAAATGCATGTAGGTAATGACTCAGCAAATGCAAGTTAGTAATTTTCCTCTTGGGATCAGACTAAACATCTGAGGGGGATAATACCTATTTGTACTGGTGCATCATCCCACCCACGTTGCTGCAACAAAGCACAAATACTCTGAGACACACAAGCTCTGGAGCTGACCATCAGACTCCTCCCATATAATCAGGAGTACACAGATTAACACTGGTGAGGAACTGCTAACTCAGGAAATCACTGAGACTGAACTGTGACATATACAATATATGTGTACATGGATTCAAAACAAATATTTTAATCAAAAACATTAACAATGTTAATGTTAAACAAGCACCACATAGAGTGGCAGCACCTATTTATTGCTATTCTTGACAGATCTTTACACTGCACAGTGACCTGTGTAAATTCCATAACAACAAATAGAAAAGGCTCTGAAACCAGCAAGTTCGAAGTAGACCAGCAGAAAGCACAGGGGCCTGCAATTCTTGCTAATTAGACACATGGCCAAATTTCCTGCTACTGCAGCAAGCTATCCAATTCTGCTGACTTACTCACCATCTTGCTCACTTACATTTTTTGCCTTTTAAGATTTGATTGATAAAAATTAAAATTAAGCAAAAAATGCATCAAGTCATGTAAACACATCAACCAAGAGATTCTCTTTTTAAGTCTACACTTAAGGACTTTCTTTTGCCCTTCTTGTTGACTCAATTTAGTGGCCTAATCTGTATGATCCTGTGACTTTACTGGGTGCTTCACAACATATGCCTGATAATGCAGGTATCCTATATTAGTGGAGAAATTGGTTTTCCATTATGAAATATCTCATGGAATGTGGCAAGCACACAGCTGTGCCAAGACTATGCACATGATTTTCCTATACCACCCATACTAGTTTCACTGATTACTCACTTCCTTAGCTACAAAAACACACGGCAAGTTTCTTCAAGCTCAAACATCTGTACACAAACTATTTGAGCAAAGATGTTTCCATTCAGTCACATCTCAGTTGCTGTGACTGACATTTTAAGCCTACCTCAAATAAACAAAACTTGATTACAGAAAGTACCAGGCTAACAAATTAAATTACAGGTGCCCTTCTCTTGTGCCCAACTGTATATTATATTCCTCCATACGATATCCTGGACTGTTGGTTGCTGCACAGTCTACATGGATATACTAATGGTGCCCTTTTCACCTATGTTTGATCCTTTTCTTCTTATAAATTCGATATCAAGCAGACATTGCCCTTCTCCTGCAGACACATATCCTCTTCCTCTCTGAAAAGCTTTTAAAGACAGATCTTTGTGTGAAAAAGAGCTTTGTGTGCTGTTCTGTTGTTGACAGTGTGAAAGCAAGTTAAGGATGGGGTTAATTTTAACAATAAAACAATGCTAGAAAGGGAGCTGTTCTCTTTTTTTGGTAGACCCTTCCCAATACCATGGACCTCAGTTTTACTAATGCACAGCAAATGTCTTAAATGCATAGTAGTAATAAGATAACCAAAAATACTAAAGCTTTTAAAGCCAGTAACATGGCTAATATCCTTATAGGCTGATGAATCAGCAACTTGAAAACTTGTTATCTTACTAGTCATAAATCCTTCTTTGAGCTCAAAATTACAAGGAATGGATTTTATGCTACTCTTTCTGGCATCACTAAAAAATGAACTACAATATACATTCCATAAAATCAACAGGGAATACAGAACAATATAGTCAGTTAATTCAATTATTGTTACTTTTAATCCTAATGTCCGTATTCTTGCTATATAGGACATAATAGACAGCCAGGCATATGCAATACAAAGGTTTTAGCTTTATTAAATACATGAAGAAAATTAAACACTTTCTGTGAAACAAATATCTTCATCTAGTTGAGAGGGAACTTGACCCATTTCCCACTGCAGCAGTTACAGGTAGTTATAGGTATCTTTAGTTTCCATTCTTCTGCACTTTCCTTGTATTTCTAAACATAAAGGATTAGGGACTGCTGAAGAAAATGGTGAACACACAGTTTCAAAATCTGTATTTTAAGGCCTAGAATTTTACACAAAAACCCCTGCCCACAAACTTGATTGGAAATTCTATTTGTGTGTAAGACGTAATTCACTTACAATAGTGTCTTTTTTTTAAAGCAAGGCTATAATTTCAGCTCTGCCACAGCACCTCTGCAGAAGATTCCCCTTGGCTGAGTACAGCAGCTACCTCACAGCCTTTTTGAAATCTTCTCAGTAGAACATTAACATTCTAAAGGTGTACCACAGGATATTCCCACACCTTTGCAAAGTCAGACCTAAAATCTGCTAGTGCCTATCTCTTCTACTCTATTTTTGGTTGCCAGTAATCTGACTTTTTAACTGCAATTAACACAACTTCTATCAATGAATCTGAATACTGATTACAATTTGTGATGCTCAGCCAAATACCTTAATCCCTTACAGCTGTAAAATGTAGTGGATTATATGAGTGCCAGTGGTGTACTTTCTTTGGAAAATAAACTGACTATGCGATGGGAGAGTTGTAGTCAGTAACATGCTGCTTGACTTCTGAACTCCTATCTAGGTATTTTTGCCCTAGGAGTTATATTTGTTTCCACATCCTAAAGCTGTCCTTGGTATAGCTGCTTTTTAATTTGAGGAGAATATATCTAACTAAAGCAAGAAGGTCCCTGTTTTCCTTTCCCATGAGAAAAACGAAGTCAGTTTTAGAATGTCAGTCAGATAGGCTGATTAAAAAATGTAGGGTGTTTGTTTGTTTGTTTTGTTTTATTTTGTTTGGTTGGTTTTGAGGTATGTTTGGTTTTGTGTATGTTGTTTTGTTTATTTGTTTTTTGGGGAGAGGGATTTGTTGTTTTTCTTGTAAGAGTTTCTACTTAAAAGTAAGCATAATCTTTTGTTCTCTTAGAGTGAACTTCAGTTTTCAGATATTCCATATTTTCCTGGACCAAAAAAAAAGAATATGGGATATTATTTTCCTCCCATATTTCTTTCAGGCTTCTTGTATGGACAGTAGATTTGAAGAATTCACCAAAATTCACAGGAGATCACAAGAATTATATTCCTTTCTCTGCCCCATGAGAATTTTCCTGTGGAAGCATCATTTATTTTTAAACCTTAACTCTGTCAACTGCTCTGCGGTTGTCAGGGTCAGCCTTGTGGAGCGTGGGACCATGTTTTTGTGCATGTAGTAGTACAAAATATGCTGAAAGAGATGATGCAGAGCTGCCACCCAGATCACCACAATGCAGAGTGGAACCCACCACCCCTGTGGGTGGTCTGCTTTGAAACCATTCTGGCTTTTCCTGCTTCATACAACCATAGACAAAGAGGAAAGCACCTCCTCCTGCTGTCACATAAAAACTTCCATGCAGGACCCCCTCAGAACCTTGCTTTTTGCAGGGTAAGCAGGTAACAAGGGCCATCCAGGGACCTTGGCAGACTTTCTGAGTGAGTGTGTCTGTTATATCAGTTGCCAGCATGTGTCTTTGCAGAGGAAACAAACATACAGCTCACAATAAACCGAGAGACAGTCTGCCGTATGAATTCATTAAGCTCACATCTGGGTATGCCTCTGCAGGAAAACGTTTCATGAAGGATTTTCAGCTCCTTTTTCTCCTTCTCCACCCTCTGACTCCTTCAGGATCTGTTTCTCTAGAAGAGGTTCAAAAAGGGTGTCCTAGGGCTCCATTGCTATGGGAAGGAACTTCTGGATGGATAACTGACAAGGTATTATGACCCCTCCTTGCCTGGAAGATTCATGGTAAGACTTGACTAAAGATGCTGTACTACATTCCCAGAAGATTTCTGGCACAGAGATTTCCTAACATCTGACAGAAGCTTTATACCTTGCTTTTAAGTCCTCTCAAATCACACTAAGTCCTACAGAATCAGTAGCACATTACTGCAGTGCCACTGCTCTGTGATCCAGGCAAGCTGGGGTTCTTTCTGGGAGTACCTTTTTATCAGGAAGAAACTCTTCATCATTTTAAAGGAAATACTTCCCTTTGAACAATTCTCATTGTGATAAAGTTGTCATCCATTTATGTAATAGTTAATGAAAGCAAAGGTGAATAATTTGCTAATCAAATTAAATTTGTAATGTTAGTGATTAGTTTGAATTACAAGTGTCAATCCTCAATGTTGTATTACTATGGCAAGCTATATCTTCTTGTGTTGAACAAGTTCTGAATGTAAGTTTGGGTGTGCCTGTAAAATGTGGGTAGGGAAAAGTCATCCAGAGGAACGGGGGTGGGGGGAGAGAAGTCTGCTGTCTTCCCGCCCTCATCTGGGACCCGCCGCTGTCATCTAAGCACCACCTACAAGGGAGGGAATAATGGCACATATAAAAGACCAGTGCACGTTTTTTGGCGCGCAGACTGTTGGTGGAACAGGAGTTTCCCCAGGTCTCCCAGCGCGCTGTTTTGCTTCTTTGCTTTTAATAAATTTCTACTATATTTTAAAAATATATCTGGTCATTTGACTATAACAACTTAGTTCTAAGAAAATGAGCAAGTCTGCAAGAAAAGAAAGAATGTTTCATTTTTCAGAGGAAGAACAGTCAAGAGTGAGAATCTCCAAATCAAGCACAAGGGAACTTCCATGGAAGGGGGCGTTTGTTCCTAACACTCTATATACAGTGTTATATATTAAGTAACCATTTGATTAAAAAAAAAAATAATCAGAAATAATCCTGGGAACCATCTTGTTGACGTGTAAAAACTGGATGTTGCTGCTGCCACATCTTGTGAGTTGGACCTCAGAGGAGGTACATGCAGTGCCTTTCCTAGGATCTGGTCCCAGTAAGGTTAAAGCAGGAGCCAGGAAATAACTGGAAAAGCCCTGAGGTGCCTCTGATCAGAGAGGGAAGACAGGAAAACAGTCTATTGAGTTCAAGCAGCTGTTAACCAGGGAGTGTTTTGGATCTCATTTACACAGTTACCTTCCTATAGTACCCTAAACATTGATTTAGGCATCTGGAGCTTTTGGGTGTAACTTTTGAGTTTAACAGATGCTACAAGGGCAGTTCTTGTAGGGTTTGCAAAGAGTGCATCATATCTCCAGAGGACTTCTGACCCCAGAGACAGCAAACTCCCAAGATTCTTACTTGATTTGAAAATATGCCTTGGAATGAAAATAATCTAAAATTCTGCAATAAATATCAGAAAACTTTGGCATTTCAGGTAATTTCCTACAGCACTGATAATGAGGTAAATTTGCACCTCCAGTCATTTAACAGAGAAGTTCCTTTAATTCTCTTCAAAGAAAGCTTTTTTTCTCAGCCAATATCATTAAAATATTTCCCATAGCTTTGACTTGCTTCCCTATGAAGTTGTGTTTCACCCTTAACAACTTTTTGGAAACGGAGACTTGGAGATAATTATGTTTACCATTTAGATGTGCTTCAGTTCCAAAATCTACATCCATTTCAAATGGTGTAAATAAAGGCAGCCCTTCAGGAAAATTAAACTAATTTTGGTTAAAAGCCATAACTGCAATCCTGAGACATTCACTGCGACTCAGGAGACACTCTGGCCAACTTTTTAGCGTGCTTCTATTTTTATCTGGTCGCAGATCTGTTACTTACATTTGAGTGCTGAAGGTGGGGGCCCTGAATTGTGGCTTCCCACCCACAGAACATGAAGCAGCATCCTACTTGTGGATTCTCTGCCCCCAAACTTACACAGAGGGGAAAAAGACCATGCAAACCTGCTTTTTGCTGCAGAGGTTGCTCTCACAGATGTTTTTACTGAGCTTCCCCAACCCTCATAGCCAAGACCAGACTTTCTGTGTCAGGCTAGTAGAGATAAAAATGCCAGGTGCTTTTAGTCCACCATTTCAGTTGCTTAAAGTGCTGCATCTTCCTTTTCTCTGCAGATGGCTTTAATTGCCACTGACATTTGGAGGGATCCTTCTCTGCGATGTGTGTTTGGCTGGAAGATGAGCTGATCCTGGCAGGCACTGTGAACATCCTGACCGCAGGCACAGAGTCACATCAGGCACCTCTTAGGGAACATGGATATTCTCATCCCTCATCTTCCTTCCAGGCTGTGCAGCTGCCACTGGTGTTCCCTCACTTCCACCACAAAACGCACCTTGCAAAATAAACCCACCTTCTATTATTCCATGCCCCCTCCAAGTTAAATGGACCATGTTTTCAGAGTAGCTCCACTGTATTTCTTGTTTTGTGAATACATGGAGAAGTTTTCTTTGGCAGGTGTGTGAAGATGCATGAATATCTCCCTTAACATAGGCCATTCAAAATAATAATGTAGTTTAGACATCATCTGAGGGCAGTAGCCAAGCAATATGACTCCCAGCTTTTTATCTGTAGAACTATCTGGATCACACATATTCCCCATGGTAACCTCAGAAGAAGACCTTGACGTGACTCAACCTGTTTCCCTGCCTTGTGTCTTCAGCACACTTATATACTAGAATTTCATCTCTGTGATTCAAATATCAGCCAGCATTTTCAAGGCAGTTGCTTCAGCTCTCCCACATATGTTCAGTTTGCCAAATTAAAGCTTTTTTTTTTTTTTTTTGAACCAAGTAAAATTGAAAACAATAAAAAAAATTGGAGCATTTCTAAAGAGCACCTCAGATTAGACAACAAATATCTACCATTGCCAGGGCAAAGTGGGAAGGATTAAATATTGGGGAGGATAAAGTGATCAGAAGTCTGAGGGAAAAGTTATATTATAATGGAGATTTACTTTGGAGACTGTGCTGTAGCTTCTGTTCTAACACACGCAGTTATCTCATGTTTGCATCTATTGCTGTAATTTTTGCCCCAGCCAGCGCATAAACTGGAGAGCATGGAATCCTGGCTTGGCCAGAGAAAGCTGTGAGAGGTTTCATTTTACGCTCAGTGTAAATATCATTCATATTCTGATGGTCAATACTGATGTATGTTTATGTGGTCCTAACCTATCTCTATAGGACTGGCTGAGAACAAGGAGGAAACAGCAAATGTTGGGGCAGGGAGGGCTTCCTGGAGAAGGAAGGTATTCTCTGGAGGTATCTAAAGCATCAGTATGATACAGATAGCTTTAAACTGAGCTTTCACATTTCTCATTTTTGTTTTTTACTTTTATGTAACTGTGCAGCATCAAGCCTATTTCAGATTCCTCCCAAGCTTCTCCATTATGGCTTTGCCACAAAAGATGACAAACTCCATCCTGCTTTGAACTGCTTGGAAATTGAATCACTCACCTTTTCCTGACATTGAAGACTCACAGAAAGGGGGACCAGCCACAGACAGCAGAGTGCAATGTGATGTCTACAAGTTGCCATATGCCATCATCTTAAACCAGGGGTGGCATTCCTTCTTCTCTACTTTCCAATTTTGTTTTAATGCAGCCTAGATGTGACACCTAATATAACAAGACTGCAGTTCTGCTGCCAAAACATAAAGGTTTTTAAAAACTCCTACTTCTCTTCCTATAGCTGATTTATGCAGGCAGCTGCGTAAAATTTGGGTACTGTCTGCACTACATATCTTGTGACTGGCAGCTCCAGAAAAACCCTGATTTAAACTTATACTTTGCATGGACACAGCAGAATAAAAACGTACAGATAGTTCTATCTTTAGTCCACAGTCTTACTGGTAATTAAACAAGCAATGTGCAATTTTATTATTGTAATGCTAAAGATTAAGAGATTGAATTAGGATGCCTTCCAAAAGACATCACTGCATTATATAGGAATTATGATTTGGTATGATAGAGTTCAGTAATGTCAGCCAAGACATATTTTATGTCTAAGTCTCATTAAAATAACCCCAGAATAACATCACTGAACAGATTTTAGTAAGAAATTATAAACACTAGCTAACATTCACATTCCCACATTAGTTAGCTTGCCTTAAAAGTCATCTCAGAATAACATAAAAAGCTTTGGAAAAATGAATACGAAGAGACATGTGAAAGCTTAATGAGCGGGCTGCTGGCTTTCTTGCTGTTTGATTTTGCCCTGATTTTCAATAACTTTGCAGAACTGAGAGCTACTGCTGAGAAGGGAGATAGGATTGTCACGGTAGAAAGGTTGAGTGTTCCAGCCATACAGCTGCCGACCTTTAGAGCAATTTGGAATGATGAGTATGTTTTTCCATTTCAAGACTCCTTCTTCCTTTACAAAAGCTGCCCCTTTTCACAGTGATGTCATCCTCTGAGAGTGTGTTATTAAAGGAAGAGGTAGATTCCTTAAATAAACCCATACAGTTAAAATTTCTATACAATGTGCTACAGAATTCCAGAGGAAGAAGGTGGTAACGCCCAAATGATTCTTATCCACTGTTTTGGTTAAATTATTGTCTTAAAGGAATAAAAGTCATCATGCTGGCTAACCCAGAAATGCCAAAGGTGACACTGCTTTTTCATTAAAAAACATGGAAATTCCATGATGAATGTTTTACACACCCAACAATGCAACAGCTCACACTGAGATGGCCAAACTGAGGTTTTTTTCCCTATAGTTAACTGTTGTCATTGATCTAATGGCATACACAAATGTTTTATATTTCGAGCGGAAAAAAACCAGAATATAATATCATGTAATTTAAGAAATTGTTCATAAAAGCAGTTATTTAATGTAAAGAATACTACTTGCACAAAGGCTGCAAACATTTCAGATGTGAGCATATAGCTTTAATGTGACAAAATTTTAATTAAGCAATTCTCTTTGCCAAATAGAATAATAATTAGCATACCTTAATGCCAACTCTCACTGTCCTGTCTGGTGAAATTTACAATCCTTCAAAAGTAAAATTAGTCTCCTTAATTAAAGCGAAAAGCATGTGAGCCCACATAAAGAAACACCCACCGACAGAGCTATTTACCACTGCAGTAAATTTATATTCAAGATAAGCTCACATTTTCCTGGATTGGGGCAACTGACTTAATTCTATTTTAAAAGGTAGTAAGGAATGTAATAGGTTTTCTTTAAAATGCCCTTAACACATTAATTAATCTGAGGGATTCTGTACTAGAGGAAACATGCCCTTGAACAGTGACAAGCAAGGGAAAAGTATGCTAAGTCCTAAAAGGCCCAATGGAAAAGATATTTCAAAAGCAGGAAAGGTTCAGTACGTACTACTACATTTTCTAACGTCAACAGTGTTTTCATTTACTAACAGAAATACAGTAAAAATGTATAACTACTAACTTGAATCATATTATAACTGCTAATATATCAACAAAACCCATCTACATTCCTATTGTGAAAAGCAATTGTTTATGCAGCCTTAACTTTGTTTAGGCTGGTAGTTAAAAAAATCAGCAATCAACTCAAATTACACCTTTTTTTCTGCATTTGCCTTTGCTTTGAAGCCTTAACGAAAGACCACCAAAGCCATAAACAGAATGTAAGTTACTGTAGACTGCTTTTGGACAAGCAACAGTGAAAAGAAATTCCCCTCCCTTTCCACCCCCTTCTATAATCTCGTCCAGGTTGTCCATATCTCGGTACTTCCACTGCAGCCACAAGGAACCGATGAGTTTTTCTTCTGGAAAAATCTGCAGCCAGCCATTTATCTCCCTACTTCTTGCTTTAAGAGATACTTTTCACACTGCTACAGAGTAGGTGAGAAAAAGGGGCAAACTCACCCCCACCCCACCTTCCAGCCCCAAAGGCTGTCACCACTCCCTCTGCATTAGGCACAGCTCTTGTGCAACTACACCTTAAATCAGGTATGAAAAATCCATCTGAGGAATAAAAATTGAATAAAACAAAGAAGTTATCACCCATTCAGTTACCATCTCGAGAGATGGGCGCAGAGCGAAGACAGAGGACTAGGACTATCTCTTGCAGCACCAGCTTATTATTAAATTGGCTTAGGTTGCAGCTTGGAAGTTCATCTTAAGCCCTTCATGCAAAGGTGGGGAGGAAAACGACTCTGCAGTCACCTCTTCTTAGAAACAAAGGAGGGGAGTAAACCAGATGGGAGGATCCCTTGATGTGCCAGATCTGCAGCAGGATTGCAGCAGATCCGGGTTGAAAGGGGAGATTTCAGCAGTCGCAGTGAGGCTGCAGGCATGGAGAGGGGTGAAAGCAGCTGTGGGAGGAGATAGTGAGAAGTTGTAGGAAAGAAAGCTGAAGAAAGATAACAGCTGGAGGGCAGGGAATTGCAAAACTGTGTTTTCAGTTAAGTGCACATGAGAACAAGAGAAGGGTCTAACAACTGAAAGGAAGGGAGAGAAGTCTTCTGCATATCAGAACACTGGCGAAGAAGCCACAAGAAAACATCAGCTAAGAGTGCATACTTGAAGACACAAATATATATGAAGGTATTTGGACTCTAATCATGCCATAAACTGAAGGTGTATCTGGTAAAGAAGCAGAATTACTATGGTAAATAATAATCCATTACCCACAGTTTCCTACACTGTTTGTACACCCACTGTCACCTCCATTAGTCACATTTATGATGTTCAGACTGCAAGATCACAAGGCAAAACAACGGGAAAACTCCAGTGCTGGAATTTTGGGAGGTGGTTTATCTATCACATACTTGCTAAAGCTCTAGAAGGTTATTTATCCATTTAAAAGGGGGGGGGAAAGGAACATCTAAAAGTCTTCCTCATTTTCTTTATTCTTCTTATTTTGTGATTCTGTGATTCACTTAATACATCTGATATGTCAAAAACTAAAAACAGATGAAAAAGAATTGGAACAATAAGCCTTGTTCTGGGACATCTCGTTACACATCAGAAAGCTGAAAAAAATAGTAGTTTGCAAACCAGCTTCCAGTATCTTGAATTTCAGCATCTTGACTTTCAGCCTTGTTAAAAGCAGGCACAGGAAAGGTACTGGGGTGATTTCTAATAGCAAGTTGCAGCAATGAACACTGAAAATGCTACCCAAAGAGAATATAATTGCCTTCATGAACACAAGCATTTATCAGTAAAGCTTTCTTGATGACATTAGATCTCTGTAGCCCTTAAAGCCTTCCAGATGATGAAACTACATTTCACATGAGCTGCATGTAAAACTGAGATATATAATAATATTGAAACAAGTGGTTTAACAGAACTGGAACTCCTCGGGTTTTGTATCTCAGGGTTTGCAGTAGTATGACAGTATCTCTCCCATGATACCTCTCAAGGTAACTTTGCTATGGTTTGATGGGACATTAAACCAGAAAAAAAGCTTACATTGGTTAATTAACTCTAATTCATTCCTTTATTGCCAGCAAATAAATGAGATATTTTACAAAATCCTCATCTGACTTTAAACAGAGACCCTGTTTATTTTTATTTAAAACAAAAACTTCATTGGGCTATATGCTGTGTAGCTAACAGCATGGACCTCAATACTGCTGTCAATGCTAGTCAGCCAGTTTATTTAACAAATAAACAGTTTGTTTCTTTCTTACTAACAGGAATTATCTGAAATACTTCCTTTTAAAGGGGTGAGTACTAAAACTCACAGCCTCTTCTACACTCAAAGGACATTAAGAGGTAGCAAAATAAAGCCTTGCCTTGCCACAGCTGCAATTACTGTAGATATTAGAAACAGCTGCAAAATCACCTATTTCTGTTGTTTATCCTGATATGTTGCTTGTCTTACTGTCTTTCATTTCAGTGAATTCTAAATACCCTCATCAATATTTTTGCTGAAATTAGTATTTTCAGGTTTCACATAATTCTTAATCACAATTAAGAGAGCTATTATTACATTCTCTTTGATTGTTTCCAGTTCTAGTTCAGAAGAATCTGCTGTGCAGGTTTCTTGGTAGACTTGAACTATTTCATTTTTCTGTACAACATCTTACCAAAATGTCACATACAGATGGCCACTTTAGCAAAAAGGGAAAGACACTCTCTTTTGACAGATGATGAGAAACTCTAAAATGTGTAAAAAGTAAATGTAAATTTATTTCACAAAAATTTCGTTTCCTGCAGAGATTTTTCATCCTGGAAATACGACATTTTCCAGTGAAAGGCCTTTATCTGAAAATTCTCAAAAAAGTTTATTAATTGACTAAAAATACCAAAATGATACCTTCTTCAAAACATAAAAATAGGGATGCAAATCTCATTGTCACAGCCTACTCCTGTCATTGCAAACAAAACTTGAAATTTATGTCTTTTCAGTCCATTATTTGAAGTCAACATGAGATTTTCCCAAGGCAAAACCAATTACAGCAAAGTTGCTGTGGCAGATGTTTGACATTCAACAAAGAATGTTTCTCCTTCTCCTCCTCCTCTTTCATTTTGTGAAGTCATTTTGTGCATTTAGGTCCCACTTGCCCTTAAGTTCTGCATTTTGATGGCTTGAATCTTAATTTTTCTCCAAGTGGAACTTGAAGGGCTCACGTGGTCATGTCATTAGGAATTGGGTTTTAACTAAAACATCAAATTGCCATAGTTGAATTGCTGGAGTTGGCAGCACTTTCTTAATTTGCTGAGAAAGAAAAGCCGGCAAGTTTTTGAGTAGCTGGAGGCTCACAAGTGGGGTTCTGACTCACACAGAAGGAAAACACACAGCCTCTTTTGAGAACTTCTCTGTGCACATTATTCTAATTTGGCAGTCCTGAGGCTCAGCTGGTTTTCAGAAGAGCAGTACCACAAATAAATCACTGTCATTTCAGCCCCTACCCACTGAGAAAATGACATTGTGTTATAGAACTGTCTTCTTCTGATAAAGGTTTGTTTGGAAACACTTCAAACTCCACATCAGATGTCCCTCACAGTACACATTCATGCTTCACAGAAATGTTTAAACAAGAACTGTGTGCAGCTCACCATGAATCACAGAATCTGTGACTGACTGACTGACTGACTGACTGACTGACTGACTGACTTTCAGGTGCAGTTGTAATGCTGAGGTGAAAAAGGCTGTGGTTTTCCTGCCAAGATACCCATCAGACATCTGTAGATAAGTTCCCTGTTCTCCCACTGCCCTTATGACCAAAAGTAAGAATATAAAAGAAAATTACTTTTGGACTCATCCAATATGACTTTGGAAATGTACCATCTTTAAATTAAACATCATATTTTGTTGAAAATCAGGGCTCCAGTAAAGAGAACTGGGCAGTCAAAAGCTCAGGAGAGACCCCAACACAAAATGGCCTTCTGACAAATGACATTGTTAAAGTCCCAGTGCTGTGGAAGAATGTGCCAAGCACAAGTGTGTTGTGGAGAACTGACAAAGAAGATTAGTTATCTCCAAGGGAAGTAATTTTTTCCTTGGAGGAAAACAGCAAAAAGTAGGACAACAGAACAAAACTCAATAGGTTGCTCTGTGTTTGAATCCCTAAGATCTTGTGGTAAAGCTTCATCTTCTCAGCAAATGGACTCTACCTGAGTTCTTAAGTTACTTTAACTGAGAGATCTGGAAGAAGAATTAAGAAAAAAATCTAAAGTAACTTTATGTCTTCAGCTTACTAAAGACAAGTGTAAGAACAGTGTATGTACAGTGACCTTTTACTCTCATAATGTTTGGTAAAGAATAAAACTGGATATTAGACCTAGGAATAACTGAGCATGCTAATACTTTCTTCTCCAATCTGCATATACAAGAGAGACAGTAAGAACACAAAAGTCTGAAATACACTTATAAAATAAACCTAACAGGAGAGGCAGAGCACAAAGATATTAGTGAAGAGAGAACAACTTGTCACATAAGAAGTGAGCAAACTTGAGGACGCAAGTAACTGATACATAATTTTTAGAATAGAGACCCCTGCTATGCACTCAGGGACAAATGGAAAACTTCTGTTTGAAGCTGAGAACTGACTAAAAAGTGAATGGAAAGACCTGGCAGTATGTATCTGATCAGCAGATCAGTATAAGTACTCCAGATAATGACTTAGAGCACTTAAATTAGGTTCTTCATTTCATTTCATACAACTATCCACCTCTATAGACCACAGAGGAAACTGAGTCCCACAAGTCCTTTTTGGTTATGGGTGGGCTCAGCATCAAAAGATAGTTCAGATATTCACCTGGATAATAAAATTAACCAATTAAATCTTTACTCATATTTACCTGATATAAGTGTTAAAAAAGCAATGAGAAAAAGGTGTGCAATAAGTCTTATCAGATGCTACACTGATTCTTTATTATTTACTACTTCCTCAGAAAGTCCATGCAGCTCTGTGACAACACAAGACTGGAAATGAACAGAGTTCTAAATTAATAAAAGGCAATCAGAACTTTAGCATTAGGAGCTGTCCTCTCTAGTTCTCACAGTCTATCCTAAGTGCCTCTGCTTAACAAACTAATTAGCCTGATTTTCCAAGTTTTTTCCCTATGAAATGGGCTGAAATTCAGATTGTTGTATTTTTCAATATGCTAAAAGTAATGCAACATTAAATTCAAGGTGAGGCACAGAATACTGAATTTTAATTTTATTAAAAAATCCTGCAGTGGGAACATGCTGAATTGATGGGCGAGGGTGCTCCTTCTGAGGAGATCCATTCCCCAGTGTGTGACCACTGGCATTTTTCCCCTAAGGATGGTGCTGGGAATAAATAGGGTTTCCTCACAAACCCTCTGAGGTCAGGCAGCCTCTCAGCATTTGCCTGGAATGGAGATGGACCACATTTCCTTGCCGACTGTGCTTGGTTCCAGGTGCTTCCTCTTGTTCAATGACTGCATTGTGGCTGTTTGTTAACCACAAACTTGTATTTCCACAGCAGTGACAGGATGGGAGTAAATGCCACAGATGTGGGCCTGAAACGCTCGTCTTTGTTTCCCAAGAGTCCTGGTCCACACTGGAGGAAATGGAAGTTTTGTACCCAAGTGTGCTTTCCTGAACAGGAATAAGCATAGGGCTACTAGGAGCAGAAAATAACCTGACATTTACTTCTTGATTATCAGAGAAATTATTATCCCAGGCTGATAACTGAGTTCTGAATAACATCACTGGCTACATCCAATAGATGTACATGAAATGAACATTTAGCTGAAATGAATCAGCTGAATGCACACTATCTGAATGTCTTTGCAAAGAGCCACAACACTAAGACACTTAACAGACCCACCTTTTTTCATACATATTTCTTAAAAAATACTGAAACCTGATATTTTCCATCTAGTTGAAAACCTAAGAAAAGGAGGTGTCTGTTGTATAAGAGAGAAAAATTTTGACAATTATTTAACGTACAGGAGAAGCACTATCAACAAAGTGAGGTGACATTGTCATAGCAGTCTGGAGTTCCAGTTGGAAGAGAAAGAAGAGATACTGACAAATATGGCTACTGGAAATTATGGACATGAATAAAAAATAAACAAGAGTTACTTCCAGTCTTTTTCTGCAGAAGCCTGAAACAATGGGATAAATTCTCAGATAAATTCTCAAAGATTAATTATGCTTCCCTGATTTTATATGCATTTAAACTGCCTAAGGATCTCCAAGGAGTAGGTTAAATCTGACATAGAGAGGACTATTAAAAATAGCTTAATTAATTCCTTCAGTTTAAAAAATACCACCAGTGATCCAGTGAGTTTTCATTTCTTTGGACTATGTGATAAAACATCCAAGAAGAAAAAAAAAAGAAGTAAAAACATTTCTGAGGCCTTGAAAAGAGCTGAATGTTTAAATTAAAGAAACATTTACAGGAAGATTCCCTCACAGAAGGAAGGATAGGAGATTGTGATACTTCCTGCAGATGGGACGATGTGACATCTCAGGGGAATGATCCTTTTGATTTTTTATCAAGTTTTTATATTTTTTTGCTATAAAGCAAAACTGACTATAAAGCCAGTTTTACTTATGAGACTTTCATAGCCTGAATAAAAATACCTGCCCAGTCTTTCAGTATTTTTGTGGGTTTTTTTGTCTAAAACTTTCTTAACATTTCCTATCAATTTAAGATAAATATTCAATAGAACTTTACTACATTCCCATCAAATTGTAGGAGTACTTTTTCCAAGTAGTTGACCTTGGTTTCAAGCTACAGGAAACAGAACAGAAACCTGAGTTGTTTCTGAGGTACTGTTTCTCCAGTGGGAGACAATTTTGGAAACACATCAAAATTTTAGGCAGAAGTTACTGCACCTCTAGCACTGAAAGGATCTAAATGTACTTTTTCATTACCATGACTGAGCTCTTCTGTTCAGTCATGACTGACCAGGAGAGCTCAGCTTTTTTAAGCATATCATTTATGTGTCACTTGGACTCCCTAGTCCTGGTTAATGAAAGCCATTTGCTCCACCCGGGGCTAGACCCTGCAGTCCCCTGACATCCAGCGCCATCATGTGGAGACACCACCTGGATGCCTCAGAGCACCGAGAAAGTTTTTCTAGGGACAAAATAGTACATTCACTTGAAATCTTGTGTTTACAGTAACGAAACCAACTTTGGGGGAGGAAAAAAAAATCACACTGCTAAGGTGCTTGGCAGTTAAGATCTTCTTGGCTATTAAAACCATGCTTAATGCCTGAGTTCTGTTTTGCTGGCTGCCACGTCTTCCCCCTAGGTTAAAATAAAACCACCCTTTCAAAAACACAGATAGGAGCCTTGTTTGCTCTAATCTTCTAAAATGGTGTGAAAACATCATCCTTTTTTACTTGGTATTATACGTTTCAGTGTATTTCCTCAAGGACAAGGCTACAGACTCCTTCAAGAAGAAATGTTTTGTCTTTCATTCATACATAAACATACACCCATATATAGACACACACACATATTCACACGCACACATACATAAACACACACAAAAATGTTTAACCTTGAGACAGAATTTGGGGGATATGCTGCTCTTTTTGTGGACACCAGACATTCTAACTTCCCTGAGCCAGGAACTTCAGCCCACGTGGGTTCCAGAGTGAGTGGGGGGACTCAATGGTTTTAGAGGTCTTGTACAACCTTAACAATTTTATGGTTCTATGCCTAGTTTAAGTCTAGAACACAACTCTTTTCCATTTCACATGTTTTTCTTCCACTACAAAGTCTCTTGTGAAGTCCCTGAACTCAATCTGCTTGCCTGTGCTTAATATGAGCCCTGCACATCCTAATTTTATTTTATACCATGATTTATTCTGGTACCTTCTGAATGCCTGCCAGTACCTTTTCTTATAGCAGTCCTGACTGATGGATTTATTTCCATAGGCATTTATTTTAGGGATTTAGAGGCCTGGACAGTATTTTCCTTTGCTTACCAAGCTGGTAACTGACAGTGCAACAGAAATAATAATTGCAATTTAGACTAGTTTAGAAAACTGGCATGCTGAAAATTGAGATCTTCATTTGGTGTGCAGCAGATGGGCTCAAATTGTTCCCCTCCACAATAAAATGAGTGGAGCAGAATTGCCTCCTAGAGTTCATTCTCCAAAATCTAAATAAGGACCCATTTCTTCACTTGATCCTCCAGTAATAAGGCTAGTCTCCACTCCATCGCTGAAACTTCACTCATGGTGCAATTCTGCAGGAATCTCAGATCCAAGGGGAATCAAGACACCACCTAGGGCACAGGTTCTGGGGTACAGACCTCTTTTAAGTTGCTTTCTTGCTACCTTGTCAGGCAAACAATTCAGTTCTGCTTAAATTTATGAAATAAACTGAAATAAAGAATATGGCTCAAAACCCATCTACAGAGCTACATGCATCTCCTAAATCCTCAGAGTTTATGTTCGTGCTCATTTGGCAGTTCTGAAGTGCTGAGTTGTTCTCTGAAGAATAAGAGAGAGAGAGAGAGAGAGAGAAGCATTGTCAGAGGCTGGAGGAATCAAGAGTCCCTGACGGCATCTATGGAGAGGATGACAGACCACAGCATTAGGACTTGACTAAAATTAAAGGAAGACAGTAAGACTAAAAGAGAATTAAAAGAAGTGAAGGTAAGGAAGCTTCAGTGAACCACACTAAGTTGAAGAGAACTAACAGAAATACAGACTAGGATCTTGTAAATAATACAAATCAGAAAGTAGGAGTTAAAGGCACTGATGAACAAATCTGTCAGAGGCACAAAAATTAGTTTTTGTGTGTGTGTGTTCTGCTGCTTGTTAAAGAGGTTTGCAGATAACATGAGTTTGAAGCTGTACCTAAAGGAGAGAACCACAAAAGTGTCCTGGTTAAAAGAACATCGACATGACCAACCCAGAAAAAAACAACAAACCCAGCAGTATTTCATTTTGAGACAGCATAACCAGTGTGAGGAAGTTATAAGTCACAAAGACTATGTTCAGATAGCATCTATATGTATCACATTCCTTATGTTGCGTTTTATTTTGAATTTTTCATCAGCTGTGCTTGTGAAATAGCACCAACATCCACCCAAATGAACTGCTGTAAACCTGCCCTTGGCTTTGGCTGTAGCAGATCACTGCAGGTTTATGGAAGGCACACCAGAAACACAGAGCTGCACCACCTGCAACTCCTCACAGGGGAGTCTGGCACATTCTGTGTTTTCCCTTTCTTTTTTTGGCCTTGCTATCCCTTGAGTGGATAATTACAGGACAGTTTCCAGAGTAGCTCATCTCCCTTTTTAGAGAAGTACACAGAACAAAACACACAGTCAGGGATTACACATTCAAAGTGTAAAATGCCAAATGCTTTCAGCCCAGTACATAGCATGTGGAACCCAGAAAATTATTAATAGAACAACAGCACTAAGGCTGCTTGTGAAAATGCATGTACAGAGGGAAGAGTGAACACCAGCATCTAGTCCATGGGGACTTGCCATCACCCAAACACTGGCACAGTAAACTGGAAGGGGTTGCTGTTGCTATGCACACTCTGATCTAACTTGCTCAGCAGTCATCCCACCAGAGGAATGTCAGACCATTTGGATTATTTCAATTGAGGGTGTGGACTCAACACCCCTGGAGGGGCTCAAGAAATGACTGGACACAGCATTTAATGCTGTGGTTTAGACAAGGTGGTGATTGGTCATTAGTTGGACTCAAATGATCGTGGATGTGTTTACCAACCTGAACTACTCTGTGATTTTGTGACTCTAATTTATAATACTTCTTTGCCAAATAAAGAGATAAGTTCTTTAATGTGTTAAGGCACTCAAATACAATGGAATGACTGTGAATAAACAGTTATGAATAAATACAGATACAACTTCTCCCTGTTCTGATACTTTGCAAGCAACTTTGCAAGTCACGTTTAAGTAGAGTGTGCAAAGTCACCTTTGTAGAGTGTGCAAAGCCATTTGCTGTTTGTGCCTGCTTACAGGTGACACGTTTTCTGCCTCTGTTTTCCTACAGCACCCACTGCACTGAGGATGTAAAGAAGACACAGGTATATTCTTTACCAAGAAATTTTTCCCTCTCAATATACAAACCTAAGTAAATAAAAAGATATGCACTGAAATTGTATTACTGTAACTGTTTTGTTCACACCAGGCTATGTTTGCTAGAATTGCCCCCTCCAAGCAGCAATTTTCAGAGTAGATACTTCAAACAATTTAAAAAAACCACCTCAGCAACAACACATCTTTCTTTTAAAAGATTAAATTTAAAGGTAATTAGGCAATTCCACAGTTGGGAGGATGTGGCAGAGGTAGAATGTTCTGCTCAAGTTCATCCTGAAAATGTGTCAACGCTGCCTGGAGAGATCTGCTCTCACAAAACAGTGTTTATTCAACTCTTCTTTTTAATGCCAGATGAGGTCCAAGCAGAAGGGTGGTTTTGATCACAGCCAATGAGCAGCCAGATTAATTTCTAAGGCTGCAAAATAGCAGGCAGTATACGAACTCTCAGTTCTCAGAACTATGAGAAATTTGCAAGCTTAGGTTTCTGTGGGTTTTATTAAACTTTTTTAAATATGTGGATTCAAACACAGTTTGTTTGTTTTGCCACAACTCAAGTCAAAACAAACTGCAAAGAAACGTGTTTTTTTCCTGTTTAATTAAGTGTATGAGAGCAACGGTTTGGTATTTTCCAGTTCTGCAGAACTCAGAAAATGCCCCTTACAACCTGCTGTCTCTAAGTGAAATTAAATCAAAATCATGAAAACATGGAGCTACCTCATCAGCCTGCATGAATTGCTATGTTTCCACTTGTGTTAATAAAACAACAGATTTAAACTAGCAAAGAACTGATAGTTTGACTAAAACCAGACATGTTTAATTCAACAAAAATGGAAGAGATGGGCTTCTGCATCAAGAAGACAGAGAGCAAACTGTGTATAGGTAATATAAACAATCTGCAGCAAGAGGAAACAGATTAGCAGAACAAATTAAACAGATCATTCAAAAATGTTACAAAAGTCTTTTGCGGGCAGAATGATAAAACTTTCCCATTCACATCGGGAGAAACTTTACCACGAGAAAAAAATATAAGAAAAGGCAACATCCTTGGGGGTCAGTCTCTTCTCCCAGGCAACCAGCAGTAGGACAAGAGGGCACGGGTTTAAGCTCTGCCAGGGGAGGTTTAGGTTGGATATTAGAAAGAAGTTCTTTACAGAGAGAGTGATCAGGCATTGGAATGGCCTGCCCAGACTGGATGGATTCACCATCCCTGGAGGTTTTTAAGATGCGGTTGGATGTGGCACTGAGTGCCATGATCTGGTAATCACAATGGGGTTAGATTAAGGGTTGGACTTGATGGTCTCAGAGGTCTCTTCCAACCCAGTTAATTCTATGATAATTCTATGATCCTTTCCCTCTTCAGTTTTGTGCTACACACTTCATTTTCTAGGTCTTCTATACCTTCCTATGGCAAAGGTGCTGCTCACACCACGGACAGATTATCATAGAGCCAATGGGAATGAGAAACAAGCTTCAAAATCCACTTTTAGTCAGCCTGGCAACTGCAGAATCGGCTTTTGTTGTCTTCCTTGCATTTAAGAAATCAGAAAACAGGAAGAAATTACAAGCTCACACTCAAGTTTACAGTGGTTCAGAGGTGCTCACTTAAGTTGGCTGTGACTGGTGATAAGAGAATCTCCCCTCAGAGATTCATAGGAGCTGCAGAACTCCAGAAAAGATAAAACCCAAGTATCTTATCCCTAGCAATAATTTTAATTTCTTATATTTACCAATTTAAGACCAGGTTTTGCGTGTCTGGTATTACCAAGCTGCAATGTCCAAGAAAAGAAGCCCTTCAGATAGAAAAGTCTGCATCTACACGGGACAGAGTACTTAAAATGCTTTCATTATAATGCTTACAACCTTCTAAGTATTGGGATGAGCTTTTTTGCAAATATTCTGAGGACAAAAAGAGCCATGTAACACTGTGATTATTGATTAAAGTAACTCCCATTACGTTAAAAAGAAAAATTCTCCTGTTCTTTCTCCTGCAGACACAAGTCTGTTGATTTTTTAAATGCATTTTATCAAAACCCCTAGAATCAGCCTTGCATGCGTATAACTGTACTCACTCAATCCCACAGCAACATCCCAAGACCAGCACTGATTGCAGGATAACTGGTCTGTTTGGGAATTCTTTCTAAATCTGCCTTCTCCTCTACTATGAGATACTTCCCTAATTTACAGAGAAAGCCACTGCTGTATTCACTCACACTTGTAGAACGCAAAGATAGCTGGAAATCACTTTCCCAACACCAAATATTTTAATTTTGCTTGTAACCTTAGAGCTGCATCTCCTTTGATTCCAGTACATGAAAAGTCACTCTGTTAGCTCAGAAGAAGCTGTTGAGTGATTTTGGATCTGTTAATCCTCTGCAAGACTGTGTATTCACAATTTAACTGCCAGGTCATAATAGTCTGGCTGCTTTACAAAATCAGCTGGCTGGAGCGTCTGAAGCTTTGACAGAATTCTGCACAATGAGATGATAAATCAAACCAATTGGAATTTTTTTCCTTTTAGAAACTGTAACTCTATACACCATTGCTTTTATGCAAATTGCTTTTCCTGAATTGTGTAACTATGGATGGAACAGAGCCATGAAGTGAAAGCCAAAAAGCTCAGAGACTCAGGATGTCAAAATCTGAGTTCTTGAGTTACAGACAGACTTAACTGTTGAAGTTTAAAATCCACATCGGAAAAATAACCAAGTTTGAAGCAATTCTATTCTGGTTTTCAAGTCTATTAACAACTTTTGATGGGAAACAGAATGTTCTCATTTAATACTTGTTCCTGTGTCTGTTAACAGTAGGAAATGAAGAACAAGCTTTTTTTCTTTTTTTAAATTTGCTTGGTCAAAATTATTAAATATAATTGTAAAACAGACACATAGAGTTCTGTTTCAGAGTCAACACTGTTTAGGGATAATGTCTTACTTCCATCTGCAAGGTTTACCTCACATTATACTATTAAGGGAAAAGAAAGGCTGCTTTTACAAATAGCCTTAATAATCTGAATCACAATTGGGCTCAAACTCTGTGCTGCAAGATATGCATGTATGTGTTTGTGCTCTTCTAAAGCCAGACAAAATAAACAGCAGCGGACAGACCCAAGTTATTCCATATTCCCACCTGATTTCTCAACTAGCCTCTACCAGTTTCTGCATCCAGGACATTGCATTAAACACAATTAAGCTCCTATACATTTTCCTCCACTGCTCACTAGACATTCCTACTTCTCTGGTACTCTCCTGATTGCCTTCACATCCTTTCATACTTCATTCTTTTCTTTGCCCTCTTCTGTCATTCCTCACTATCTTGACCAAACTGAGATGGTCTAAAGAAGACGACTTGGAAGGCAATTTTAAAAGTTTTTCATTAAAGGAGAACACTCTGCAAAGTACATGAGCAGCCACTGAGGCTGTTTTGGTTTTGGACCAAGATGTTCCACCAAACTGTATTTGCTGTTTCATCAGACCCCACATGCCCCATCCCTACTTCAACAGATGTGCATGGCAAACCTTGAGAGGGGCAGCTGGGTGTAAGTTATCAGACTAGTTTCAACAAAATTGTGTGGAGAACTTCATAACCAGGATTTTTCTGACAGAGCTGCAATGTTCTGCGTAGTGTTGTGATGAAAAACCTAAGGCCAGGCCCAGAGTAGAAACTTTTTAACTCAGCTTTGCTGCTGCTAAAACAAAAGTGGGAGAGCAGTCACAGGTAACTTCAGCTCATAATTAGTACTGAGAGCTAATTCTACAAGAAAATCTTCAGGGGCAGAAACCTCCATTGACAGGGCTTGTGGCTGTAACACCTTAGGCCACTACAGCTGTTTGCAAAGTCTGTCTCTAAGGGCATAGCCTAAGAACTGGGATAACTGCACTTTCTAAATGAAAAAGCTGATCAGAATGTGCAAACGAAGTCTAGAGAAAAATGCAAAACAGTTCCTGCACACTTAAATTTTCAGCTTTTCTCTAACAATAACCCAGTCACAGTCTCCTTCAAAATCCCTGCTTGTGACACCATTCCTAAAATTCATGTATCAAATCAAGCAGAGAGGGCGTGTCAGTGTGTTTGTTCTACAAAGTACTTATACATGTAAGTGTATATACATAGTCCTGAAATTATTTTTAAGCCTCAGAAAACAATAAAAATCCAGTATTCTTCCTATATACAAAACCCTTGTGCTAATATTTCTGAAGGCTCACCCATCTCTCATCAGCCTATACATACCTTGTGAAGTTCAGCCTAAATTTATCACTACTCTGCTCCTTTCCCACAACAACAATTAAAACCCCGCCATTGTGCAATGCACAGGGGACTTAAAGAACCATTACTTTAAGTGTACAAAAAACCAGCAACAAGTGCAGTTAATGAACCATCTCCAACATTTTGAAGAACCTTAGTTTAAGGACCAAGTAGATCTCTTTTAAAGTAATGCAAACTCAAAAAACTTGGCTGCATCTATGTGAGACACACTTAAAAAAATGGTAGTATAACAGTGTATCTCGATCCTTTTTTCATGACAGTCATATTCGAACAAACCTACCCCTTCATAAAGTAGCAGAAATGGCTTCTGCAGCTGTATCTACAGTGATGAAGCAGCTGGGAATTGTCAGTACATGTAATAAAAGTCACATGTCCAAATGTGTCTCTGCTTTTCTAAGCTGATCTCAATATAAATTTAAAACAGGATGTCAGTGTCTTACCTGTTGAAATTCCTCTTCTGTTATTGCCCACAACATGACCCAGCAGATGGTAGAAAGCTGAAAACATTTATTCAACTACTTTACAGAGTAAACCAATTAAGGTCAAATATATTACTTGGAAATAGACTTTCACTGGGTACAAACATGAGCTGACTTACAAGTATATGGTATATAAAAATGTTCTTTGAAAGCATCTAATAAAGGTAAAGGCAGAGCAATATAAGCTGAAAACCTGCTTAAGGCAAACAGAAAGTGTTTATTCTTCATTTTTTAAAAAAGTGTTATTACCAAAATATTTTCTTCACAATTACTTCCATATTTCTAAATACAGATTTTAAGACTGCATGAGCATTGATAGAGGGCCTTTACAGACACAAGAAACATCAGATGCCACCAAAAACTTGTATGAGAAACAGTGAGCTCATGACATCAAGAAAGCATTTAAGACTTCAGAGTGTTTAGAAAACCCAGGCTAGCAAAGCAAGTGATACACACATCACCACTTTCCATAATCAAATTGCTGACAGTTGTAACTAGATAAGAGAAATTATGTAATTCCATATAAAATGTGAAGTTTGGAAGCACTGGAGTAAATGATGTTATTGAAACTGCTGAGATGATTTCATGTGGCATATGCAGTACCTGATCTAAAACTCACTGAAGCAACTCAAAATTTTTCTGTGGCCACGAATTTCATTACTGTTACATAAAAAAAGAAAAAAAGATGCAGCACAGAAAATGAGAATTCAGAATTATTTAGCAAAGACTTCAGCTAGCAGGGCATGGATTTGTGCTCTTCAGCACCTCACTGTTATGTGCTGTAGAAACTACTTGGCATCACTCCTGAGAACTATATACAGACACCAAACCCATGAGGTGTTAAGTATCCCCTAAATATGTGCCCCACTAAAACATGTAATACAGAAGGTAGTATCTCTGGATTGAAATGCACCTATATAACATACGTGTTTTGCTGTCAACATGTTTATATTATTAATATAATAGAAATACCTAAACAGATATCCCCTTTCAAAAGTATACTAACTAAAGCATCTCAGCAAATGCCTACTAATGTGTCAAATCATAGCATGTTCCACTTAAAAAATTGTAATGCTACTTGTACCAGTCATAAATATACATTTGTCTCAATTTCCTGCTTTGTGAATCATACTGGAAATCATCTAATAGCTAAAAACCGCAATTGCTCACTTCCACTACTGGAAATCACCTTTGCTTCTTCAAAAGTAGAAACAGTTTAGAGTTAAGATTACAAATCCATGTTGCATCCACTGAGAATTAAAAGCGTGTAGCCTTCACATCAACTCCAGAACCAAGCCCAGTACTCCTTGGTGTGACAGACCAGCCCCTCTCACACGCTCATGGGTGGCAGCTGCTGTTTGTACATCCCTGCCAGGGCCTTGGCCGCGCTGTAGATCATCTGCTTGCGGGACATGCCCGTGAACACCAAGTGCCAGTCCGTCCTGTTCACATTCATGACACTCTTCTCCAGCACCTCGCCCACGGTCACCAACAAGCCTGACCATCTTAGATTATAGTCCTGAGGAGTGAGACTCTTGGCCTGTGGAACATTTTGAGAAGGGATTACTGAGAGAGTCTGAAATTAGTAGTTTTACTTCTATTTTCACCAACTTCCACAAGTGAACATTCTTAGATCAACAGACTTACATGGCAAATTAAAGGGTATCAGAATCAGATTTCAGACTGCCCATAGTTTGCCAAGCAAATTATCTGGATTTCTTTGTATCATGATCCAAACAACATCTGAAAAGTATAAACTAAAATATAAAGCTTGAGAGTAAAGACATACTGCTGTTATCAGAAGGTAGTTTTCTCTTACAAAGTAGCCAACAGATGGAATCAATAATAGTATGTATTTATGCAATATATACACTCCAAAGGCTTTAAAAACAGTTAAAATGTCCCTCTAAAGCAGGCAAATAGCCAAATGCAAGGAGAAAGCTGAGCCTGGTAGAAAAGAAGGGCTGAGAGATTTCCATGAGATCACAAAGGGATTACATAGAGTCATTTCACAGAATTGTAGAATGGTTTGCATTGGAAGAGACCTTAAAGCTCATGTAGTTCCAAGCCTCCTGCCATGGGCAGGGACACCTTCCACCAGACCAGGTTGCTCCAAGCCCCATCCAACCTGGCCTTGAACACTTCCAGGGAGGGGGCAGTCACAGCTTCTCTGGGCAACCTGTGCCAGGGCCTCACCACCCTCACAGGTAACAATTTCTTCCTAGTATCTAAGCTAAACATTCTGTCAGTGTGAAACCATTCCTTCCTGTTCTGTCAACCCAGGCTCTTGTAAATAGTCTCTCTCCATGTTTCTTGTAGTCCCCTGGAAGGCCACAATTAGGTCACCCTAAAGCTTCTCTTCTCTAGGCTGAACAATTCCAACTCTCCCAGCCTTTCCTCACAGCAGAGCTGCTCCATCCCTCTGATCACCTTGCTATCTCCTCTGGACTCGCTCCAGTAGCTCCATGTCCTTGCTGTGCTGGGCCCCAGGGTTGGAGGCAGCTCTGCAGGTGGGGTCTCCCCTGAGGGGGCAGAGGGGCAGAATCACCCCTGCCCTGCTGCCTCCACTGTGGGATCAGCCCAAGGTATGGGGGTTTCTGTGCTGGGCCATGTCCAGCCTCACCCCCACAGCAGCCCTAAGTTTTTCTCCCTGGGGCTACTCCATCTGCTCATCCCCAGCCTGGATAGATCCTGGGGGTGCCCCAACCCTGGTGCAGCACCAGCCCTTGGCCTTGTTAAACCTCTCAGGGGCCACTTCTGGAGCTTGTCCAGGTCCCTCTGGATGACCCTGTCCTTCAGGTGTGTCAATGCATCCTCAGTTTGGTGTCACCTGCAAATCTGCTCAGGGAGCCCTCAGTCCCTTCATCTGTGTCATTAATGAAGATGTTAAACCACGCTGGTACCAACACAGGCAACCAACAACAGGACAAGGGGACATGGGCTCAAGTTCTGCCAGGGGAGGTTTAGGTTAGATGTTAGGAAGAAATTCTTTACAGAGAGGGTAATCAGGCATTGGAACGGCCTACCCAGAGAGGTGGTGGATTCACCATCCCTGGAGGTTTTTAAAAAGAGATTGGATGTGACCCTTAGTGCCATGATATAGTAATTGGAGTTGGATCAGGGGTTGGACTTGATGATCTTGGAGGTCTTTTCCAACCCAATCTATTCTATGATTCTATAATTCTACAGACCCCTGAGGGCACCACTGGTCATCCATGTCCATCAGGACTCTGAGCCACTGACCGTGACCCTCTCGATGTGACTGTCCAATCAATTCCTTATCCACTAAACAGTCCATCCATTGAATCCATCTCCAATTCTGAGTGGGGGACTGTGTCAAGAAGTCCAGGTAAACAGAATGACACCTGTACCCCTCATTCTGCAGGGTGGAACCAGAAGGGAAACAGTAGGGGAAACATCACCGCACTCCTCTGGTCTTACGCTCATCACAGGCAACCACCTCCTTCATACAGATTTTGAATTAGTCCGTTTCTAGTGCATGTACACTGCCCTTCTTAAAACTACTGTCGTGCAACTACAACAACACAGGATTGTCAAAATATGCAGAACACTTTGGGTTTGAAAGGGACCCTTGCACATTTTTTCCTACAGCTTCATGTCTTTCTCCACTGTTTCTGAAAAGCATTTTGGAAAACTACAGAGACAGAGCAATATTTCTCATTTTGCCACTCATCAGCTTTTAAAGGTTGCAAGAACTCAGGAAAATAAGAATTAAAACCAATCCCACAAATGCTCTCTTACTGAAATGGGTATTACTGAAAAAAAATAGTAGTTACTATTTGTTTTCTGAAAACAAACCCTAAGGATCAAACCCCAAACAGTCTGGTTTTACATTCTTCACAGAAACGTTTATTTAAAACAAATTTACAGACCAGAGTTAATTAATGTATGACTCATATCTGCTGTCAGGAGACATGCAGTGACCGGAATAAATCCCAACCTGTGTCCAAATAAATGTAAACCATCTCATGAAAACCTTCCACGGGGGATATTTAAGAGCTGTACATTATTTTCAATGGGATGAACCATATTTCCTAGATTGAAGCCTTTTGATTTCAGAAATTTTACATCCTTGTCACAATAGCAAACTCAGAAGAGGAAATCAGCCTTGCCTTTTAGGTGGGAGTCTATATGCTCATAGGGAATTTTTGTATTTCCTTTTAGAGAAAGTAATTCTCTGTGGTTAATTTCTTCTTGGTCAGTATTTCTTCTTTTTTAATAGGAAAGTAAAACTAGTGCTCCAAAGTGACACAGAATGAGACCCTTGATGAAGAAATGCTTTGCCATAAATGCCTGAAGATTTTTAGGTAATACATTAACATGAATCAAAAACAGTTTTTTTATCCTCATTTCATAAATGAAAACATTCAAGTGGAGCAACTGCCAGTAAGAACTGACATCATAAATAAAATAAAAACTTAAATCTTACTGTTAATTGGTAAGAAAACTGAAAACTCACCTGCTGAACATATTGCAAAGGCACTGGTGTTGCTTGGGTGAATGCTTCCAGGTGAATTCCATGAACTGGATCCTCAATAATCAGACATCCAATGTCAAACCACCTGCAATGACATGCATATTACTTTATTTCTGAGTACTGAGTATCACTCAATTGAAAACCAACAGATTAGCAGTTGAATTATGACAATTTCACAAAATTGACTACAAATGCAGTAATAATGTAATAATGAGACTCAAAGTGTTCTGGTATTTTTCAAGTAAAATTTGCATATATCAGTTTTCTCATATATAACATTATAGTGCATGTGTATATATGTAAAATACATAATATACACAGAAATATATATAAAATATATGAAAATTACAAATGGAAGACACAAAGAAATCTGAGGAGTTGGGTGTGCATGCAGAGACACTCCTTTAGCAATAGTTATTATGCTGCAATTTTCATTTAATCTTTCTCATTAAAATAACCTTCCCTAACAATTAAGAAAATATTTATCACTCATGTTCTCTATTCAGAAGAGTTTTTGGCATGTCTAATGCTATAACAACCTCTTAAATGATTTATTCAGAAAAACACTTTTGCCCCTTCCAGAGTATCTCCCAATATCCCTTCTGATACAATTTCAGGAAAAAGAGAAGATAGCATGCACACAGGAGTGCACAAACCATAGCCAAATTCCAGCTTTCGTAGCTCCTTAATTTTCTGAGTTCGGTATAACTTCACTGTGTTTTTATACTGTGAATCTGGAAAAACCTGACAATGATTTTTTTATATTAAAAGTTTCAAGATTTCCGGACAAAGAGCTGATCATCATCACCAAAATAAAATCTGCCGAAGTAACAGTGAAGATAGACCATCTCCTTTCCTCTGCTCAGGGTGATACTGTCACCAACTCCTTTGAGTCAACAAAGAATATTCTTGACTCCCCAGGAATATATTTGATGTTCTCACTTGTCAGGAAGCAATTCCTCAATGAAGTTTTCCACGGATACAACAGGCTGTTTCTCATGGATGACTCCTGTCCGACGCAAGCTGTCTATCCTTTCCTGTGCTCCCTGAATGGTGACATGAGCTGTTAGACAACACTCTCTTTGAACCACAACACAGTACAATGTTTAGATTAATTCCAGAAGAACTCTGGAACATACTTTTCAAGTTAAACAAAAAATAAGAGAGATTTTGAAAATTACTCTTATTTCAGTGTTAGGGAAAAACAACCAACCAAATCCAACCCATGAAAAGCCATAATGGAATCCCAAACAGTAATAAACACTATGATAAAACAAATCAAGTATTTTTAGTTTTTTGTTTTCCAAGAAAAAGTCCAGAGCAGCAAGCAAAGAATTCCTAAGCAGTAACTGTGCCAAGTTTTGCTATTAGTGAAAGCATCAGCATATTTCTGATACTCACACTGACAGTTTTGTGACTTAAAATTTCTTGGGTTTAGAGTTTTTGAGTGCTTTGGAGTAACTCTGTAAGACCAAGGCAAAGAATCAATTTGTTGTGGTACATATCCAACTAATAAGTAGGAACCATTCACTTGAAAACGATTATCACTCTGAAGTTGTAATAGAAATATAACTACCACTACACTACAGTAGCTAAAGAAGTAAAGGAACATATACATTATTCTGCTTTACCTCCATATACAACTGTATCAGCTAATATACTGCTGTGAGAACAGGCTTTACTCTGCTGCAAACATGAACACAGTCACAGGAAAATACTTCCTTTTTCATGAGTTTTTGCTAACATTTAATAAACACAGTGCTAGATAGCTGTTTTCAAGATTTTTAGCTGTTGGCCAAACCCTTGCTAACCCTTCATATGGGGCAGCACAGCAGCCTGCAAAGCCACACAGTGAATTACTTTTCAAATAGAACATAGATCTGTTTGGGATGATCCCTGCCAAGTGTTGATCAAACTATCTTTGATCTACAGAATTATCAGGGAGGCAATTCAGTCTCAAAGAATCTTCTAATTTCTAACATTCCCAACATGATTTGGTAGTAACAGACTATTCAAAAATGCCTGATGTACTTTTAAACTACAGAAATATCACAATGCACACAAGATGCGATGGCAACCAATGACACTGTAAGAAAACTGACATAAATAATCTTAACTTGCTGTGAATGTCTTTGCAAAAAACCAGAAAACCTTTCAACAAACAGCTCTACCCTGGTCTGATGATTCAGATGGGAAAAAAACCCAAACCAACAGAACTCGAAGCCCTCTCAAAACAACAACAAAACAAACAAACACACACGCCAAAACCACAAACAAACAAACACCAACCAACCAAACAAAAAAAACCACCAAAACCCTAAAACAAAACAAAACCAACAACAAACCACAGAAGAAAATGTTCACCTATCCCCCAACCTAACTTCCACTTTATCTATTCCTCTGCGTGAATCTCTGTGTTGGTGGTACTTGGGTACTGTTAAAAATCAACTTACTTTTAAACCTGCAGCATAGCCCACAGGTTGGGGTGCAATGTTAGACTGTGCAGCCTCTCCAGTAACAACAGCCATTCCAAAGACTTCTTGAAAGGCATCCCGTATTGCTGTCACTTTTACCTCTTTCTTAGAAGTGACTACTATGTCCAGTTCTCCCCCAGTTCCTGTAAAATAATTTTGTAATCCGTAAAATACACATGTGCATGTATTTTTCCCCATTCCCACTGTTACAGGTCAAATACATTCTCCATCTCAACAGTATTCTTCAGCTGCTCTCCTCTTTCTCATGCAATGCACAGTAGCTATTTCATGAAGCAGAAGTAACTTAGGTTAGGAAGTAAAAGTTGGATGAACAGGTAAGTGAAGCACAGATGAAAGAGAGACAACAGGAACTGAAAGTTGTTCAGTATCTGAAAGAAACCACAGCACCCATATAAGATGACAATTTATGGAGATTCAGGAAAATAGCATCCATTTCTAAGCATGTGTTGGTGTTCTGGGAAGCAGTAAGGAATGCTGGTGTCACACACAAACTCTTCCTTATGAAAGGAATGACAAACACAGACGCAGGTCATAAAATCCAGAACAGCTATCAAATTACATCATTTGCAAAAGAAAGGCTCATATTACTTTTTAGTTGTCCTTGGAGCATAAACTTCAGTATAATTTTATGGGTTGTCTTCCTCCCTAACACTTTATCCTGTTTTTTGATATTAAATATCTATAGAACCAAAAACTTGTACACAGTTCTAAATGTTTTCCAACAGGGGATATCTCCATAAAGAAGCAGGAGTTTTCACTAAGCTTTTTTACAATAAAACAAAACAATTCAAGAATTAAAAGAAATTAAAAACTAGTACAAAAGACTGATGAGCTCAATCATACCTCACGTCTGCCTATCACAGCAAAATTTCCCCCACTGACAATGGTAAATGCAAAGCTTAAATTTCAAAGAAAACAACAATTTACTACTCCTTGGTTCATATTACTCAGCAGACCTCAGTTACAGGAATCATCTTATTTTTATGAAGAATCACCAGAGATATGCCAGAATAGTAGTAAAACATACCATTTGGGTTTTTTGGGGGTAATTTTTTAACTTTTTATTTATCAATTGCTTTACTGAATGGAAGTGAATGTACACATCACTGAACTTTGGGCAATTGTTTTAAACACTGGGTAACTACAGGATTAAAAAATAGTTGAGAGTATATTTTTTCATGGATTCCTTCAGGATAAAAATGAATTTGATATAATTAAACAAATGCTTAAAAATGACTGCAGGTATTTACTGAAGTTAGCCTTGTTTGAGTGCCCAGGAACAGAAATACTGTTAAAGAGCTTTTAATGTAGCTAAAAACTAATCCATAAAAGATCTAGTAAATTACTGCATAACAACACTAAGAATGGTAACTGTGCCCCATTTTTAGATGGAGAATACAGAATATGTTCTTTTGTACTGAGGATTATCAAATAGCAAAAGCATATCTTTGTTCATCACAGATACTACTACAAAAGTGGAAGAAAGATATTACATGCATTAAATGAAAACATTTGTGGTAACACCTGCCACACATTAGGATAATATGGAAATATTAAAATCTAAAATATAAGAACTAGGTACACCCTGGTAAAATCAGGGACAGAATTGTCATATCAAGTAAAGCTCTGACACTTGCTTGTGAAATTTCACTGTGTATTATAAATTGAAATGACATTTACACATTCAATTTAAGATTTCCTGACATCTTTTGTTATAAAACATTGATGTTTATGCTTACAAGGTGACTATCTCCTAAGCAGACAGAAATTGTCTATTCCAGGTGCACGGCTCAAATGACGTCTTCACAATGTGCCAGTGAAAACCGTTCAGCTCTTTTCAAGAAAGAGACTACAGAAATACTATTTGCTTGGATGGAAAAAAAAAAATAACTTCAACCACCTCATCCAAACGTTTTGGTAATTTCAGGTTTTGGCATGAGGAAGATGACATTTCTTTGGCACTACAGTAACAGAGAGAGAGCAGAGAGAAGTTGGGACCATTTGTTGTTGGGGACATGGTTTTTGTTGATGCCAGAATACATTTCTACAAGGAAGTACATAGGAATCTCTGCCCTATTTCCACAACTGCAACTACAAAAACAATGCAGCAGATAAATATCCAAGTTGTCCAAGATGTATACAGATGCTTTTCCTTCCAACAGGACTTTAAAGAACTTTGAGATAACTACTGAATTAGCTTACTAGACCTGAATCTTACAAGCAAAGCATTTTCTTAGAAATAATTTGTCCTCTAAATAAAGTTGATCTGTCAAGAAATACTGTGTCAAACTACACAGGATACTGACACATTACAAAGGGATAGTCATGACTGCAGTAGAAACTTTAAATACAGTTTGCCAAACTGTATTTAAGCAACATTTACTGCAGCTTTGCACTGCAGCTTTGCACTGCAGCTTTGCACTGCAGCTTTGCACTGCAGCTTTGCACTGCAGCAATGTAATCACTGGGTTATAGATTAGGCCCAGCTGAAAAAAAAACAGCTCAGAAAACCAACACTTTTTTTTTTTTTAAAATCATTTTAATGGTTTCTTCTCAGTCTTGGCGGTTTCCTGACCAGCTTCATTTATAGGCAGACCCAGAGCTGTACACCTAAGGAGAAGGACTGTTTATCAGACTACTAGAAGGAAAAAAAAGCCATGCCAAGAAAAACAAAAACCACACCATCACCCTGTATAAATGAATGCCCCTTGCTTCCCCATTTCAACAAAGCAGAAATCTCAGGTCAGCTTATATGTGAGATGCAATGGAATCCAGTAAAATAAAAAAATGGTGAATACCACCTGTTCATTTTCAAGATGCAATTGAAATGCTTTTACATTTCAAGTAGAAAAGTAGTGTACTATTATATTGACTTCTCCAGCACTTATATGCAATACCCAATGGTTTGTCATAAACACTTACTGATATAGGGAACCATGCCAGGATCCAGTGTTGTGATCATGGTCTCCACTGAATATTTGGTTTTATCAAGAACAGACTTCACCATGGGATTCTCAGCTACACCCTAAATTTAAGCAAATACATTTCCATATTATATTCTGTTTTCTCCCCGCCTCCCGCAATGAAAAATGTTACAGTTAAAAAGAAATAAACAAAAACTACCAAGCTGCTTTGTGTGTTTCTAACCATTACACTTTGTAATGGCTTGTTGTATGTCATAACTCAGCACAAACACTGTGTGATATGACTATCACAGCTTTTCAGTTACAACATGAAGTTTAAATATTACCTTCTGCCTTAATGAAGAAACAGCCCCATTGTCTTGCAAAGCCAAGCAGTGCTTCTCCAATTAGCAACCTGGCTGCCTAACTAGAACAGTCATTATACAGATGGTTCCTGAGCAGCTTCTACCTATGGAAGATGCCTTAATGTGTTCATCTGCTGAACACAAACAGGAAGAAATAATCCACACTTTTATACCAATGCAAAACATGAATTTACCATCATACTGTGAACCACAATGCAGCTAAACTTCTAGCAGAATAATCTTACAAAGTATCTTAGACACTTGTGATTGAGAAAATATGTAGTTTGCCCATCTTTGAAAAAAGACCTGTTACAGAATATGTTATATGTTATAGAACAAGCATGGGTTGCATCCCATAGAGATCAAACTCAGTTAATTAGGAAGTTATAAATGTGATATGCAAAGCATTCAGGCGAGGTAAAACACCACCTTCTGCATCCAGTTATTGTGAAGTAAAAATTACTTTTCACGTCTTACAGAGGTTCTAAAACTTCATCTGACTTAAGAACATGTGACAGAACCTGATACATATGTGTATGTTTCTACCACAGGACTAAAATTAACCTAGAACATCTGCCATTTGTCTAATCCCTTTGCTTCTATACAGAGGAAGAGCAAAAGCATAGTTTCAGCAAACATCAGTACTAAAAACAGCCACCTTGTACATGAGACTGGAAAATAGACAGGATTTGTACCAACACGTATTTAAAAAAAAAGACGTTTTATTATACTCAGTAGAAAATGGTAATTCCTCATGAAGGTAACAGACAAAGCCCCATACCTTTATAAACCCCCACAGCCCTCCAGCAGGTGCTCCACCATGGGCAGTAGATACTCTGGGGTCTTCATGCTCCTCAGGAAAAGTGATTGCAGAGCCACTCCCAGGAGACAAAGATGATGAGAAAGTTGTTTGTTGAGAGATGGGATCATCTAAAACACCTAGTAAGGTGGACAAATAAAACACAAGTGTTCGCTTATTTTACTGCAGTTAATTTGTTATATTGTAGCAATGTGTAATTGTTTGACAGGAAAACTGCAGGAAGAACAGAAGAATACTGGGCTGATTCACTTCACTTCTTGAAGGTCCCAGAACAATTCTGCTTGTTAAAAATTACTTCAACAATATCTGCTAAAAGAACTGAGACTGCTGTACATTATGTACAAAGCTAACTTGATAAGACAAAAAAAAAAATCATTGTTTAATTTAAAAGTTATTTTCATTGTTTTCAAATTTGCATAATAAACCCTCCATAGAACAAAGAGAGTAATAGGTGTTACTTCCTAAACAAAGAGATAGAAATGTTCTCATACAATAAGAGAAGTAGGAAATTTTCTAACACTGAGTGGTGGCAATTAGTACCAGTAGAAAAAGGAGGAAGCTTTACATATTTCAAAGGAAAGCAAAATAAAATAGAGTAGAAAAATAACGCGTGAGCCTTTGCCAGTTTTAACCAGCCTTAATCAGTAGTTATTTTTATTTTACACTGCACAACTGATAGCTCTTTTTAGACATTTTCTTGATACAGACTACTTAAAAGAGGTATCACCATTAACAGTAAAAGCCTGCCTAAATGCAGCTGACAACGAAGTTTCCATGCCACTCCACTAGCTTAAAATGACATCAGTTTAGCAACCACACCAACTGTTTTCATGGAAGGTACGTGTTTTCAGCTGTCCTAATGCAATTTAGTGACTAGAAACAATAGAAAAGACTGGCGTCATACAATGGACAGCTTGTTGTAGATAGATTTTGAGAACAAAACCCTGAATGTTATGGAACTGCACCTGAGATATACCATTCTGGGGAAATAAAACAGGTGAAGGTGGTTCTCTCTGTGCTAGACAAAAGCTATGTATGTATGTATGTTCAGCAAGGCTTTCCTGTGCAAGTTAACAAAAAATAAAGTTCTCGAAGATTTTTCTGTGAACCTGAACACTACCAGAACACCATTAAAATGGACTCGCTGTCCTGGACCATGACTGTATTTTAAATGCTATTATCCCTTCTTCTGAGTGCTACTATGCTAATTAAGAATACCTATAACAATTAAGAAGCTGAAGTTGCAGAGGATGTAAAAAAAGCCACCCAGGATACCACTCATCCTGCCTCACAAATGAGAAATCATAAACGGAGAGTTACCTGTGACTGGAGGTGCAGAAAATGATGGCATCAGTGGGCTCTGTGGTGCTCGACCAGCATGACCCCTGGTGATATCATAGGCTGAAGACATGGAAAATCCTGAAATGGGGGGACCAGTGGGAGGTGCAGGAAGGCCAGCGCCAGCAGTAGAGCTTAATGCAGAAGGACCAAAGAACTGGGACACAGAGGTACTAGAGGTTAAAGGGGAAGCAAGAGGTAGGGCAGGACCTTGAGATGGTGCAAGAGAAGAAACCGTTGCAGGAGGCACAGGTGGGAGAGAAGACGAAGTCATCAGAGCGGAAGGAAGAGGAGGAGGAACTGAAGATGATCCAGCTGGCAAGGGTGGTGAATATGCAGGAGAAGAGGACACGCCTGGTTTAGAAAGGGGACTGGACAAAGCTGTGGGAAAAAAAAAAAATTTAGAAATGCTAAGCCTTCAGTTATATAATTGTTCAGATATTTCACTAGTAAATTTTGACCTAGTCAAAATGTTAATTTTAGTCTTGCTTGAGTTTTCATACACCACCAGTTCACTCAACCTTTGCTGACAGAATCTTTGTAAGACACATCTATTTTTCTTGCATGACCCTATTTGTCACAAGCTTCAAAAAATTAATTTAGAGCAGCTGTAATCTGCCCCAAATTTCTAGCTAGTACTGTTCTTTCTGAGTGACTGCCTAATCAACAACACAGGACACTCTCATCTTCCAGAATAAACTAAGGCAGAAGAGCAGAAATTATCATTTTTGATAGCAGTAAGATGTTGGATCAGCTTAAGCATCTTAATGGCCTCAGCTTAAACATCAATCACAGTCAGCAAATCTCCACACTTTACCACAAACAGTAAAAAAATTTTGAGAACTTGCCTATGAAAATTTATTTACATATATCACTGCACTAATATGTTATAAACATAAAAAAATTGTATTTACAAAAATGTAAAAAAGGTGAGATGAAGATGGATGAAAACAATTTTTTTAACAGTACAAAAACTTTTCTGCTTCCATTAAAAATTCTTTTATTAATATATTCTCAATACAGTAAATGAATAATTATTAACATACTATATAAGACAATTACTGATAGTAGCTTTTTAGTGTGAGCAGTGCCACTGAAGAAATCTCAGTTTTTACCTATTGGTTTAACACCTCATGATGCAGCAACTTGAAGGTCTGGTTCTGTGTTCAGACTATTTTGATACTTGGCTTTAAGAGCCACCATGGCTGGAGAAGATACCTCACACTGATCAAAACGGAAGAAGTGCATCATTGGCTGTGTTTGGTGTATCTTACTATTTAATTTTCCACTCCCAACCATCAATCATGCACAGGTTTTCACTGAAATGCAGACAGAAAAAAATTTTCACCTTCCCTGATGTCAATCAACTGTTTTTTTGCAAAATAAACATGCTGAATTTTCATGTATTTAACAAGTGGGTTCAAATCCTACTGAAACTGTTTGGAAGATGTTTACACAGGTCAGGAAATTCTCCTTCCAAGTTTAAGTGTACAGACATGACAGATTTTATGCAACACTTGCACTAGTTTTGGAAACAGGAATGTATAATGATGGAAATGTTTACAAATACCAGTTTTCAAAATGCTTTCTCACAAGCATGACTTTCTTACAAAAGCAGCTCCTGTATCATTCCTTGTTAAAATGTCACCTTTATTTTGAAAGGACAAATTACGAGTGTATTTTTTTTTTCTAATATCTGCTAGGTAGCACACTGCTGAAAACCCCTTGTCATCACAGAAAGCATCAGCAAATCTGGAACACTCTTCTTTTTGTAAAAAAAAAAGTTCATGTCAACACTGAGTTCAACAACTCCTCTACAACACCTTGCCAATGGTGACCAGCAAATTGTGAAACACAAAAAATTATTTCATGGTCTCCCGCCATCTCATTACAAAATACTGTAAAAAAAATCTACTACTTAAAGACCATTTCTATAAAATTAATGACATTGGTGACATCCTATAACACTCTGTGCACTCCTGGCTCCAGCTTCTTTGCAATGGCTTCCCTATGAATGGAGGCAGTGAATATGTTTCATGTTTGATGGTATCTCTGCAACCTCACTCCAGGACACATTATCTTAGTTAAAAGCAACTTCTCCGTTAGAGGTTAGAATTCCACAATTTTAATAAAAACACTGCTTTTATTATCGTAGTCTTACTGTTGAGGGTAGATTTTTCTCAGCATATTCCTCCTTTAGTGTTTGACAGTACATTATTTGTATATTTTGAAACAGAACTGAGACACACTAGGAATTTGTTCTAATTGTTCCAATTCTAATTTGTTCTAATACTTGTTCCTTTAAGTCTTCACCAATGTTTTCTATGCATCTTCTAACAGGGTTTGCTGACAAATCCATTTTAGTCTCCTGTAGAGACGGTCCGAGAGAGTTGGAGCTGTTCAGCCTGGAAAAGAGAAGGCTCTGGGAAGACTTTATAGGAGCCTTTCATTACTTGAGGGGGGGGCTTATAAAAAAGAGGGAGAGTGACTTTTTACATGGGCAGATAGTGATAGGAAAAGAGGGAAGAGTTCTAGCGTTTCCTTCCCACACCCCAATTAATTGCCTGGGATCCGCTGCACCAGTCTAACTCAACAACACCAGATGTGCCAAAAAATTAAGTATCTGGTATTCAAATATGGTGTTCAGAATCTTGAAAAATCTGATAAAATGCTTTGACTACCAGCCACAATAAGGGAGACCTTATAGCATCTTCCAGAACCCAAACAAGGCTGGAGAAGGACTTCTGACATGGGCATGTAGTGATAGGGCAAAGGGTGATGACTATAAACTGAATGAGGGCAGGTTTAGGTCAGATATTAGGAAGAAATTCTTCCCTGTGAGGGTGGTGAGGTCCCAGCACAGGTTGCCCAGAGAAGCTGTGACTGCCCCATCCCTGGAAGCATTCAAGGCCAGGTTGGACGGGGCTTGGAGCAACCTAGTCCGATGGAACGTGTCTCTGCCCATTCCAAGATGGCCTTTAAGGTCCTTTCCAATCCAAACCAATCTGCGATTCTATGAATATTAAAATCCAAATGATTATCCAGTTTTACCGCTATCCTCTACAGGACTGTAAATCTGTTTCATTTTTAATTCCCTACTATCCTGCTCATCTAACTGTGCACTGTAGTGGAAGGTATTATTTCCCTGGCCCTGTATCCTTAAAAAACACAAGTGATTTCATAAAATAGTTTCAAGAATTAGAAAACGTTTAAAATATTCTCTGTGTCAAATGCATGTATGAGAAGGAGCACACTTCCATGATTAAAAAACAATTTAAATTCTTCCAAGTAGCCTGGAGAAGAGAACTGTAATTATGCTGATTGCAATGTTTTTGTATTAATTGCAGTGGTTCAAGAGACACGAATAAACATTTCTGTACCTAATGACACAGGTGTTGTAGCAGCATCAGCCCCTGCTGAGCTTGGTGGGGGTGTGCCAGGTGGAGTTGTCTCTATTCCACTCTCTTCCATCATTTTCCTTCAGCTACACAAAGCTGTGATAGAAAAAACAAAAGTATCTTGAGAAAAAAGGGGAAAGATTTTAAATTAGAATGCAAAGGCCACAACACAGTTATTTACATCCATGAACTTATCAAGTAACTCAAATACCAACTCTGCAAAAAAAACCCTGACTTATCTCAAGGATACAATTATCCATCCTGTCTCATTTCTCCTGTATTTTCCCTTTATTTTTAAGATTGTGATACTGTCCCAAACTGCAGGCCTCTTTCTAAAAACCTTACTGTGCATGCCCAGCTACTGCTTCCAACATATACCGGTAGTACTTGTAAGAGTAAAAACAAAAAAATAATGACACATCATAAAAACCAGGAAAAACTTAACTATAGGGTAGTATTTTGCTGCATTGTTGAGCTGTAGTAACCCAGACCAGGACCTGCTACTTCCAGTGTGAATAAAATGACAGTGACATTAAGTTATACTGAACAAGTTTTCCAGTACAGCCTATTCCTGTAAAATCTAAATACCACCCTTCCCTGGTGATGTTATCAGAAGTGAAAGTTAATTGAAAGCTTTGGGTTTTATTGTGAAGGCCAGTTTACATTGGAAGCATCTTTTAACACAGTAAACCTTTAAAATACATTACTTCTAGAAAAGCAGAGTTATATGCTTTACTTAACAACCCTAAATTAAAGTACATGGCCTTAGAAGAAAAGGAGAGATGCAAAATTAAGATTTTCATGAATACAAGGTGATTTTTATTTTTCAGGGCAGAGACAGCTTATCAAAACCCGGCTTCCTCATGAGTCTGGTAAACTAGACAGCGATGATTTGCACCGCTCCCTGAAGCAGCAGTTCTTAAGGAAGTTTTAATGAAATAAAAATCCTGTATAAAGGAATTATATATATGAAAAATAGGCTGAAACATTTTCCACCATATCCATTAAATCAGTGGCTACTGAGGACTGATAGCTTATTCCCTTTAATTTACAGAGGAAAAGGCTTAGATAACATGTTGAATAAAAATACTCATATACATATAAAAAAGAATTCCACTTACAAAAATACAAGCGGTTTCCTCTCTTTACAAAAACAAAACAAAAAGTCCCTCAATACCTCATTGTTGTTTTAAATGTATATACAACTCCTACTCTAGTATGGAAGAAAAGTTACTGTTATTACCATATTGAAAAATCTAGAAAGCAGGATGTCAATGTCAGCCTTGACAGGTGCTCAAAGAGTTCCAAAACCAAATGAAAGCATCAAAAGCACACAGGAGAAACTACAGTCCCTCTGACAAACCAGTATAATTCAAATTAAGTGATTTAAGATTCAAAGCTTGAGACCAGCCTCAGAAAAAAAGTAAACATGGCTTATGTGCAGCACTTAATGAAAATTCTTATGATGGATGGATTTTAGGTACTGAGGATCTCTAATTCACTTTACGCCTTTTTTTTCACATGGGATGAAAGGGTCAATAATTGTTTGGCGGGAAACAGACTGTCCTTGAAGAATGACTACATCTCACCACCAATTCAAAAGGAACAGCAAAGTCTTTCATTAAACTTCACCAAGTGGAAGAACTTGCAATATTAAGTTTCTTTATTTTAATCAATCTACAGAAGTTTACATTCCTGCACACAGAGGTATTTCTGAAGTCATTCTTTTCCAATTAGACACTGCAAAGCAAGGAAGAATTTTCCACTGTGCAATTAAAAGAATCACTGACCAAAACCCAGAAACATTTTATCAAGGCTCTTCTAATCTGCTGTTAGATTACACCTAATGCCATGATTAAAAACTGCTGAGAGGTGCTTCCCACTTAAAATAAATTCTGCGAACATGCAGAACGACTGAAAAAGTTCCACAAAGCAGCTCTGCGCAAAGATGCTGTAAAGCTTCAGAAAGTTATTACACTGGTTGGGCAGGGGTGGGAGACAAGGGGGAACCCACGAGAAGTCAGCTGAGTCACATATGAAAAATCAGGAATTAGCAGAAATGTAAATTATTCTGTAGTTGCTTTTCACAATTACCTTAGCAATGAGAAAGGTGAAGAACAGAATCAGTAATCCCAAATGTGCAGAAATAATGTCAGATGATAAAATATGATAAAAAATAATCACATGGAGTTGACTTAAGTTAAGCCTTGACTAATAACAAGCCTGCACAAATAACAGCTTTCTATATACTGATTTCTCAGCTTAAGTCAGTTGTAGTTTGCACGTGCTGCATGAAAAAAAGGTAAATAATTAAAAAAAAAAACCAACACAACATGACTTGGGAATATGTAAAAGCAAAGTAGAAAACAGATATAACTGGAACTCTCTTTTAGTGATTTGGAGAAAAAATAGAAGTAATAGTAATAATTCCTCATAACTCAAGCCACAGACACAAGATTTTCAACAAGTAGGACCTGAAAACAAGAAAACTCAGCCTAACTTCTGAAGGAAGTGACTTTTGTCCCTCCTTGCAAACCTGCAAAGGAGAAATCCGGAGAACAGGCACAGTGAAGCACGTGGAATTAGGTGAAAATAACATCAGTACTGCCATCTAGTGATTTGTGATGATAAATTGATTTCACAAATTTAACCGTCTCACCACGTTTTGGCAGGAGAAGATCTTACGTTATGCTTACATGGCAGTAAAAAAGAAGGGACACGAGAGAGAGAAATACAGAAAACTCACATTTCCAATCATCCTTAAAACAATCCCTTTAAGAAGTAGAAGCATGAATTTTGTTAGGCTTTGATCAATTATTTGGTTAAAAGAGTAACCCCTTCGGTACTAATGAAGACATTACAGAGATGATGTTAAACCCCCACATAACACAAAGAAAATAAATCCAAACTTCTATCTGTCATTAACTACTTTTACTGATTTTCACCACCTGAACCTCATGCATTAACCTAAAACCAAATTTCAGCCATTAACCTAATTCCTGAAAGGCAAGGCCTTTGTGTACTCAACAGAAAATGAGAGTACAGCTCTGACTGAAAATCTTGACAGGGCTCATGTTAAAAAGCAGGAATGAAATAATTTGATTTAGAGACCAGGCTTCACTGGCAAATTATTCATCTTTTCACTTTAGTTTAATAGGAAGTAATTACATTTCTGCTAATATTTTGCAATAATCTTCATGACATAACCACACTTCAAAAGCATTCTTCAGGTTATTACTCTAAAATGCAGAAATTCACAGCTAATGATAACATTACTTACAATTGGGGATTAGCAAATTTCATATGGATAAAAGTACAGTATCTAGAAATCAACCATACCTGAGAATTTTTAATGAGGCTGTATTTTCAGTCATCCTTAATTAACCCTTTCCTCTACTTCAGTAGGTGCTCCTGCTAACAAAAACTCCTCACAAAAAAACAAATGATGCACCTTCAGCTGTCAGCGAGGGAGTCAAGCTGACATCACACAAACAACAACTCTCTTATAAAAAATCAAACCAAAACAGAGCAAGAATTGTGAGTATGTTAAGTTTCACCCACAAAATCCCTTAGGTTGTTTTTTCTACTTTAGAAAGGGTGAGCACAAAGTCAGGGATACATTTTCTTTCAGCCTCTGGTCAGCAGAACAGAGAAAGATTGCTGAGGGCACACCAAGTCTCACCAAACCAAAGGAAAGGCATAGAGGGATCATTGGTTTAATCACCTCATGTTAAATGACTTGTTCCAAAGTCCAAAGCCTTAAAGAGAGGGACAAAACAAATTTAAAAAAAAAAACCAAACCAAATCCCCAGAACTCTCTATACCTGTTGTATATATTCTGAGTATTTGAAGTCTTTATAGCTGTCACAATGCACCTGTGTGTGAGCTGATCCCTTGACTTGTAACTGAGGCGGTCTCAGCAGCAGTGCCACGTAACTTAAGCTTTCCTGATTAATGCTTTATAGTAGAGAACTGAAGCTAAGTCAACTTTTCTCCAGCTGATAATGGAGCTGATTGCACCAGGTAAACACTGCTGTGTACTCTTTATTTTGAGGCTCTGTTTAAATTGAGCTTTGTCCAAGTTAACGATGGCACTTCACAGCTTGCCAAGAGCTAGAAAATCACAAGAAAAAATAATTGTGGAATTTATTGATTACATACTGTTTTGCAACACAGTTTAATGCAGAATCTGATGTATTTATCAGCAGATAGTGAAAAATATTCAAACTGAAAGAAGGTTAGATCAAATATTAGGATGGCGTTCTTCCCTGTGAGGGTGGTGAGGCTCTGGCAGAGGTTGACCAGAGAAGCTGTGGCTGTCCCATCCCTGCAAGTGTCCAAGATTTGGCTAGGGCAACCTGGGATAGTGGAAGGTGTCCCTGCCCATGGTAGGGGGTAGAACTGGATGCTCTTTGAGGTCCTTTCCAACCCAAACCATCCTATGATTCTATACTCATAGCATAATGTTAATCACAACACTTTCATTACCTTTTCACCTTTAAAAAAACAACAAAAACCAAAACCAACCAACAAACAAAAAACACCCATACATGCAAAGAAGTCTGTTCACCAGTCAGAACCCAGTGTACCTGAAACCTAACACAGACCAAGACAGCTGGAAATACGTGGTGCGACAATAAGGGTTGGCCTTGCCCTGTCACTCTTGCAGGCCTAAAAGCTTCCTAACCTTTTTGGAATTATCGGAATTAGAATTAATTTTTTTTTCACATATTCTCTGTACCACTGCCAACCCTCCAGGTTTGCCCCAGTCCATCCCCCCGACCCCTCTTACCAAATATTTAAGTATCAAAAAGCTCATAAACTACAGATGAGCACAGTGGGAGAATCCCTGAACAACTAGGTAACACCATCAGATAACACCATACCATCAAAGAACTGCCAAACAAACCCTATACATCCCAGCAATCTGCACCAATCACACACACACTGCCATCATATTCAGGGCACGGGTATCATGGGATGCGATGCAACACTTTCAGAGGTGTTTCCCTCCACAAAAAAAATAATGTTTTTTAATGGGACAATAAAAACAATCATAAAAAAGGGCAAATACTCGCTTCCAGCGACGCTGTAGGAAATAATAAGTCTCCTGAACCTCCACTACTATACGACATAAAGGGATTCCTAAGGGCGAGGATTCCCACTGCCAGTCAGGCAAATTCGGGATGAAACCACAGGGGGTTTAGCAGGACGAACACACACCCATTCCTCGCTGGAAGTACAGCCCTGAGGGCCCACACACCCCGAGAGCCCTGAGAAAGCTCGGTGGGAGGCAGGGGCAGGTCAACACACGGCACCCAAAGAAGCACTGGGACAATCCCGCCGGGAATTCTCCCCGACCCTCACCTCGCCTCGGAGCACGGCGGTGTCCGCACGGGGAGCGCAGGAGCCGCTGGAACGACGCGCCGGGCCAGGACACGAGGAAGGAGCCCCGCACCCCCCACACCTCCCGCAGCCGGCGCGGCCACCGTCACCGCCCGGCCCGGCCCGGCCCAGCCCTCCGCCCGCTCCTCCCCGCCGGCTGCCTCGACGGCCCACAACACGACGCCTCCTTCCGCTTCCGAGCCTTAATAAACCTTCGCGGCCTTTCCCGTCCCGGGGATGAAGGAATGTCCCCGGCGCCGCCGGGAACTACAACTCCCAGCAGCCCCCGCTCCGCCTTGCCACGTCTGCAGCGGCTCCGCGGCACCGACGAGTCCATCGGCCCCACGCAGGGGAGTTCGCCCCTCCCCCCCCCGGCACCCACCGCAGAGTTCGCTGCCCATGCATAAAATGGCGGCGCGGGCGGGACGCCCTCAGTGCCACGTTGGCGGTGAGGAGGAGGGGCGGTCTTGAAGAGCAAATTGCTTGATGCGGTTAAGCCTCGCAGCCTTGAAGAATTTCGAGGCACCCTATCTAGATTTCTATTTAGAGAGATTTAAAGTGTAGTTCAGTTAAAAGTATTTGTGGTCACATAATCCACGGAATCAGGTTGGCAGAAAGCTCTGATATCCTTGATCTGGTCAGGTGGACTACGGCACTGAGTGGTCCAGACTATTAAAGACGTCCAGTGTTTAATCCTTAGAGATCTTCAGGGACGAGGACTCCCCTCTTTCCCTGGCCAGCCCATTTTTAATCATCCCATATTTAATCATCCTGTCTGAGAAGATATTGCTGCTGATTTCCAACCTAAATCTCTTCTGGTGCAGCTTGAGGCTTTGTCCCCTGGGTCCAGTGTCTTGTTTCTGGGAGCAGAGTCTGGCACCACCTGGCCATAATCTCTTATCAGAGATTGGCAGAGAGCGAGAAGGTTCCCCTGAGCCTGCTTTTCTCCAGGCTGAGCCCCTGCCAGCTCCCTCAGCCGCTCCTGGTACTGCAGACCCTTCCCCAGCTCCCTTCCCTTGCCTGGACACACTCCAGCCCCTCAATGTCTCCCCTGAATTGGGGGTCCCGGAACTGCCCCGGGACTGGAAGTGCTTCAGCAGCGCCCAGCACAGGGGGATGGTCCTGGTCCTGCTGCCACACTATTCCCCATAAAGGCCAGATGCCATAGGCCTTCCTTGCCATCTGGGCACCATCAGCACCATTGACACAAAGAGCTTCTTTGTTTTCCTTCCCTGGCTATGGCAAGGGGGGAAGGAGGAGAATTAAATAGTCCTCTTGAATCTTGCAGCCTTGACAAGACACCAGGGCCCCTTTGTTATAGTCAATAGACTAGAGATAATTTAAAAAATGTAAAAGAAATTTATTGAAGGCAGGTAAGCAAAACAGCATGCTGGGCGACCGGAGGAAACCCTTGTTCCACCAACGGTCTGCACCGTGACAAACCAACGGTCCATCTTTTATACCCCCCTTTTGTCTCCACCCCTTAAGTCTCTTGATTTCTTTATTGGGTTCCATTTCGTGGGCTCCCTCGATATTGGTCCTTGTTTCGCGAGCTCCATCCCGCCAGCTGGGTTCAACCAATGATTTGGTTAGACTATAGTCCTCAGAGACTGCTGTGTGGAAGTTTCCAGATGGGGGGGGTAAGTCCTCTCCTTTGGTTTTTGCTGTTTCCTTCTATTTTCCTTCCCTATAAGCATGCTTAGAACAAACACTTGAAGAATAACAAGACATACAAATTCATAACAATCATGTAGTTAACCATTTAACAATTACAACACTGTGGTTTCCCTTTTTGTGACTGTCTGATTCATGACTCCAGCAAAACTCTTGCTAGGCTTATTGTAACTTATTTAATTCATCATGGCTAGGCTTCGCGAACGAAGATTTGAGAGGGGCTCTACCCACGCTTGCTACAAGCGCGCTGATGGCTAAAAAGGCCAATGCGAGATAGACAAGTCCGGTTGCAGAAGGCACAACAGAAAGACTCCCCAGGTGATATCAACAAGACGCGATTCTTTCTGCGTTGTCTTTTCTCCTCAAGAGTGATCCTGCGTGTGTTCTCAAAAGCAGCAGCAGTGTTATAGATGGTGTGTCTCCAGGCCTCCTGATTGGAGGCCAGGGTAGACCAATGGTGGTGATCAATATGGCCAAGGCCGAGGGATTGTTTCAGGCAGTCCTTGTATCTCCTCTTTGGGCCTCCTCTCTTGCGGCAGCCAGTGGCAAGTTCCCCATAAAGCACGATCTTAGGGAGGCAATGGTCCTGCATCCTGGAGACGTGCCCTGCCCAGCGCAGCTGAGTTCTCAGCAGCATGGCCTCAATGCTCGTGACTGCTGCCTGTTCAAGGACAGACGTGTTGGTCACATAGTCAGTCCAGTGGATGTTAAGGATTGTACGGAGGCAGCGCTGATGGAAGCGTTCTAAGAGACGCAATGATCACATTATGCCTTTTGCTCTTTATCACCTATCACACCTTTATATGTTTCTAATTATGGGAATTTGAACTGTGTCTCAGTTAAAATAATTAAGGCTGATAATTACGGCATGACAGATACTTGCACCAAATGTATGTGAAATAGTACAGAAAACTCAGCAAATCCAAGTAGCTTTGCATAGTGTGAATGTGAAGCATTTTCTCCAGGAATTTTTTCTTTGTTTTGAATTTCACATTGAAATTTAACATTAGAGGAACAAAAATTGAGAGGGAACATAAGTGAGGACCAAAAAGTGAAGCTTTTAGGTGAGCATTATTTGTTGACATTTCAGAAACTTCATATTAGTCCAGTGACAAAAAAATGCCCCCACCCTTGGCAGCAGTTTCAAGCCTCCTTAGAAAACAACTGAGAATGTGGCAATATTATACCTTGAAATTGTATCCTGATGGAGAATAAATCTGTGCATTCACTACAATCCATTCTCAAATCTTCGTTTGCGAAGCCTAGCCATGGTGAAGACAAACACATCGAGATACTATCAGAATTTTTTGCTGTGCTTAGATCCAGCTGGTTTACAACTTTCAAGTGTCCAGCACTTCAATATATTCCAAGCTATATTTATTTAAAAGAAATTATCTGGAATTCTCTGTCAGGGAGATGCTGTGAGCAAAGTGCCTCTAGAGGCAATTAATTAATCCTCGTGCCATGTGTGCCTGGAAAGGTCTTCTAGTGACAGATAGAGTCTTGTGTTCTCTAGACTGGAGCATGTTGAAACAAATTGTTGTAAGCATTCCTTGCATTGCTTTAGTAGTTGCTGGTTACAATGTTTATTGGCTTTCAGAGCAAAACAAAATAAATGACAAGCCGTTGTTTTCAGGGTTCTGTTATGGCATGACTTTTCTGAGGCATCCACTTGTCTGTGTCTGTGTGGGTCTGGTCACAGTGCTGCAACTTGGGCAGGATGGGCAGCAGAGCCAGGGAGAACATGGTTGTTGGAACCATGGACTGGTGGGAGGAAAGGGAGCTCAGCAGGTGTGGCTGGGAGGGGAGCAGGGGACTGGGGGCAGCCAGCATGTCCCCAAAGCCTTTCTGGGCACCTGCCACTACTGGGAGCTCTGACCCCTCTACTCTCAGCCCCAGGTGCTGTACCGTGGCTTGACCTTTCTCTATATCAAAAATAGGCATCCAGTATGAAGCAATATCACTCTTCTCTTGGTTAAAAGGTCTCTGAGCATTCACATACAACTTTAGAGCCTGAAAAATCCAATCCTCTGATGGCCCATACTTTGGCCAATATAATGGGTCAGGTCTAATAGGTTCTTTAGTCCATTCAAACATACAATACTGTATCATTTTCTTTTTGTCTTTCCTCTGTGTATAAGACATTCCCTCTTGTCCCTGGTCTCTAAGCATCGTCCCAAAAGGACTGTCATGAGGTATGCTTGGAGTGGAGTGTGGGAAGGCGCAAGGAGAAAGCCAAATCCACAACTTTGTGGGTGAAAAGGCAAGAAGGCTTTATTGAAAAGGAACTGAACTGAACAAGCAAAGGATTCTAGGCAAAGCAAGCCCCCAACACCATGGCTCCCACCTTAAATAAGGTAGGGTAGGGAAGCTGCTAGAACAAAAGGAGGAGTTAAAGCGGAGCATTCCAATCATAACCATAAAGGGAAAACGTAACCATATATGAAAAGCTACTGCAATGCACCAAATGTTAACCACATTAGAAATAACGGATAATACATGAAAGAATAATACAATAAACTATGAATGAAATACATATTTGTATAATTCCTTCTCCCAACTGTGGAATTTTTAGGCTACTCTCCCCTCTTCTTTTTCTTCCTACCATTTCCCATCTCTTGAACTCCCACAGGACTCTTTTAGAACCATCTCACTTCATTCCATCACTGGCTGTTTTCCTCACAGAATAACAGAACCACAGTTAAAAGGACTCCACTCTTGCTTCATGGGCAATTCTGCATCTCAGTCACATGCACCCAGTCCTGCTCCTCCCAGCTGCCCAGGTAATACTCAACAGTCACTTTTCTTACCTGGGTCCTGTGCACAGATATTATTGGCTGCTGTGCTTATACTCTAATGCTTTCCCTTTCTCCCTTGTCTAATTCCCCTTTTGCTTTGAGAGTCCCCTGTCCAGGTCTCACCTGCATGACAGAAGGGCTGCTCAAATCAGCACAGCGCGCCTTCCCCCTGTTGTCGTCCCACTCCACACGGCCAGAGCCCCCAAATAGCGAGAAAATACTTCTTGATGAAATTGAGAGAGGACAAAGTCATCGAAGCAAAAGTATTTATTGATATAAACAAGTCAGCTGAGTTGGGTGCATCTCTCTGGGGAGGCACACCTCTCCTCAAAATGGATGATGCTTTATACCCTTCCCCGACCAGTGGGGTCCCTGTCCTTTTTCCCTTTGGCTGGATACTCAGGAACTTGCATCCTTTCCCGGCCACCTACCTTACTTGAACTGCCCCTTAACCTCCCCCCTTTCTTCCCTTTTTTTTTGGTAGGTCTTCACTGTCACCTTTCCTATTGGCCTTAACAAGTCTTTGCACTTTAGCAGTAAACATGGATTAACTCGCCTGCCCCTCTCCCTCATGTCCATAAGGTGCTATGGCTGAAACAAAACCTTATTTCACTTTTCACAGCTCAAATAAGACAACACATAAACTCAAACAGTCTGGATCTGAACTTGGATGTTCTCAGGTGATGCTTTGGTGAGTCTTGGTTCCTGTGAGTTCTGCTTGGTTCTGCTGAGTGCTGTTTTGCTGAGCACAAAACTTCCAAACATATCTATATAAACTTATGGAAGTCTGGGAACTTCACATGGTCATGGTACGTCCTGAGACAAAAGGCAAAATGGAGTTCCTGTGCTCATTTCTTTTTATGGTCTGGTGAGTGTGGCCACCCATCTCCAGTGGGACATCTGGTTCAGTGACTGAAGAGATACCTTCTCTGGCTCCCAGGGGTAAGGAGTATGGTTTGGCATTTGTTACAAGGGAAGGAGGAAGCAGAGAGGCACTGCCTAGCAAACAGAAATGATGGGTTTCCTTCCAAAATGGTCTTATTTTCCGTTTATTGTACATCCAAGACCTTCCCTTTAGGAGGTCCAGCCCCAGTAAATTAGTGGGAAACTCCCACAAAACAATTAGGGTTTCAATCACTTTCTTCTCCCTCGGTAACTAGCATCTTACCTTGGCTGTTATTTGGGGTTGGGTGTATCCAAAAGCATCGACAACAAATACATACCTTTATGTGAGGTAACAATTCTACCTGCAGAAGCATCTTCAACTTTGAGGGTGAATATGTGAGCTCCGGTGTCTATTAAAAAGGTTACAGGGACTTTGCGGGGACCAACAGGGCAGGTTATTAGTAAATCTCCTTTAGAGTTTTTGGTGAGCTGCTAGAAAAAAAAACACTCTCTGTCTCCCGGCTTTCCTACTGAGGACAAAGGAAAGGGTTTCCCGCCTCCTTCCCTTTCTGTGGTGTCTGAAATGTGGGACTGTAACAGGGATTTTCTTTTAGCCACCCACTAATACCTCTGATTTATTAGTGGGTTTGCTGACTGTTGGGGTTTTGGGGATGCCTTTTTGCAAGTCCAAAATCCAAGGAGTGTTTCTTTTTCTCCAGTGTTCTTCATTCTTGTGTATTTGTCCTCCTTGCCCAGGGGAGAATGTTACTTTTCTGAGTCCCATGAGGGATGTAGGTGTTTTACATTCCGTGCGCCAAATTAGTTTGGAGCCAATTTTGCTAGGGACAATTGGACTGTATTTTCTCCCATAATTAATTAATTCACATGTCATTTCCCCCAAGTCCAACTTTTATGTTCTCTATGGTTGTGGTTGGGAGTTACTGCCTCCTCTAAGGTGGCTACAGCTCTTTCCCCACCAGCAAGGCTTGTTGGGCATCCGTTTAGCTGGATGCCCATGAGTTTCAGGGATTCAGGGAGACCTCTAATGAAGGATGTCATTCTCCCAGGGTCCATAGGTATCATCACAGGGTATATGTGTCGTGGCTTTAACTCTCAGTCATGGCATCACTTGTAAGCAAGCAGCTTTTTGTACACTCTTCACAATTTGATCAACATTCCCCACTACTAAGTCTGCCAGCCCAGTACACTGCTCTCTGTGTGAGGGACCAGGGAACTTGGTTAACCATCTCCTGTGGTCAGGAAGATCCCAGTCCCCAGTATCCTTCTTTTTCTGGTAATAATCTGGAATAGATTTGAAATGCCCTTTATTTTTTAAGTGGAAACGTGACTCTTTCCTGAGAATATTAATTTATAACTAATGATTATTTACTGTATGTAGTTAATCAGGATCACTTCCAGTTATTTTCTTCTCTTACACTAGTAAGATGGCTGTTTGAATGTAAAAGAAGTCAGTTGATTATGATAAAGCCCTCTGTTTCAAAAGTGCTGAAGAAATAAGAAGTCATATTTCTCAGATTTGCTCAGCAAAGCCTGAAAACTAGAAATAAACTTTTACAGTACTGAATTGTAGCTTTTTGAATCTGAAGAGTTAGACTTCTGAGATCAAATAAATCAGGCATGCATAGCAGGAGGGTGCATTATACAACACATGGGAGGGACAAACTCCCTCAGGCTCTGCTCTCCAGCTAGCTCTCTGTGCCACTGGTTCCTCCCACAGGGGTCTCTGGCAGCCCTTGTCTCAGTCTCACAGGTTTTCTCCTCTCTCTCCTTCCCATCATTTTTCTATGATTAGTTTTTAATGTCAAATCTGTCCTTCTTGATCAACCTGTGATAGTAAAGAACAATTTCTCGCACCATCTGTGGCCTGTGTTTTGAATTCCCTGTAGGTGCATCAGAATTAGTTACAATACATTACAACCCTTTGTGTTTGTACTTTGTGTACTATTTTTAATGGTTAATCCAAGGCTATTACCTGACTAAAAAGGGAAATGTCTCACTTTTGGCAACTCAGCTTGTCATCTTTCTCAAAGTTAGAGCTTTAGGCATTCAAGAGACAGACTTGAAAGAACTGTCCTGTTTACAGAATTAATACCCACAGCACCAGACAGTAATCACAGAAGTTCAGCTGATTTTTCTGCAAAGCCTTTGATAAACTATTTATTTTCTAAAAGAGAGAAAATGAAATGCATCACTTGGTGGACCAGCACAGGCAAGTGTCCTGGTTTTAGCTGGGACAGAGTTAATTTTCATCTTAGTACCTGGTACACTGCTGTGTTTTGTGGTGAGCAACCACACTGTGCATCACTGGTTTCTCTTGGGGTTTAATTTTTTCTCCCTCTTTTTCAGTACAATTATTAGTTTTAGTAGTAGTAATTTATGCAGTAGTAGTAAATTATGTTGTGTCAGTTGTTAAGCACTTCTTATTTCAATCCACAAAGTTTCTTTTCCACTTCTCCTCTCTAGAGGTGTGAGCGGCTGTGTGGTAGTTGCCAGCTGAGGTCAAACTATGATGGCAAGAAGGACATTTGATATGCTTCCAAAGTGTGTAGTCTTTGCTGCCCCTCACAATTTCCCACTCAAGATCCATCATAAGCAAATGAAAAACAAAGAAAAAAAATTCAAAGCATTTCCCATCTTTCATTAGAAACTTTATTGTATTAACCTACAGGTATGTGAAGTTGAAGTATATAGTAGTGAGGGGCAGAATGATGAACATCAGTCATCTTTGGAAAATATATATATTTTCAAACAAAACACTTCCTTTTTGTTACAACTAAGAAGAAAGTCGGGCATACTTGATAGGTTTTCTTTAAAAATATATTACAATTCAGTCATATCAAAGTGAAGTCTTGTGGGCTAAAAAACTGAAGAAAGAAGTGTTAGGTTCAGTGCTCTAGCACTTGTATGAGTGTATCAAATGACAAGATTTTCTGTACAGCAACTGATAAACATACACCCATTTGTCTTCAGTAATTCCAGATACTATATGTACAGTCTTTAATATAAAGCATTTTCTGTCAAAATTAGCTTTGTATTCAACCTGGGCTTTGGAGCTTCAGTCTAAGAATTATTATTTGGACACATATCTGATAAAAAAATTGTAGTTACAGTACTTGAAAATCCAATATACTTTAAATAACACATTTTCCACTTTTAACTTTATTTTATACTAACTTCACTTCAATATGAACTTGACTTTGCAGATTGTCTCAGCAGGAAGTATGAGTACAATGAAATCTTCTTTCCCCTGTAATATGCATGTGCATCGCTAATTAAAGTTAATGGAAGTTGTCTGGGTAGATCAAGATAAGAACAAATTTTTTGTGTGACAGTGTGTTGTGATTAAAAATCTTTGATATAGCAGAAAGCCTTGAGGTTCATATTCTAAATGGCCTGAGTTAATATGCCTAGAGTGTTTAAAATCTAAAGTTTATACTCACTACTTACTTTAAAATCAGCTATTAGCTTTGTGCGGCATTTTGAAACTTTTATTAAAATGATGACAAGTTGGAAGGGGAGAGCTCCATTTTCAATGCTATGTTTCTCACAACTCTGATGTGCACATATAGAGGCAAAGTGTCTCTTTTCCTTCATGTTTGTGGAAGCCAATTCTCTGAGTGTTTGCCAGAATTATTACATCAACTTACTCAGTTTTCTCCACAATGTAAGTGTGCACGTTCCAGAAATAGTAAAATTCTGTAAAGACCAGAGTGGGACCTACAAAAAGGGCTCTCTGACAGTCAGGAGAATTGAACTTGGGCATCTCAATGAGAGCAGAGTGTACTTCAGGAAATGTGTTTTATGAGCACCTACCAAGGGTCACTCACTGAAGTAAATTCACAAGACATTTACTCTACCTGTAAATGCACCTGCATTGCACATCCAGCTCAGATAAATGCAGACAATGCTTATGCTGACTACACAGCAGGAGTTTTAACCCACATACAGAAAAGCAGACCTTGGTAATGTATATATTTAGAACGTACACAATAAGAAAAATTTTCATAAACTCATCTGTTTTCGTGAATATTTGATTGAATATATCACTTGAGGATATGTGACAAAGTGGAGATTCTCAAAAAAATACCATTTATTCAGCTCTTCACTTTCCCATGTTAAAAAAACAGGTTTAGATTATGAAGATTCATTTACCTAGTGGCCTCCGAATTTTGCACAGAGCAAGAAAACAAGTTTTTGTGAGCTCACAATCGCTAAATGGCAGCATTTGCTATGCATGGCTTTAGAAAAGAAAGGTTTTATTTTAAAGTCTGTTTCACACAATACAAAAAAATGTATATACCAGTAGCTCTACACATTATGTATATGCATACAAACCCAGTCATTACTTTGTCTTACAGAGGGATTAAATTGTAACCAGCTTCTGACATCTTCTAGTTAATGTCTGTACTTGCAAAATAAAATAATTTATTCCAAGGATGTACAAGAAATGCCCAGTGAATTGTGAAACAGCCAGTTAGCATGACTAGCAAGAACCAAGAATGTTATGGGACGTTTCACAGAGGCATATAAATTCTCAGGCTTAAGCACATCTGCTACGATGTCTTTCCAAGCAGCTTACTCATTTTTCATCACTTCAGTGATTAAACAAATAAATAGGAAATTGTACTTCTATTTCAGCTCTGAGGTTCCTCTTAAAAAAAATTCAGAAAGTTTTGTCAGTTTTTCTTCCAGTTGTTCCTCTGTTACATTTAGTATTCCAAAGGCAACTGGTTGTGGGCTTCTTAGGAATATTTCAGTGTTGTCATAATAGTGATAATTCTTTGTGTCAGACTGTATTGCAGCCCAGATGTCATGGCAGTCCATGTGCTAAGCCAGAGAACAGACTGTTTATGAAGGAGTGAAAGACTCTTTTGGAAAAAAGGCTCTTCTGGAAAGATGGTCTCCATCCACATGAGTAACAGACTAAGCTGAACTTTAAAGAGGAACTGTTTTTTTACTTTTCTTCTGCATTCTTCTTATCATTCTCAACAAAAAACACCGTAATTTTCTTGTCCCAATTAACAAATTAGGTTAAACTGTTACATGTTAGTTAATCACCTCCAGATAGACATCAGTATGACATGAATTCTTACTTTAATTCTCTCCCTCTGCCCAGAGGTCCCTTTAAATGGACAAAATAAAGGCCAGTTGGCAAAAAATGCAAAATAAATGGACACACAATAGAATATTTTTGCAGTTACAAGCTGGTTCACTAGAAACACAGACACACAGAGTAAAAATGGAGACAGAAGTTAATGAAAAATGGGGGATACGTGTGTCACATTATTAGCAATGCAAAAGACCAGCTTAAGCATGTGTTTCCCTACATGAACTATAAAAAAGAAAAGGTGCCTTTTTAGCAACTATGCACAGAGGTTGCTTAGTTATTTCTAAGAAAAAAGAAAATCAGAACACTTTACTATTTTTATTCTATATTACAGTCATTATTACTACCTGTTTATAAAATGTAAACCCTTCCTTGCAGTTAAGATTTACAGAAGTCATCACCTTTGTCCACTCCTTACATAATCAGTCCATGGTGACAAAAATAAACTGATTTATTTTACATATTTTTTTGAAGTAATTACTGATATGTTATGGATTATTAGTTTTGTGTGGCAGAAATAATGGTCAGAACTGCAACTTATGAACGGTAGCAAAATATTTGCTGAAGACTGGTGCAGGGTCTGGAGTACTAAGAGATCTTGAAGCATTATATAATACTGATCTATGCAATAATTTTGTCTCCAGAACTATTCAAGCAACCCATGTCCACCACCAGTAATGGACAAAAAAGCTTGATGACGGATTTCTCAAACAACTGCGATATTGTGCTTACTTATCCCCATCAGATCTTGTTTCTTAATATGTCTTAACTAAAGATAAGAATGGAAGGTAAAATTTGGCAAGGCAGTTTTTCTTCTACTAGTGAATAACTAGTGAATCAGATAACCTGTAAAAAGTGGTATTTGGTAAATTGCACTGTCCTGCCTGAAACATGACAAACATGAAGTCTATATTTGAAGTTGCTAAAATGGGATGCTATCAAAATTGATCTGCAAATGAATATTTTTAAGCCAGTATATTACAGTATAAATGTGTTGCATTCCTGTTTCTATAAAATTTACTGCCATGAGAAAAAATAATCAGGATCCCCAGAGCATGGCATTTGTCCATCTGTCACTTGTATACACAATACAAACCTCATGTTGAGATTCTGTTTAATGTACAGCAAATTCTTGCTGGACAGATTAGGAGCCAAATACGATGGTAAACTACAGGAAGGAGCACAACCATGCCACTTTGCCCCTTAAGAGTTCCACTGTTCTACACACCAGCTTCCGGGGTCATTCAGTGCTGACGCCCTTTGTAGAGGATGTGGGGCTTTCTCGAACTGGTAGCAAGTCATAATGACAGGGAATATGGCTGTTTTTTGGAAGGTCATAAGGATCCTGGCTGAAATGTCCGCTGCTGCTGAATGGTCCCTGGACAACACTCACCGTGGGTTCTGTGACAAAAAAAACCACATACATTCAACATGAGAAGTGATAAAACAGAAAGAAAATGCTGTATTTCATTTCAGGTTCTGCTTCATTATGAAGATTCCTTCTCATGCTGAGTTCCTGAAGTGAAGGTTTAGAAACCAAGATTGATGTTTAGGTGTTTTGACTTTATACTGAGTTACACTCGTGGACCTGCAGCAGGGCCCTGCCATGAAGATACTTACTGACAGAAGCAAGTGGACCAGCACCTCTTCTTTATGTGTGGTAAACTTAGAAAAAACCCTGAATTGGGGGTTTTTAATCAAGATTTTAGAACAGTCCTTAAAAGCACCATGGGGATATTGATGAATTTCCATTTCTAATTGTGGACAGAAAAGGACAGTATATCCTATGATATGGGACACAATTTATTCCAGTCCAGAGATTATCAGGATAGCTACTATTCCACAAGATGCCAAAGTTCTCTGCAACTAAGTAGTATAGTAACTAGACGGGGTCCATATTAATGAAATACTATGTCTCTGGGTGAAGATGCTGCTTTACTCTGATCAAGAGAAAGAAACCAGTCTTTCCCATCCCTCCCACACACTTAACTCCAGCTGTATTCAGTACTAAACAGTGTAACTGTGGCAGTGGATTTACCCTATGTAGGATAGAAGAAGTCCTGTCAGAGATGGACTGGTGAAGGGAAAGAAGAAAACAGCTCAAATGTCATAGAAACAGAAGTTTTTAATGTTGTTTAAATAGATCTTAAAATGGCTTTTCTGTATTTTTGCAAACTCACTGCTTCTCCTTCCCGACACCCCCTGTAAAGAACCCTTATGCAGGAATGTCCTGGGAAGATATCCTGAGGTCTTGTCATTGGCCTTTGTTAACCCTCTTCTATTGGCTATTAACTCTTTACCTGATTGGGTTTTTCTGTAGTATCCTGACTCTGTAATTGGTTCTTTTTTAATCCCCCTGAAAGCCTTATAAGCCCCCATCCCCAATAAACTCTCTCTTTCGTCCATCCCTCTGCTGTGGTCTGTGTGAGCTTCTTATGGGTTCAGAGGGCCACAAGCAGGGGCAGCTGGGAGAGCATTACACCTCCAGAGAATGGCTTAACACCCAGGACCTGAAGGTGCCCCCTCCACCCCAGCCATCGTATGTAACCTAGAGTTGAACTGTATTGCAATCAAATGCTAATCTTATCTCATGCTGCTGTTTAAAGCCTTTCAAACCAGGGAAATTCAGAGGTACATCTAGGTTACAGAGCAGAGCTGAAAGTATTTCAAACCGTTTGTGTAAATTACACCACTTAGTAGAGTGAGGTTGTTGTTAGAAGCATTTGAGTAGAAAACAGAATCTAATCACATATTTTTTTTCCCAGTGATTTTTCATATGTTTTGATTAAACTGAATCAAAGAAAAAAGAAAGTCCCATGCTCTTTGTCCTTAACCTTGAGCATCCAGAAGTAGATTTTGTACATACCAACTTCGTACACGTTCTTGTTGGCTGTAGCAGAGCCAGCAATCTCGGCATAGGGTGAGTCCCTGCGCGCTGGTGACTTCATTTCAACATACCCACATTCTGAGCTTTTTGGTACCAGAGCTGGTGGGTCCTTTATAGTAGCGTAGGGGTTCTCAGAACTGCTTAATGAGCAATTACTTAAATTGTATTCCGAGTTCTTCACAAGATCTACAAAAAGAAGAATGTATTACTCTCTCAAGCCATGCTATGTATTATGGACACTGCTGCTGAAAAAAGGGCATTCTTTAATTCTGAGTTCTAAGAAGTCACTCATAAATGAATATTTAAATGGAACCCAGTCATAAAATTTCAAAATTATTATACAACAATTAAAGAACCTCATGTGCTGTGCTCTTTAATAGGATTGATCTTGCCATCAGCAAATTACTGTTTCAAAGTCTAAGCATCTTCAATTGTGATTAAAACAGTAGCTAGCATTATATACAGATAATGTGTACTATCAATTTTCAGTAAGTACTTCAGAATGCATTTTGCTCCTCCAAGTGCTGTTCTCAGGACACTATTGAAGTAAGTGATCTAAGACTGTTCCCAAGAGCAATGTCTGGGCAAATTGTAATGTGACTTCTACAGATGGCATGTTTAGTGAAAAGCTTGACTATGCAGTCACAATGAAAGAGTAACCAGCTTCTTTGCAAGTTTCTGTAATGTGAAAACAGGAGAACTGAAAAGGAAACATCAGGTAGCATGTGATTTAGGATTTCACTGAAGGGCAGATAACTGTGGTTTCAGAGATATATTTTCTTATGCTGAAAAGTGATTTTGTAGTGTTTGTGTTACTTTGTGTTGTTTTGTGAAATGATGTGTTTTTTATGCTTCAGAGATAAGACTTTGTCAGCTTGTTCCTCATTCAATATCCAGCACTGAGACTGCCCTTGGTGAAACTGTCAGCAGATAGGTGCTCATAACTTTGTGACTCATTTAAATTGGCCTTTCTCTAACCACAGAATCCTAGAATTAATTAGTTTAGGTTGTAAAAGACCTTTCAGATCATGAAGTCCAACCATTAATGTAACAATGCCAAAGCCCACCATTAAACCATGCCCACAAAGAGCCAAATCTCTACATCTTTTAAATATGCACACCTTAATAAGGTATCAAAAATAGTGACATACACCAGTGCGGTAGAGTATAAAATCTTATGAGAAAATGGAATGATTTAAAAGAGCCAAATATCAGCTTTACCCTGAATTTCTAAAGCTTTTAATTCCTCTCTGTGTATTTGTATTTTGATATGCTTTCCAAAGGCCTGCAGTGAACGTGGTGAAGCATTTCAGCGGAGACAGCATGTCCTTAACTCACTCACTAGGCTGAATTCAAGGGCCATCAACCCTTCTGCTTTTAGAATGGAGCTATGCTGTGACTCAAACATTACAGAAACACCAAATGTGCAACACGTAGAGGGCTTATAAGGCTTGGTTTGTTGTTTGTTTTTTTTTTTCCTAAACAACAACCTCCCTTCAAAGAAAAGAACAAACTTCATGCATTGATTCAATGTCTAGGAAAAAAGTAGTCCAAAATTATTTTTATATTCTCTTCACCCAGAAGGTAATATAGAAAAGTAAACTGAATGGCTATGTCATTTCATCTGAATACATCAGAAAATAATCTCACCTTTCAGAGACTTCCCCAAATATCCCCTATCAAGGCCAAAAGCACCTGAGAAAAATTATATAAAAAACAAAGCAGCTTTAAAATCAAAGAAAATTAAAGTGGTTAGACAACAGGTTCTACAGGGTTTACAAATTGCTTTGGGATTAATTTTTAGCTGTACAGAATAATTCTGTCATAAGCACTGTGAAACTGCCCAGTACAGGGTACAGAAGTGTTGTTACTATTTGCTTGCACACTTTCAGACAGGAGCTTCCTGAACATGGAAGGTGATAAAGGTCACAAGGGATCACTAAATTATCTGCTTTGACTTCACATATGTCACAGGCCATTACATTTCTGCCCCATTATTCTTGAATGAGCCTGCTATTTCATTAAAGCTTATTTTTTTGTCTGGATGAACTGTATCTACCAGAAGAATATCCCATCTTGACCTGAAAATCTCAGGGTATGGAAAGTTCACTCTAATTCTTGATACTGTTCCTTACCAAGCTCATTGAGGTAGCCACCATGTTTCCAGTCTGCTGGCAGTGTTCCTGTGTAGTCCATGGCAGTACCTCGTTTTCCAGGTTCCACATTTTTAAGGTTCACAAAGAGCTGATTGTTTTTTGCCTGTTTGAAAGAAAGATGGGCAATAGAAACTGAAACCAATCAGAAGCTGCTGAATTTCCACTTGATAATCAGGGAAAGCAAAAATAAACCAAATGGGAAAAATTAAGGAACAAAGTAAAATAAACTGAATTTGAGAAGTTGACAGAGAAGTTTACAGGTTTTTATGCTTTACCTTTGCTAAAGTCAGTCTCTCCATGTTGTTGACATGAGGTGGGGCAGTGCATTGAGTTAGAGTATGATAACTAGGGTTAGAGAAATAGTGACTGTTCGCATTTCCACCATTACTGTGAGGGATGGTTTCTGAAAACAAAAAACAGGAAAGTGAACAACTGAAAATAATGTGGCATTTCTTCCTCACAGATATGTTTTTGACAGTGCTGCACTGATTTCAGAATTTGATTTTGAGTTCCTTAAAAGAACCTACCAATTGGTAACAAAACTAAAAATCTTGCATTCATAAAAAGAAATTAGAGATTCAGAGCAGAAAATGACTAGTCATGTCCCCACTTTCAGAGAATATCAGTTACTTGTTAACATCATCTCTGTTTTATCTCTGTAGTCACAGCATTGTCCTAATTACAGTCACTAAGTTCACACCAACATTTTCTGGTGCTTCAAGAGCCACCAGTACCTTTGCTGATTTGCTTTTTCTGAACTCGACACCTGTTTCTGCTGTTGTCTTTAACTGCTGCTTTCAGTGGTATAAAAAAAAACCCCAGCATTGCCTGAAGTTTTGTGTACCCACTGCATCCCAACTCACAGCCACATTCATAGGTCAGAAACCCATTTGTTGTATTTGTCCTTCCTTTAATTTGTTTCAAACTTGAACCACGTTGCTATCTGCTTCTCTACAGAATCTTGCCACAGATACTGTGAAATCCTGATTTTCTACAGCCATAGCAGTCTTTCTATATTCAAGCTGTTGGCAATGAATTTAAAGTCTCTGTAGAAACCATATTTTGCCACACTCCAATTCTATTTAAAAACAGGCACAAGGGAATAGAAATGTCCATCCTTCCACTGTATAATGAAGAAAAATATTTGAGGATAAAATCTGTTCTAAACATTGCTTACCTGAAATGGTGTAATCTGCATTCATGATCCTCATAGCAGGGGTGTAGGTCACTGTGGGCATATTTGTTTCTTTTCCTTTCTGCTTATGTCTGTAAATGATGAACAACACCAGCAGGAAAAGTACAACCAGGACAAGAATGATGATGCCTGCTATAGCCCCTATCTGGTAGGAATCAGCAGGGATGGCAGTACTGGTACGGCTTAAACTGTTCAGGTTTCCTACAATGATTACACCAGCTGAAATACAAGAAGAAATAAAAATATATAGCATGAACTCAGAAGGTCATGTGTCAGGAGCACAAGACAAGATTTCTCTTCTAAACCCTCCTGCTAACCTAACTGTATTTAATAATGCCAAAATAGAGCTATGTCAGAAACCAATGTGATGACAATCCTAACCTTAAGGAAAAACATTCATAGAAAGAGATATTTTCATTAATTTGAAAAAGTGAGAATATTCCCTAGGCTAAAGGACAGGGCAGGTAAAGCACATGCTTTGGACAGCACAGCATCGTAAAACATTTTGTGCAATCTACACTTGAGTGCTTTGCTTCAGTTAACGATTACCAAGGCATCTGATTTTAAGTCTACAGAACATATTTAATAGAATGGACTATTTAAATGCCCATGTCTTCTCAGATTTACTTAATGAATGACACAGAGATGGTAATTAATAGATTAATGCAATTTTTACAGGAAACAGTTACAGTAGTCTTATTACATCCAGGCTTTACCTTGATCGCACCTGGCCCCTTTCCATCCTGGGCTGCAGTAACATGTGCCCGTGATGTGGTCACAGGTTGAGTTGTTCAGACAGTCACAGATTTGACGGCACCCATACCCGTATGTACCCTGGGGACATTCTGCACAAGTGAAAATCAGACACAGTCAGTACTTATTAAGTGCTTTGGTAGTTACAGACCTGCAGCGCCACATGTTTCTAACCCCACAGGTTTCTGTCCGTGGTCAGCAGATGGCAATGTGTCATTAGCAGCAGATCTCTTCAGGATCAGTGTGTGTGTGTGTGTATGTGTGGGAAAGAAGAAGGAAATTGTATTTAGAAGTGTATTCATCCTTTACCTGCAACGTTGCTGCCACTAAGGCAGTGCAGTTAGGAAGAAAAAAAAATCCTAATAAGATATAAAGGGTAGGAGACAGTGAGGAAATGAGCAAGATGTGAATAAAGAACCAGAACACCAGGTCTCTCGGGTTGCTAATATCCCAGTGCTTGAAAAATCATGTAATCATACAGGTGGAGTCAAACATCTGGTTGTTGTCATATCTTATGAGAGACGTGCTGATGTAAAACAGCAAGAAGAAAGGGCCATAACTGAGTCTAAAATGCAACACACATTTATATAAAAATAAAACTGCTGCTTTGATACTGTAATGTATATACCGAGAAACTGCCTACAAGAGAATAATGCTAAATCATGGAGAATAAGGTAATTGGAAGAGTTTCACCTATTTTTTTCTCTCCTAGAGTGACTTGAATACAATAATTAATTACTGATCAAAGTGTCTCCTACATCATTACATAAGCAGGGTAGAGAATTATCCTAAACTGATAAAATTACTTCTTTTATACTGCCACCTCTAGTACTGTGTGTCCTGTTACGTTATAGTAGTTCTGATGGTTTCATCAAGTGTGGTAGTTCTTCACATTCTGAGACTCAATTTTCTGAAATCTCTCAGGAGTTCTTGCTCTTCCTTTTGTCTTTTTAAAAGAATATAATTCATCTTTTAAGCATTCTTAATTTAGAATAATTTACAAAATAAAGTAGCACAATGAATGCCAGATAAATTTTTTTGCAGTTTTGTCTCAAGTGAAACTTCCATGTTTATATAGATTCTCCTTCTCTTTAAGACACTCAATTAAACAAAATTTTAATTACTGAAGCAAATATCTGGGCAAAAAACATCAGGTCATAATATATTTTGGCATTTTAAAATCTGAATTAGAACCAATATAAAACCATTTAGTTTAATATTGTTACATCATTATTATCAAATTTTAAGGCAAAATATAAAATCTGTAAAATGTAATAATAGACTCAGATTTGCCAAAGTATTCAAAATTATTTTTTGACATTAAGTGACTATCTTAAAAAGTTAGTCTTACCCTGAACTTTATTGCTCTTTTGAAGTAAAAGAGAGAAATCATCAGAGTGCATGAATTTGGGAGCACCCCTCCATAAGGTCAGCAAAAGTTGGACAAACAGTTCTGTGCTTATAAGCCTGATTATTCTTTTAATTTTGTACAATGCGGCATCACCACTGATGTCAGTAGTGTTCTTCTTGATTTTCATGAATAGCAACCACACACATATGAAAACAAAATGCCATCTACAATGCTTTTATAATCCAATTGTGTTGTAAAACCACATTGCACAGATTAATTGTATCCCCTACCACTTCTTTGGTTTTCTATGAGCTTTCTAACTATTAGTTTTCATTGTGGTTTATGCTAATCACAATTACTATGATTTATTTGTTGCTTTTACATGACAAGAGTTGTTGGATGTTTTTTCAGCATTAAGTCCAAAGCAACTAAAATGTAGTGCAAATGCCTCCTACAGGGAGCTACAAATCAAAAGAAACAGCCATTGCAATCATCAGTCTTAATAACTAGTTTTGTGGGCTTTTGTCTCTTAGGAAAAAGCCTGGGTTCAGGTCCTGAGGATCTTTCCCCATCAGAATTCCCAATGTGGCCAGAACACTCACTCTGCTCGCAGTGCTTGCCCATGAACCCCGTGCGACACGTGCACTGCCCGCTGATGTGGTCACAGTCGGCTCCGTTCTGGCACTGGCAAATCAATGCACAGTCCTTCCCGAAAAACCCCAGGGGACATCCTGCAGCACAAGGAGAGGGAGGGGAAAAAGGGGTGAAACAGCCGCTCCAGAAACAAAACGTGAATATTCTGGTTCGGTGTGTTACTGAGAGCTCACTTCTGTAGCTTCAGGAACATTCTACAAACACAAGAGATCGAGCCCTATCTTATATGAAGTGGTTTAAAATACACGTTAGGCAAAATCTGCATAAAAATGAGATTGGAAAATTGGGCAGAAATGGGGAAATACTGCAGACAACAGAGGCTCTGAATAAGGCAGCAACAACAGCTCCTTGCAGAAACGGGTTTGAGAAGGTATTTGATTGAGGAGAAAAAGGGCAGTTTGTGAACCAGATCATGGAGTCTGTTCAGCAGTCAGTGAGTATTTGGACATATTTTCCTCACAGTTTACGCTGAAGCACAACAAAAATAAAAATAACAGCATATTGTATGTGAGCTACTCACAAAGATACCATTTCAGTACGTAGAAGACATACCACTGCAAAGAGATCATTATTCACCAGCAGGATGCAAAATAACCATGATAGCTGACAGCTGAACCAGCATAGTAAATGTCTCCCAGAACTGCATCCATATGGCCCTGCAATATATCTGTTATTTCTTGACACTATGACATTATTCATTTGAAGAAGGAAAATTCTGATTTTATGAAAAAGATGTATTTAAAACACTGAATTTAAAACACAGTCAGCAGTCATATTTTTCTTGAGGTCAAAATAAAAGTTCTCCCCAGGTTACAGTCAGTGGGGGTGTGACTGCCTGAACTGAAGGTAAACCAAACTGAAGATGTAATGTGATAAAGAAGCCAGCTCTATCAAAAATTATTTCTAGCAAATGTTTATTTCTCAAACTTTGCATGAACTCTTACATAGTATACAAGTGCCACGTACCTACACCCAGTCACTTCATGGCTTTTTTATTTTAATTAAAAGCTCTTGGGGGAAAAAAAAATCAGTATTAATGTATTGTTAAATGAAAAAAGTCTCAAAACAAACTATAATTTTATAGTCTAGTGAATTTAACTTTCCACATTCCAGATAAAATAGCTCCTGCATTAGTATTTGAATTACAGTTACTGAGCTTCAGCTGTTGTAATTGCAGTTGCAGATACTGGATGTACTATGTGATCATTCTGCAATGACAAGAGGGGCTGTGCCTCAGCAGACCACAGCCACAGCTGAGACAGAAGCTGTTCCCATGGCTTCAATCTGAAGGACACAGAAGGATAATTCCGTCACTGATTTGTGAACTGAGAATGGAATACGGAAGTCACTTACTCTGTGTACAGTAAAGGCCAGTCCACCCTGGGGTACACTTGCACTCCCCGTCGTAGGCACTGCAGAAAGCTCCATTGTGGCAGTTGCATGTGTGGATGCAGTTTGGGCCCCAATGGGAAGGTGGACAAGCTAAAACAACCCAAAGCAATTAATTAATCTCAAATGAAAAAAGCCCTTGAAATCCATGAATAGAGCTCCTTCCATTCACATATGAGCACTGCTTTGTTTGGCGTTTGTTGTTTTCTTTTCAAATACGTGGCTTGGGCTGTTCTATTCTGAGCAAATAGCCACATGTTTGTTCGTTTGTTTGTTTGTTTAAACTAGAGAATCATTTTACTGCAGGTAAAAAGTGCTGAAAAATAGTAACTACATGAAAACCCCAGTGATACATAATTGATACTGAGTACACAGGACATTCATACCAGCTTTCTCATAGAGAAAGACATTGTTTCATTTTTCCATTTATTCTTTAATCTGCAAACAGTTCAACTGTGTACAGTCAAGAAGGTATGATTTTTATGTCTCAAAAGTGGAGGTAAACAGAGGTTGAAACAGCTAGATAGTGTATAGCTTGAAACACAAAACTAAGCTTGCTTCTCGTGTTTCCACTATTATTTATGTAATTGCCTAAATGTGGTGCATGTAATCAGGTCTTTGCCTTAGTCAGGTTAACTCAGTTGCTTCTGTGGGTCCAATAATCAATATAATATTTCTAAAAACCAAGTAATATCTATAAAATGGATATTACTTTGCTCACAATCATGTCGACAGATTAGGAGACAGAATTTACTGGCTGCTTTGAAAATGTCATGATGAATGAGTGTGATACTGTGTGCTGCCATTAGAAAAGTGAAGTGGATCCAAAATACTAATTACTCTTCAGAGACAGAGAAAGATAATTTTCCTCATGTTACAATATCACAAAGTGAAGAGGGTACTCTAAAAATAGACCCTTTCTGTTGAGTAGGATTCACATCTTGAGAGGTTTTTTTTCTTTAAGAAAGTAGTTCTTTAAGTAGTACTTTAGTACTTTAAAATGGTTTTAAGGAAGTACAATGTGAGTATTTCATAGGAGAGAAGAAACAGGTCAGTTCTGGAAGCTGTAGTTTTATTCCTGTGTAAATTTTAAAAAGCCGGTAACTCCTTATTGTACTGAATTTGTTGTCCAGAGACATGACAGCAATAAAAATTCCTGAATCCTTTAAATATTTGCATAATGATTCATGTATTTGTGGGCTGTACTTTTGCAAAGTGTCATCTTTGCCCAAAGTTCACTTTGCTAAGTAACGTATTACATTGTATTGAAAAAAAGTATTGTTTGTTTTTTGCTGTTTTTACTTCAGTTGTGCCACATAATTATTTTAATTATAGTTTTGTGGTTGAAATTAGTGGTCAACTAAGAAGGAATGTAAATCACATACAGGCAGAAGGTTAGAAGTTTGAAAAAGGTCATTAGTTCCGAATGAAATTAATGGAATCATTATTTTCCACGTGAACGAAAGCCCTTTACACAAAGCAAATAAACTTCCTCTGTTATGGTCCATGAGCACAGCCTCAATAAACACTTCCATTCATATTGCTGGCACCATTTTCTTGTTATTGATTCAGCGAGTAAGTCCCTCCTCCTCCTAAATACCCCTATTCTGCTACTCTCCCAACTACCTACTTATTTTACCATACAAACAGGGCCCTTTGTACCGACTGGCTTCCACAGGAATAGGCCCAAGATTTATTTTGGTATCATACTGAGTTGTGCATGCTAATCAGTTCACAGAATTTAGCCAGGGAAGTGTTTGATTTTTTTTCCAAACTGACAAGATATTACGTTGCACCCGTACAGAGCCAGTTAAGCTGGGCCAGTCAAGCTGTAAATGATATAAACCATTGAAGCCTGTTATTAGGAAATGCACCTCCCTGGGAACCCCACCACAGTGTCTTCTGAATTTTAACATATCAGGGTATGGTGCAGCTCCTTTTACTCACAAAAATGGGTTGACTGAAATTTTGGCAAGCATGTGTTTCAGACTGCATGGATTTTAGTACCTTAAGGGATTGGATATGCTTCTTGTGAGAATTTTGCTTAAAACAATTCTTTCCTGTAATTAGTAATTTGCATAGACCCAGGAAGGCATATGGAGAACGATTAATTATTTAATAAAATAACTCTAAAAAGTAGTAAAATTAGGACTTTTCCCTCCTCCTTTTTAAGTCAGTAACAAAGTTTCTATTGAGTTTAGAGTATCAAGACAATACTCATCCAGTGAAGAAGAATGACACTAAAAATGTCTATCTGTGAAACATTTTTAAAAGGAAGAAACAGAAAAATCCATCACAAAGTTAGAAATACTTTAAAAAAAAGTCTCAGTGGTAAATTTCTTTATGAAATGTTCAAACATTTAATAAGAACAAGGATGGTTGTGCAGTGAGAAAATCTCAGCTTTGTTTTCAGCCTTGCCAGTAGCTCCCTTTGCAAAACAGAATAAGAAAAATCACCCTGTATTTCAGTGCTTCTTATTTGTAAAATAATACTTCTTATTCATAAGACTGTCCTGAGGATAGAAGCCCTGGGATGTTCACAACACTGCTGTGAAAAGACTAGCTAATTACAGATAAACAAACAACAGGTCAAGAACCCTCTCTCTAATGCAAGGATTCATCAATCCACAGACATGTTGGAAGAGACCTGTATAATCCCCTGGTCCGGCATCCTACTCAAAGGTTCTTCAGTGATGATAATGTACAGCCTCTTCCAGGCTGGAGACTTCAGACTGTCTCTGGACACTTGCTGTGTTTGATCATTCTCACAGTAAAGATTTTTATTTTTTTATCTAATAAAAGTTACCCTTGCCGTAACCTGTGAGTGTTGCCTATTGTCTCTTCACTATGCACTTCTGAAATAAGGCTGATCAAGCTTCTCTACAACTCTCCTTTGGGCAGTGCAGTGGAAGGCTGAAAATTGATCCCTCCTGTTCTGTGCTTCAGCCCACTCATTAAAAGGATTATAGTGCACCATGACAGTGTTGATAAAATGAAGAAAAGTTTAGCATATCTTCATTATTGAAGTCCTAATTTCTGACTTAGACAGTGTTGTTTTACCAAAATGTTGATACTTCAGCTGGACCCTGATTATTTGTTCTAAAATTAAAGGGAAAAAAAATGATACTTACGCTGAGAGCAGTCACTACCAATCCAGCCAGGGTAACACTGACAGGATCTGTCAATAGGATTACAAGTGCCATTATTCGTGCAGGTGCATATTCCAATGCAGTTCTTGCCAAATCTGCCACTGGGACATACTGAGAAGACATTGTCAGAATTAGAACTCTTTAGCAATCTGAACAAGATTTTATTTTCTTTATTTCTAGAGAAAGCAACTAACATTTGGATCGAGAAATGTATTGCTTATTATAATGTTAAAGTAAGGCATTTTAAATTCTGGTAAGCACAATATCCATACTTACTATACAAATAATACAATTCAGAGTACAGTGGGTTTCACACTTTATGAAATGTCTTTATTACAAGTCGTACCTTCATTACAGAGGGCTCCCGTAAATCCAGGCAGGCAGTCACACAAGCCAGTGATGTGGTGGCAGGGACCACTGCTGTGCACACACTGGGGGCAGGTCTGGCTGCAGCGGTGTCCGTAAAACCCAGGGGAGCAAACTGGAACCAGAGAGGACAAACTGACATTGACTTCCTTGCTTGCCATACAGCCATGAACTGTAGGGCACTTGCTCCTGACTTGGAATTAGCTCTGCTTTCTAAATACAAGGAGTTGCAATGGTGGTGGTTATTATTTGTACAATTCAATGATTTACAGTCACAAAAGGAGATCTGCTCCTTTTCCTCAAGGCTTTACTATATTCTGGTTAATAATGACTTAGCTGACATTCTGTTACGTGTCAGGCCACACTGTGCATGGATAATGTTTGAAATGTATACATACTTTATTATGATATATATCTGAACAATCATGTATGTATTTTAAAGCATATTTGAGGACAAGTAATTTAAAATAACAGAGAATAGTTTTATCACTAGATGAGTAAGGTCATCTTAGATGTTGACATCTTATGTGCTTCGTAACATGGAAACTAACTTAACCATTACTTCACTGGGTAAAAAGTACAAATGTCTTCCAGTCAACCTTTCTTTTAGATATTCACTGTACTTATTACATGATACAGTCACCTGACTTTCAGAGAACCTGAGACCAGAAATACAAAGGTAATACCAGTTAATTCTGATGCTAAGGCATGAATTTCTTAAAAAAACAAAACAAAAAAAAATATCACCCAACCAATAAACCACCAAAAAAAACCCCAACCAAAAAAAAAACCCTGCCCCCCACAAAAAACACCAAAGACAGGGGGAAAAAAGGGCTGTTACATAAAATCTCCTTCTTTGTAGCTCTAATCCCTTTTGGCATTCATTTCCCGATAAATGTAAAATATTAGGTAATACATCAAGAGAAATACCTGCACAGCTGCAACTAGCACTGACAAAACGAACCTGGAATCTTTTCAATATTTTAATTTCATCCGAGATTCAGTGTTTTAATTATACACTTGATACAAATTTATATGACCAGATCTCTGTACAGAGATTAACTTTTCCAAGTGAAACAGTGCCAAAAGGTCTTCCTGTTTACTGAAAAGGCACTTTCTGACTGGAATCCAAATTATTCGTATGACCTTTGTCTTCCCAGCCTCCAGACCGTGCATCAGAGAGGGGCTCTGAGAGGCACTAGACTGGAAGCTTCTTGTCCAGGTTATAGGCACAGTTCCAAAACACAAGGGAACATTATTACATGTAGTGTTACACTGAGTCTGCCTTTGGATTAACTGATTAACTGCAGGGTCTTGAGAGATTAGATAGTGAGAATAATTACTGTGCAGAGTTCGAAGTGCTCAAGGAATACTAATGCCATCCTAATGTGGGGTTTAGTAGTGCCATAGACAATCACATCCTTCAGCTTGAGATTTTGCCATTCCTGAACTGTTAGGACTTGACCCTCTTCTGGTACTCCTTCTAAACTACTGGTGAACACTTCATGTTGTCTCCTGCCTTTTCAACCTCTTTTGGAAGACCTAGGAGCATCTCTGCTTGGCCTCACTCCACCTACTTCTTGACTCTGTTTCTGGGAGACCTACTCTGAAAATGGGGCGGCCCCCAACTCCAGGGGACAGACATTTCTCTTCCATAAACACCTTTCCCTCACAGCTTTGATGATTTAAACTAAAGGCAGCTGGATTGCTGGCAAACTGTGACAAACCTTGTCGGGAGGGTAGACATTTACCTCCCTGATTCTAGAATGATTTTCTTTAGTTTATATGTATCTCTTTTCTTGTAATTTGAATTTTAAATTTTTCAAAAGGAACCATGGGTACATATGATATCCTGTTCTTACTGTGAGGCCTGATGTCACTGCTGATTCTTACAAACTGTTTAAAAAAAAGGCAATAACTAAGCCAATAGTTCCTACCAAACTCAATGGGGAGATTTAAAAGTTTCTGAAACCCATATAAGTTTTATTTACCTAACAAAACACGCATTACAAACTTAACATTCATCAGTTACATTTGGGAATGTTTACCCTTAGAATGGAGTCCCCTAAGTAATTTCTTGGAAAGTCACGTTCATAACAATGCCATAGCACAGGCAGTGAATAACAGTAAAGTTGTAGCATAACAAGAAGAGCACTACTGCTTTGTTCATTTCAGATAATGCTTTTTTCTGCAGATTCATATATTTTGAAAAAATGCCCCATCAGAGAGTGTTTCATAGTACTTCATACTACAATTAACAAAGCACTGTTGTGTTACATGATATGTATTCCAAGTAGCAGCAGAAGAAACAGAGATTTTTAAAGCATTAATTTTGTTCTTACTTCTCTGACAAGTGGTGCCCCTGTATCCTGGTGCACACTCACAGATTCCATCATCAGGAGAGCAGGAGGCTCCATTTTTACAGTAACAAGGCAGGGAGCAGTTTGGACCCCACTGTCCCTCAGCACACACACTGTCACAGTGAATGCCTGAAAACATAAATAAAACATTTGTGAAGAACTCTCATGAATAGTAAGGTTAAACCTATGGTCCTCAGTGGACTGATTTTCAAAGCACAGCTCACATAGCCTGTTTATGAAAATACCACTAACACCAGGAAAACAGAACACAGTAAACTTGCATCTCTGTTCCCGTCTTCCCCCAGAACAACAAATTTCTTTCGTATTCCAGTTTTGATGAGATGTACATAATGGATTTGCTTCCTCCATAATGGCCTTTTCAAAACAGCAAAACCTTATTTTCAAATTTTATGTTTGGGAAATGCACAACAAAAGGTGTATAGAAACTTTTCCTTCTGAGTGTAAAAATTCTTTGGGTCTGACATAATTTTGTATAATAGTGGCGTGCAGGACACTGAATGATTCCTAATTAGTGGTGAGCTGATTACTGCTCAGCTTCATACCGCATGGAAAAATGTAGCACACACAAAGGGTTTCCAAATACACCACATGAGCATTCCAAAATGCTTAGCTGCAGCAGTGTTAAGGATGCCAGTCAGTCAGTACTTTGTTAAACTGCTTTTGGTATAAAATTGATTGTCAAATGGCCACAACCTGAATTGCTACATTTAAATCATAATACGAACCACTCATTATAACCACCCAATCACAGTCTGTTTATTGTTGGATTTTTTGTATATTGTTTGGTTTTTGGTTTGTTTGTGGGGCTTTTGTTGGTTGTTTTGTTTGTTTTGTTTTATTTTTACAATGCAGCAACATTAAATATAATTTTCCTGCTTTCTAAAATGCACTCTGCATGTTAAATGCAGCAGGCACCGCTGTGGAACTCAGACTGTATTGTGTCTACAGCACTTTGCATTAACAATTAACTATTACTGCAGTGCCTCTACTGAATGAACCCTCAGCTAAAGGAAAAGTGGACTGAATCCAACTGCAACTATGTCTTGCTTTGAAAGTATTTCCAGCAAAATATGCCACAGGTTCAATGCCTTCCCAAGTCCTAAAAAAACCCCAAACTAGTTTTACATGTGACAAGAAAAAAGAATCTTTGAACAGCAAAACCTACATAACCTCATTTGTAACAATTCTGAAAAATAATTACATGGTTTACTACTCAGAGGTGATTCCTCAACACCTCCAGCACCTGCCTTGCAGGTAGCCTGTTTCCAAAGGCTAACCATCTAATTAGAGGAAAGATGGAACTCCGGATTCTGGAACTGTTTCTCTGCAAGACAGTTGACAGACTGAGGAATCAAATATATGGCTCACTAATGCCAGCAAGAAAGAAAACACTTGACTTTTAAAATCCAGATATTGACCAGCAGCAGTCAGTACACAGGCCACCTAAAAGCCCTGACTGTGCAATGATCATTAATTAGTACTGATCTAAAACAAATCTGTCAAACAAATTGTCAAAAAATGAAAGGCTGCTTATATCACTCCTCTTTCATTTTTCCATGCACGGGCATTCTCCTGTCTCCATCTACATTTGAGAGGCAGCATGGACTTGCTTCTCAGTAGCCTGGGTAAACTTTTTCATTAACTCTTTAACTCCCTTTTTTTTTTTTTTTTTTCCTTTCCTTTTTTAAACAAGACCACTTCTTTCAGCTGCATAAAATTGCTTTGCTTGGGGTTCCCAAATTTGAGAATATAGGTCTCCAAGTCTGTGAAAGCACAAGCAGACACATGCAGAGCATTTCACAACTGAGCCTGGCACTCTGTCCACATGAGTGTTATGTGTCATATCATACACAGCTTCACTCAGTGAGCCCTGCTAAAGAAAAGACATTTTTCACAGTCTTAAGGGGTTTCAGTGGTGTTCAGTAAATAATGGTCACTATTAACAAGCCAGTGGTTGCCAAGAGTTACCACAGTGCATTATCTGAGATTATGTAGACCAGTGACATACAATAATACCAGGCTCAATTAGGCTGCCTCGATCTGTGCACAGAGGATGCTTTATGACAGCGTGGTGTCAAAGGGTGATACTGGGCACACTGGGACAGAAAAGACAATGAGTCCCATGCTGCAGAAGGCCACGATACTTGAAAGAGCCAGCAACTACTGCTAAAAGTGAAAAAAGGAAAAAGCTCCTTCGGTACACACCAGGGAAAATCATGCATTAGGGAAACTGAAAAAAACTACCTTTTCTTTCCCATTTCCACTTTGTATGAGGTGAAGAATGATATCCCTCTACTTAGCTAACAAACAGTGTATATTAAATATCACAGAATTATGACAATATAAGACACTGAATGTGTGCTGATTACTACTGTTTCACTGTAAGAATTTTATATTCATTATTGATCAGAAGCAAAATCAGTTTCACTCCTGTGAGTGTCAAGAATGAGTGCAGCAAAGCAGAGACCATCTAGTGATTTACTGCATCTCTATTTGTAAAAATAGTTTTAAATTTCACAAATTATTAAGTTCAAAAGGCACTTAAAAATAAAAAACTGAGTTTCACATCTTAATAGCTGTAAAAATCGAGTATGTGCATTTTTTGGAAAGAACAGGTTAGAAATATTAAAAGGGTGAAAAAAAATTTTAAAAAATTTATTTCCAGAGTGATACTTTATATGAAATTTCAGCAAATTATGCTTTCATAGAAAAGCTAGATATTGTTGAGGAAAAAGAAACGTTTTTACTGGAACTTACAAAGCAAGAGTAGACTCATCTTTTACAACATGGTATCAAATGGCTTATGACTGCCACAATTTCAAGCAAGTATTAATCTTTTATGTGATAAAATTGTTTTTTATTAAGCTTTCATTTTGGTTTTCATACTGATAAGGATAACTACAAGAAAATGTTTTTGCCAGAGCTACGGACAAAGGGCTCTTTGATGGCCTTCACAAGTTGCTAGGCAATGGCTGAATGGTCATGATAAACTTCAGCTAAGCTGCTCTAAAGAAATGCTCGTGCGTTTAATGCCCAGTGCTTTATGCTGGGGGCCTCACATCTAAATCAGCATTCCCCCAACATTCGTAATTGCATGAATGAAGTAAAGAATTCTTTAGGGATACCAGTGTTTCTGCCTATGCTAGCAGAGTATTTCCATACTTCCAATGCTGTATTTTGAAGTTGAGACTCAATGATCCATCCAAGTCAGATCAACAAAGAGCTAATTTGTTTTAGAACCTGAAGGAGGGAAAAAAAAATCTACCAATTATTTCTTACTATCTTCCCAGGCATATTTATTATTGGACTAAATGCTGTTTTCCAGCTATTTATGTTTCTGTTAGTCTGATAAAAAGTTATCTAAGCTTTAAAAAGATTTTTTTTCATAAAGAACATGTATTTGCTATACAACTGATCTTCTCAACACATGGGACTTTCCAATATAGCCCCAAAGAATTAAAGCCTGTTTGTATATTGGTGTATTTCCCATGTGTCAGGGTGAAATCAGATATATAACAGCCAAAACAAGAGAAGGGACAGGCCTTCAAAGGCTGGGGAAATCTTGGTGTCACTAAGGCTAGTGACACTTTTCTATTACGGCCCAAGAGCTTCTATTTGAGAGGAATGAACACTTAGATCACGTCTGTTCAAGGACTTCTGATGGTGAGAATTGCTTCCCTACTTTTCTGTCAAATGAGGGATGAGCAGTCCAAGGAATGGGAAGTGGTGAAAAACGTCACAGCACTATTTAGAGGTACCCTGTCTCTAAAGGAGAGAGGTACCTCGCTCCCTAGCTGAGGATAGCCAGAGGAATAAATAAAGTGTCCCAAATTAAGGAGCTAATGAAAGGATTTTTTCCAGAAATTCAGTCTTCAGCTGCTGCTTCGCTGTGGCAGCCAGAGAGATTCTGCCTGCAAGTTTTGGTAGGAAGCCAGCTACTAAAGACTGTCAACAAAAACATCTGAATTTGAAGGCAGACATCAGTATCTGCAAATTTTAGTGGATGACTTTTGAGATATTCCTAGTATCTTTCTGAAGGCCATACTCTTGCTCTTATCCACACCAGAAGTGCTCTTCTACAAATCTTTAGGTAGCCACAAGGAAATAATACTTGACCTTTTTTTAATTTCTTGATAGTTAGAAAAGAAACATACTTAATCACTGATTTAAAGCTCTTAGTTTTCTGAAAGAGTGGTATTTCTCCCATGTAAAGGTGCACCACAGCACACAGACAACAGAGGTGCAGACACAGTGAAGTCCAGATGTAGGGTGGGCCAAACCTCTTATTGGAGAATTCCTCTCCCAAAGTTTGGAAAGTAAATATGCCATTTATCATGACACAGTGTCCATGTATGATTATATCATTTTGTGGCACACTGAGCATCCATCCCAATGGGACTCTGTGCTTCAGGAGCCCAGGGGAAAGTTTTGGTCAAAGTGGAGGAAAAACCACATTCTTGCAAGAGGGTCTCAGTGATGGGGTGCCAGCACTATGGATGTCATACCAGCAGCACCTTGTTTTTTGGCCTAAAGGTGAGGAAGACCTGCAACAGAACCCCTTTATGTCTTTTTTTCTTCTTTTTAGGAGGGAAAAAATGCAAACACTTTGAAAGCTGAGGGGCAAAGGAGAGCTGTAGCTTGCACTTCTCAGTGGACCTGGTGATTTGCATCAGTGTCAGATGACAGAGACCTCCCTGTTATAATCCAGCAACAAATGTGCCTCTTGGAAATAATGTCAGAAGCACATGGAAGGACACAGAAACAGCACATCTGGTGATGGGAGATGTGACTAATGTCAGCAGGTGTCCAGCATAAAAAAGTCACCAACACCCCTTCTGCTGTAGCTTGTGGATGAATGGTAAAATGTAGGCTGGTATTACTGCATCTGTCTCTTCCATAAACCACTGCTATTGTTTTGGTACAGATAGCAGACTAGTGGTATTTCACAATCCCTGGCATCAGATAACCTTTAAATCGATTTTAAAAATAACAAATGTACCACTGTGACATGGCATTTCTTCTCAAGTGGGAAGGTGTGGCAGCACTGCATCCAAGAAAGCACAACAGTGATGTTATCAGTAACACCCACATTACTCTAGTTGTAATTGCAGTAGTAAACAGTCTGGAGAAAAAAAAAAACCACCTTTGCCATTTTAATTAATTTAATTATCTTTAATTAATTTAATTAACTAATGCTTTAATGTGAACTGTCAGTTTGCAAGAATATGAATTCTCAAATCTTTCAGGCAATTTGGGAAAAACTTATTTTGACAGCTGCCTGCAGAACAGATAAGATTAAGGGATGAAACTTAAGTTACCATGTGCCTGTTGGTTTTGCTTTCTCCTTAAGAGAAGTGGTAGATGTAGCTTTTTAAAGGACTTTAAATTTTAGTATAAATTATTAGGAAAATTATCATTACATATTCGGGGATTATATTTTCTACCTATTTCTTCTGCTTTTCTGTTTTAATGGTTCTTACTCCTTTCCACTGTCTCACCATTGCACTCCCTCCAAATGAAAAAAAGTTATTTATAAGATACAGTGAAAATGTCAAGGGATGAGAGCGTTTGGGGCAGACATCCTCCTCTGTGTGGGTGGATGTTTCTCATTTGTGCCATCCTGTCATGTGGCTCCTGGAACGTGATGGAATGGTCAGACTGCCAGGAAAAAAAATCATCACCCTTAACTCTTGCTTTTCTAAGCAGAATTAACAGTGCTGTGCAGGGAAAACTTAATGCAAACTACAGAGAGAGTAAGATTTTTTTATAGGAGCTCTAGAAACTAAGTCACTGTTGTTTAGGATGAAAAACCTAAGTATCCTCCTAGGCAACAGAACTGCATTAAAATTATAAAACCTAAAAAACCCAGAGACCTAATTAAAGCAAATTTTAATTATTTATTGAGTTTTTAAACTGCTGATATCAATGCAATAGTCAAAAACTTAACTTTTGTTCCTAACATAACCTTTCTTATCTTCTTAGAAAAACACTGGCATGTTCAAAATAAATAAATAAATAAACCTACTTGAAGAGACTAAACCATGTAATATCTTATTATTGTACGAGTGGTGAGCTGCAGCTGTATCTGGAGCCTGCAGTAAAGCACCTGTGCCCATACCAGCAGCTCAGAGCTCCCTCACAGCCCAAGGGAGCCCCTCACAATACCAGGCCAGTGATCCACCCTCCTCATGCAGCATGATTCCTGTTCCCCAGCATTATGGGACAACTGTATCATCCAGCAAGGGAAAAAACTCCCTTCATTCAGTTCTACAAAATTATATAAACTATTCCCTCTGACGAAATTCCCTGGGGAAAGTGTAGACAACTGTTCCGTTCACAGGGCTGAGAAAAATACTGTATTTACAACATATTTTTGGAAAGTTTATATTATTTTGATGGCATCAAAACGTCTGGGAAAGTTTGCCTTGGATTCGTCAATTATTTGTGCTTAAAAAGAAAAAAATACAAGTTCTCCTTTTTAAGATTCTTCAAATGTATTCATTTTTTTAAGACTACCTTCACAATGGTTTTTGGAAGACTAAATCCTTCATTTGGGTTGGAGAAGCATTACACTGACCCAAAATATGGTTCTGCCTCTCTTTTGTTTGCTTGGTTTGGTTTGTTTTTTTTGTAGGGAATACTACCCATACAAAATTAGTATGTCTGATGCTTAGGAAAAAATCTAAGCTTCTTTAACATCATTTTTTGCATTTTAGAAGCTTCTTGTGTTTTCAATGCAACACATCTTCCATCTGCTTCTTCACCTATCATGCAAAGAAATATTTGTACAACCTCCCTTCTTAATCCTACAATCTACTGCTATTTCTGCAGTGCAACATTACAGTACAGCTATCTGAGAACTCCTTCCTAAAGTATTCTCTCCTTTTTTTATTCATTCTAAATATAAGTATCTACACAAAGACCAGACTCTTCGTGGGTATTGCTCTGACATGTGAAGTGTGGGAGGAGGATTTTTCCAGACACTGAGTATAAAGCGAAATATGCCGTGTATGTTATAAAGTGTGTCTAGACATCATCAACATGTCAAAACTAGTCTGTTACACATGGTGTTCTGATGACATCATCCAGGGATGAAGACTCAATTTGATCAATAATTACACTGGAAGTCTCTTTCTAGTGAAGTCTTTCCTTCCTAAACATGAAGATGAAATAAGATTTCACTAAAGGAAAAAATACTCCTGGGTTAGTTAAATCACACTGGTTAGGTAATTTTTATCACCTATTATAAAACTTTGCTACTTTTTGGGCTTGACTTTTTAAAACAACCTGGATCCTTTCATTAACATACCTGTCATCTCTGATGATTTGTCTCCATTTTAAAAACTCCATTTAAGCTGCACATCTGGAACTTGTAGACAACTTTAACAGCCTAAACTATAATCAAGATCATCAACACGTTTTTACTGTGGGTATGCTCTGCTTAATACATTTACTAATTTATTACATCATATTTTGAGCAGATTCAAATATAAGTTTGCACAAATGTGTCCAAACGCACACACAATTACCTGAAACTACCTGAAAGTAAGGACATTAACATCACAACAAAATAAACACAATGTAGTGTCACACAAAATAGCAACAGATGGCATAAGGCTAATAGTATTTTTTCATAATTCACTCAGATAACTTCTATTGTTTTTGCACTCTTGTGGTAGTCACTGCCCTGAGGTATCTAAGTGGCAGATGTTAAGTCACACTGGAGCTTGTGGAAAGAGAATAAAACCAACGAAGTCCTGTCTCAGTGAGGTGAGTGCTGTCTCTGGAAGTCTCTCTCACACTGAAAAGGATGAGACACAATGGTGAGAGAGACCTTCTGAAAGAACCAATATGCAGAAAAAATGCACAAATGATAGATGTGTTTGGTCTTCCAAAGCAAAGCAGGAGCCCTTACTGATTTCCACTTCCCACCCCCAGTAATCACAAAAGTCACGTTCATCTGAACAGAAAGTAGAAAAAACATCAGATAAGCTGTAATCAACTACAGCTAAGCAACCCGAACTGGAGACAACAGAGTATTATGCACTTCCAACAAGATGCTTGTGATCCATCTATAGAGCTAGGAAAAAAAGGGTATAAAATCAAGGTTGGGGAAAAACCCCAGTAACTAAGACTGTATATTTCTGAGGAAATCATAGTCTCATCTCCACCTACTTTGTCTGAAAGCACCAGAGAAAAAAGAAAACAATTATATAATGAACCTGCAAGTCAATTAGGAAAAATATTAAAAGAGCGCACACTAAATAATATTAGTATATATCTGAAAACATAAATAAATAAATAAAAATTCTCTCTTTTCACAGCACTCACATACTTTGTTCATTCACACGTTTTTCATGCTGACTCCTCATTATAAAATGGAAAGAGGGCATACAGACAGGGGACATGAAACCTGACCCCTGCAAGACCACAGCGAGACACCAAGTCTAGAACATTTCAACAGGAGCAGACTTATACTGTCAATTAAGCCCTATTGAAGATCATAGAGTATTCCTAACCTTAGAGCTTAGAAATCCATTTGAGAACTAAAACTACCTCCTAGGGATAAAGGAAACATTTCATGATACCTTCCCTCCTGCACAGTTTCATCATGTTTTCAAAAAATCTCCCTTTCCACAAACAAGAGAGTGCAACAACCATGTTAAACAGAAGTTATGGCGAATAACTAGATATGGATAGTTCTTAAAACCACAGTGCAAAAAACTTCATGAGAAAATATTCATACAGAACAAAATATGTGCGGAGAAACTTCATGTTTTCAAAAGGTTGAAAAACTGAAATAGCAACATGGTTTCTGCAGTAGTTATCCTCTTTTTGGCTGACTGAAAGCTGGATGTGATGCTTTACCTCAAAGCACAACCTGGAATATTTACAGTTATTTGCCACTTTCATAAGGAATTATACTGTGGAGGCACCCAAGTTTCAAGATTTCCCTTTCTATTCTCAGTTTTCTGTGGATCCCCCACCCAACAAAGTTTCCATACTTGTGAATCACAGGAGGGACACAGCGGCCACAGAACTGGCCCTTTTCCCCTCCCAACACCACATATTCCTCCTTTACCCCCAAACCCAAAGGGAAGACCAAGTTCCACCACAGTGGAAACTTTCCTTGTCCTCAGGGGTATGTTTTATACCTGACCATCCTGGGAGGCAGCGACAGTACCCTGTGGTGGGGTGACACCCATCTGCGTGGCTGCAGTCACAGCGCTCGGCACAATCCATGCCATATGTGCCGTCCTGTGACAACAAAAAAAGAACAACCCAGAAATTTCCGGTCAGTCCTGCCTTGAAAAGCAACCACGGATCTCTCCTGAATCCGTAATCTGTTTGTAATATAAAATGCTTCCAGCTTCTTGGAACATTTTTGCATCCTACATTTTTGTTCTTTCATTTAAGAGGGGAATATAAAAAAAGGAATTATACTCCCTTGAAAAATCCCAGACTAAAGCAATTCAGTCTCCTTTCTGCCTCAGACCCCAAGCTCTCTACCTATTGGTCAAAAAGGATACTACACAAAAGCACAATTATTTAAAAAAAGAGTAGTAAAACCTTAGATTACAATATATATTTAGTGTGAGGTTCATTGCATAAATAATGCAAACTGTATCACTTTCTTTTGATTAAAAATCTTTCTGCACTGCAAGATAAAGAGATACTCTGGTTATGGGGCATTTTTTGAACCAATAAAAAAGATTAAAGTTAGAAGCTGAACACCCCTTTTGGTGCATTCTGCTTTGTCAAGAAGCACAGCTGATTTTCAAAGAATTACATCTAAACATTTGAATTTGCCTTTTCTGCTTCTTCTATGGAAGCTGGCACATGCATTAGTGGGTAATTTAATACAAAATCAATCTGAGAAACTGAAAGAAGCAGAATCTTTAATACTGCATTCTCAAAACAAAGTCAAAATACAACAGTAAATTGATCTTGAAGAAAATGTGCCAAAACCAAATTGAAAAAACATGGAGAAAAGCCAGTATAATTTATGGTAATGCTTCGGGGATACCTACAGCAAAGGCAAAAAAGGAAAAGAAAACATATCAGGTTTAAAAATCAATCATTTAAATTCAAGGCTAAAAATTGGTCTCAGCCACATTAAAATCTGAATAAAATCTGTAACAAAATTCATCTGCTGTTCTTTGATGTTCATGCATACATTTCAACTAAGTGCCACAGGATTCAGCTATTCAATTCGCAGTCTTTAAAGTCTAAAGTTGAACAAAATTTTACATTACTTCAGTGTAAGTAGCCTTTTGCTCATCTCAACAGTACTTTTTTATATACTGAAAAAGAAAAGATTACACAGTTCCTTTGCATATAATCAGATTTGGAATGAAAGGAAATCCTCAAATATGTTGTTGAAAAGCAGTATTTTTAGCCTGCTATGTACTTGGACTGAAGTCCAAACTTCAGTGATATCTTGAGTAACAATCTGGGGAGTAAAATTAATTTTCTGAAGTTATTTAAACAAATTTAAATACATTGATTTAAATAACATCTCTGCTCCAACAAGGAAAACATTTCAGACCACACTAGCTGTATTTGAATTAGTTTTCTGTTTATTCTCCTGCTCCAGAATTTTGAAGCAGAGTATGCACTTGAAATGTGTAAATGCTTATGGACATCGTTTGACAGAGAGGAGGAGCATGCTAAATTACCTGATATAGAAATGCTTTTAAGCATTATTTGACTAACTTTGGCATAGTAATACAACTGCTATGAAACAGTATGTGTCTTTTTTAAGATAGTTTTAGAAGAACTAATGGAGCTTGGGAGACCTCATCATCCTTCAGAATCAGACACTAAGTGATAAACAAAGCTGTTTTAGAAAAGAGAAAAATTAAATCTTTTGATGGAGACGCATTGTTGGAAACACTGCATGAATGTGCACAGGTGGCACTCTAATCAGCCATCCAGAATATATTCAATTTTGTTTTCTACTTTACTCACTACATCAGTGTGTGCTACGCTTCATCTTAAAACCAAAAGCAAAGACCCAAAAATCACTTCTGAGGATTCTGAGGGCGCACATTATTATTCAGGACAGAGGTGTGGTTTCCATCTTAAACTCTATTTCATCTATTCCCATCATGTTATTGCGCAGCAGAGCTTGTCCATACTGAAAGAAGCTTCAGAGTGATATGGGAGGGAATTTACAAGGTGTGTATGAAGTTCATATGGTTCCTTTACACTTGTACTAAACCAGTAACCTGCTGTGCAGATAGTATTGCAAAAGTGAGCAAATGACAGCGGAGGGGAAAAGGAGAGCAGAGAGACGTTTATTTTTAAAATTACTTTCGTTAAAAATTTCCTGGAAAACAGAAGTCCATCATTGAAAACAATGGACTTAGGAAAACCCCAGTTTTCATAAAATATGGGGGGGAGGGGGATTTTGTGCATGAAATGTAATTGAAACCAAACAGTTACACAGTAAAACAAATGCGTTTTGAATTTTACTACTTAAAATTTTTTTAAATAATACATTTTTTATGGCTTCCCCAAACTGTAAAATGGAACAGAACTGATAAGGAGTTTGCCTTTGTCCTCACAATCTAATTTGTCCTCGCTTCTAATTTTGCAGTTCTCAAAATCTGGGAAAGAGCAGAAATCAGAGTCCCAGTAGGAAGGCACCTGTCATGGAATTGGGTAGTAAAAGTAGATTCTCATGTCTGACTGAGAAGCAATCAAAATTCTTAATTCAAACTGTAACACAGACATAAGAAAATGTAATTAGAAAGATGTTATTTAACGTGGAATGGATTTTTTGTTCTTTTGTCTCATAATTCTTACTTAAACTAGTTGAACAGAAGCAGTTTGATAGCATTTGATGCCGACAGAGGGGAAAAATATAATTCTGTGTTTTTCAACCAATTCCACAGCAGCTAATGAAAATTTTGTGTTCCAACTTTCAAGCATTGAAAGTAGAAAAGTGTTCATCAATGCATCTTCATTTTGTGTGGCCATTTTTTGTGTTCTTGGTTTACTGTGCAGCAGAGCTCTTCTAGAAGAACTGTTGATGCACACTCTCATGTGCTCCCTAGAGATGTATCCCCAAAGAATGATAGAAGCCCTATCCTACCCAGAGTTATGCTACAGTGCAAAATTTGGTGATATTATTAAACTACCTGGCAAGGGAGTTCACATTTTTCTCCTCTCCAGCCCGGGGCACAGGTACAGGTTCCATCCAGAGCATTGCAAGCCCCTCCATTAAGACACTGGCAGGTTAAGTTACAGCCAAGTCCCCATGTACCACTGGGACAGTTTACTGAGCAATCTACACCATGCCAACCTGCCAAAAAAGAAAAAAAAAAAAGAAAAAAAAAAAAAGAAAATAATTAAAGTCACAAATTATTCAGGTTTCCCCCCTTTCCTCTCAGAATGTTTCCCTCCACCTGCCATGGGACATCTCTCCGAGATGGGCAGTACTGGGTTAACATTCACTACAGGGTGATACCAGCAGTTTCAGCTCAGGACTTGTCCAGGTTGGGACAAAGGTGTTCAAGGGCACCTTGTAACATCTGTGCACAGCATCTGTTTGCAGATGGGTGCCAACACACAAAAGCAATTGATGGAATATCTGGAATGGAGACAGACACCTTGAAATTTCACTAAGAAGCACTAAACTACACTGAGATTAGCCTGAAAATAATTAGGGATATTTTCCCAAGACAAGCTGCAGCTTTCATAATTGTTCCACAAGCGTTCAATACACAGAGTTCTGCAATATGTTTTTAACAGGAATCTTAAAAAAAGAAAAACCATAAAGAACTGCATAAATTGGATTTCTCCAAGATACAAAGAAGTCCTTTTAGATGATTTCTATACTTCTCTCCAAATCCAGAAAAAAAAAAATGTGATGAAAACAGTCTCTAAAATGCAGCACTCACCACTGATTATGCCTGATAGCAACAATTCACAGACTGCACACTGGACTGAAATGTGAATAGATTTTTTTAAATGTGATCATCCACTGGATACAAGAGAAACAGTGTGAGGCAGTCATATGTTATCAGCAGCAGTGACACAGGCCAAGTTTCTAATTTTGTATTGTTTACAGTAAGTGAAGGGAAAAATTATTCTGCACTGACCCTAATCAATAGGCTATGCAAAACACATGCACTGAAATCAGTCTGCCTTGTGCTTCACTGATAACTTCAAATTCAGGGGTCACTTCAGGAAAAAATGTTACGCTATACCAACAAAACCGAGACACTTCCTCTCAAATGTCTTTCCAAGATTTATAAATTTCTTTTGTTTACATGACAAGTATCAAGGTTTAGTTTAATTTCACTTCTGCTGTCCTTTTTCACCATACTATGACTAAAACTGCATGATGCACAAGGAGACAGGATTATGCATCCCTCACGAAATAGTTTTTCTCCTCATGACCTGGCTGTTTTGCAGTAGCTGCTTTAAATTAAATTAGGGTTAAATTAGCTCCACCATCTCTGGCAAGAGTAGATGCTCTACATTTGCTGTATGATAGATTTATTAGTGTCAGTCCCTGAAAAATTTAGTGGCTATTTGTCTAGGTAACTCTCACACTTCACCTCCACTCTCAAACGTCATCTGTTTTTAGAAAAATATTTTTAGACAGGAGGGGTCTAAAACATTTATTGGGCATGAGATTTGCTTGGGCACATTCTACAACCTGCCTTCTCTTCTCAGCAATCCAACATCATACCTGAGGGACACTGGGCTTTAAATACTTCCTCACAGCAGAAGTGAACAAGAGATGCACTCTTTCAGTTCCCTTCCAACCCAAGTCATTCTATGATTCTATGATTCCATATAATTTTGATTAGGAAGGCTGGCATCAGATAAATGGCCCACCCATAGTCCTTCTAGCAGACCACAGCGTTTCTCTGAGAAGATGTTTTCCTTGCTTTTCCCTCCCAGAGCAGCAGAAGCATAAAGTATCTAGTGCTGAGGCCTTCAAGGTGGTTTGCCTTTTATTAAGTTTCCTCTTCTCTACTTTAAAAATTCAATTCAATGCCACAATTACAGAAAAAAGAAGATTAATCTGAGGAGACACTTACCTGCTTTGCAGGCACAAGAACCATCTACTGGTGAGCAGATGGCTTCATTTTTGCAGTTGCACACGGACGAACAGTTTACTCCATATGTTCCCGGAAGACAAGGAGTACCACAAGAAGTACCCTGAATTATAAAAAAATAAGAGTCTAAAAACTATTTGAGGAGATTCAGACCATACAACTAATAAAGGACCTAGACTGACAGAAGTGCTACAAAAGCCAGAAAATATACAGCCCAAGCATGTCCGAGGCTGTCTCCAAATTATCCTGAATTTTTAAGCCTTTATGAGTAAGCATTACTTTTCTATGATTTGTTGTGAGAGCTCGGTCACATAGTTAATATCACTTGGTTAGACCAATGGACAGTGATAAAGAAGCCCTTTATGAAACCAAAACAGGGTAAGAAAGCAGTTTAATAGAAAATAATTAGTTTTTAAGAACTAATTTGGCTGAAGTTTTCAGTTATTACTGTAAAATGTTTTCCATGTTAGAATAGCATCCAAGGCACCGGTAACAGCAAATGTGCATAAAAACTGCAGAATATGCCATTTCATATAGTTCATCTGTCTTGAACTATAAAAACAAATGTTTTTGTCCGGAGTTTCTGTGGATGAAGCATGAGGACATTGGTGCTACAAGATAATGACTGAAACTTATCATTCCTCCCCTTATTTACACCTCAACAGCACATCCTCTTATCAACATCCTAGAAAACAAATAACGTCACTTTCTAAAAATGGCTTCATTTTGGTTCTCAAAATCAATCAGAAATTTTGCCTTTTCAGAGTCTTACAACACATACAGTGGTACCTAAATATTGTCCTTACTTCTCTTTTACTGTGGTGGAGAAAGGCCGCTCTGGCCTCTTGAAGAACCTTTCACTTAACCAAAGGCAGTGGAGTTGAAAATGAGCAGTGAAAGTGAGACATTTACCTTAAATCCAGGGGCACAGCTGCATTTCCCAGTCACACTGTCGCAGTCAGCACCATTTTGGCAGCTGCAGATCTGCTGACATGACTCGCCATAGAATCCCGGGGAACATGTCTCATTGCAGTAGAGCCCAGACCAGCCAGGCTTGCAGGAGCATTCCCCAGACATGGGATGACAGCTGCCAGGACAGGACGAGAGGTTAAATAGTTTGGTACTAACTGTGACATAAATATTGTTTTCTTTCCAGAGGACAAAACGCTTTTATAGATAATTGCATAAAGGATCTTGCCATGCTCTGCACAGAGGTTTACCTCACGAACCACCAAGTGAAGGGTTCTCTGTATTTATATATAAATGCATGACAATTAAAAAATATCATACAACATACAGACATTCTAGGAGGAAATGGAAAGAAAATAAGACTTATCATTTTTCTACATCAATTTGAAAAGAAACTTCTCTGAAACACAGTTTTTACCATAAAACAGATACCCACAGTTACAAATATTAAGGTGATGAAACCATTAAATGCCAAACAATTTATTATGTTTCTACGCTAACAGGATCATTTTCATAACACTGCGCAAACTTGCAGTGAATTGTCTGAGAAATATGACACTCGGAAAACCAGCACATCCAGCATAAAATAGTAACAGAGCACCCCATGAGCAGCAAGAACGCTCTTTTCTTTAAACTGTAGGTTGGAAGAGGACAACTGGGCAGAAGTCAGCTATACCATCAGAGCAATGACCTTTTGGAGAGTGTCTCCTCTCTCTTGGCCATACCTGGTGGCAGACCAGCTGTCTCTACCTGGAACAGCAGTTTCATTGAAGGGCCAGTCAGGCAGCTGTTGCCTTATAACAAATGGACATCATCAGCTGCGCAAAGATATATATGCTGGAATAGTGGGCACAATGGGGTGCTCTGTAGCGCTCTGGCAGACAAAGCATTTGCTTAACTCTCACCAAAGGAAAAGCCTTAACATCCAAATCCATTTTATTTACAATGGGAAGACTGTTTAAAGATATTTGTCTGCCAGTGATTGAAGTTCCTTTAAGTATGCTGGAAAAGAAAAAAAAAAAAGTGCCTTCCTCCAGACAAATTAAATGACCCATGACAAGAGTCTGATTTTGCAAGACTTGCTGACTCCTTGTGTGTGGGGGTATATTTGAAACTGAATATTTTTCTGATCATTTGCAAGTTTGAAGATGTACCTACTGCACTTCTAAGAGCTATAACATAACAAGAACATTCTTTGAAAAAGTTGAAGAATAATTAGCTGCAATTGCTCTCGGATTTGAGGATTGTTCTTGTAAAAATAAGAATTTAATATTGCTGAAAACAATCAGCTGACAACACATTGATTATCAAGGAAAGCATGAATTATAAAGGCTGGAACATCATCATTGCATTCTGCTTTCTGTATCTTACTGCATACTCTATGACACCATAAAAACTTGTGGGTCCTGAAGATATTGGACAATATTAAGCTGCTGTGCAGTAAATTGAGAGGAAAGATCTTTTCAGATAAATGACAAATGAAGAAATGGCTCAAAACTCACGCTGTTCATACTCAACAGTTCTGATTATTTGTTCAGTTATAAGCATACCTGCCATGAAGTAGGTTGAAATGGAACTATTTGTATATAAAATACATGCAGAACCCTTGAAGACACAAAAGATGCATCAAGATAACCTGACATCTCCTATTCCTAACTTTCTGTAGGTCCCCAATTTCCATGTCTCTTATCAGTGGAAGAATATATAGGAGGGAAAATGAAAGAAATTTTCAATCAAGAACTGAATAGTCACTGGGATATGAATTAGAACATATTTATAACATTAATTTAGCAGTACTGTCATTTTAAGACATAAAGCCCAGTGTTCACACAATCATATAATATCCTGAGATGGTGTTTGTTGTTGGGTTATTTTCCTCTCAGCAGACGGAGAAACCACACACATGTGGAAGCACTGTGTATGAAGCAGAGGCATTGATATTCCAAGCCCCCTAGTGAGTGTTACCAAGGCCAACTTGCACATGTATTGATTGACACCAAAATTAGTATTCTGTAATTTGTAATTAGATGTAGGAAACTGAACCACTTCTGAAGCTTTCTGATGGGTTCTTGTGCAGTTAGCTTAATTAGCAATAAGATTTAAATATTAAGATAGGGAAGTAAACAGATGTTGCCAGTATATCCACTTTTATTCCTGGTCTTTTGTTCACACCTTCTGGAATGCAACCCTACTCTGTACAAAGGCAAAAAAATACTTGTGGGTAGTTGATATTGTATATTTGAAGGACTCAGATGAACTTAGTGATTTTCATATCATTTATATAGGTGTTTCACTGTTACAATATCCACCAAATTCTGCAGTACCTTATGCAATATAAAATTTCCATGAAAAGCTCTTGTACCTGTAAATACAAGTCCATTGAAAAAATGCAAAATTAAAGTGCCCTAATCTTTGCTTTAAGAACACAGCCAAACTACATGAACTATGCATGTATCACACTATAAAAATGCAATCAAATCTATATATGTATGTCAGAAAAAGCATGAGACAAATAAACCCCATTAGTGTTCATATCGTGAATAAATCCTAACTATAGGCTGAACTGTTCCAGATTACCTGGTGATACTGAATGACCCTACTCTGCAAGTGTGAGGCAGTGGTCGAAGATTACCAGAAAGAGCTTACAAGAAAAAAACACAAAACAAAAAAACCCAGGCATATCTCAAATTTACTTGGAGACCAACCTAAACCCAGGGTGAATGCTGTATCAGAGGTGTAACCAATATCCTTTGTAAACATTCTAGACAAATATGCTGCTACACTCTGCCTTTTTCACCTTTCCTGAATGATCCTTAGGTGGTGCTTGAGAGAAGGTATGACAAAACCCAGCCTAAAAGTGGTTTATGCTAGAAGAGCATTCCTGTACAAAACAAAGTGGAAATGCTGATATACAGACAGGCTCTAGTCCTTTCATATTTGTCAAAACATGCAATAGTGAAGAGTATTTGTGAAAAAATCTCCTTGCACAAGAGGGTCATCTGTTTCTGTCCTCTGGGTCCCTCAAACAGATTAAAATCTCTCAAGTACAGCTATTTTTAATGCTTTACAAAGAGTTTAATGAAGGCTGATGATACATCTAAGAGAAAGGATAGGCTTGCCTTCCATACCCAGCAGTTGCCAACGAATTGCAGCAGCAAAATCCCTACAAGCTTAGGCAACCCAAAATGAAATTATGAATTGTTGCCAAAGCTGCTTTGATGCAATTTTTTCATTCATAAAACAGTAATTAAAAATGTATACGTTTTTGAATTATGCTGTACTATAATGTTTTTATATCTGTACATGAAGAAACATGTGAAGATGTTCAGGGACATACTTACATGCCGGAACTTATGTACACATATTTTAGAGAAATATTTTTAGAGCTAAGTATATTTTTTTAATTAACCCTTAGTTCATTTCCATATCTATGAATATTAATAACTTAAGAGCTCTAAGCCTACTAATAGCTCCTCTTTGAGGATATCTAAACTAGTGATCAGATCCAGATGAAAAAAGCTTTATTCAAGGCCCTTAGAACAGAATCCTAGACCTACAGACACACAAAGTGTATTTGCAGGAGGAATTCTATCCCTTTTTTGTGCTCTGGGATTACTGATTGCTACATTGCTGCTAAATGGATTAGTGTTATGAAGATCCTTTGGCTGCAGCCAGACCAAGTAGTACTTGTGGTAGGCAAGAAAGGGTTGAGGATATTCCCTGATGTGATTAAAGAGTTGTCTCCTGCCTTACTGTGAGATGAGGACAACCAGATACAACTAGCTTCTAAAAAGAATCTGAAAAGCCTCAAGTGTCCCCAGGGAGCTTTGGCTTCTATACCATTACCCAGATGCCCTTTTATTTCTATTATTTGACGGGTTTAGTCACTTCCTGACCCAGGGGGAAGGAACTTACATATGTAAAATACACTTGTGAAGTAATGAAAATATTTGTTTTTCTCAAGCATCATTATGCTTTTGTGCACCTTCAGGGCTGTTAAGTGGCTTTGGATTTGCCACGTGGAGAAAAAAAAAATTAAAAAAAGACCAGACATATGCTGCTGTTTACTTGTGAACATTTGTGATCTGATTTAACCACAAACTGCCTTCCAGTGGTATAAATGAATGAACAGCTATGTTGAACATGAATCAGAAGTAATCCCTGTAATAGTAGAAATGCTATACAGTGCGATGCATTCCTGTCAAGCAAGGCTGCCACAACAGTCTGCAGACAAATTTTCAGGAAAGCAGCCTAACCATAACTCATAATACAGAAGTGTTTGGTCTAATGTCAGAATTTGAGAGCTAGATGGGTCAGCATTACAGGGCCATTTATTCTTGAACACATTGCCCAAATAATTATTGCTTGATTCTTCATCAAAACTGCTCTGTATTTTTTTAAGACACTTCAGGTAAATGAGATAAACAGCATAAGTACACAACTGTAAAAGCATATGAATGGAAAGGGAAAGGAATTCAGTTTGTTGCCACATAGTTTGTCAACAAAAGGTGTGTTGAACAATTCTGACAATCCACAGTGTGGCCTAACAGAATAGCTATTTCCACGTACGTGCCTGAGTGATTTAACACCACTGGTAACTTCTGACTAAAGGTTTTTATTTTATCTATGAGGAAAAGTGTATCTTAATCAATGTACAGCAACATCCTTTGTGACAGTCAATAGTTTATGTGAATTCCTTTCACAGCTACTTTCAACAGCAAAAATTATGCTCACAAACCATCTCTAAGGTACTGTTAACAGTAATGCAATTAAGTGTAAGCAAATGTACAGTGACCATAATATTTAACCAGAAGAACTGTTTTGTGACAAGAGAAAGCTGTTCAGAATTGTTCTATAAATATGTTGGCTCCCCTCAACTGACATCTGACATTCCTCCCTCACAGCTGAAACTTTGTCTCCAAATAATCACTTTTTACATTTTCATAACACTATGCTCAAACACTACAAAATCCACAAAGACACAAAAACCTCGAAAAAATAGGACTCATTACTGCCTGAATAAGGAGAAATAGCAAAACATAAGCTAATTGGAAAACTATTTTCATTTGATTTCCATGGACAGATTTTACCTGCTTACTAGAAAAATCACTGAAATGACAATAAATGTATTTTTGAAATGCAGATTTACAATTGGTAATGCTCTGAAACTTTGTATTAAAAGTCACCAACAGCAATTCTTATACAGAGAGAGAGAGAGAGAGAGAGAGATGCCTAGGCTTCTCAAGCCCAGCTCAGAAGACTACACATTCATAGAGGTGGTAAATATAGATAAAGGTCACGCTTTGTCTTAATGTTTATTTCATGGCTCAGAGACCAAATAATACAGTGAACATTACGATCAAATATACTTGCAAAGACTAACATTCAGAAGCTCTTCTGGGTTGATATTTTCTTTTTTTGATGTGGTGAGAGAATACCAAATACTACTAAAAATCTTTAGCTTAGTCTTCCATTTGCATGAAAGTATTACAAAAATCAGGAAATATTAATTTTCAGATTATATTTGGATGTCTATGTTCTGTATAGAAAAAAACAGCAGGCTAAAAGGTGTAAAGCCTACCTCCAGGTATTGGGCATGTGGCAAGGACACTTTTTATCACACTTGAGACCATAAATTCCCTCAGGGCAAAGCCTTGTTTCACAGTGCTCTCCAGTGTATCCTGGTTCACAGAGACAGGCACCACTAATATGGTAACACTTCCCACCATTCACACACTTGCAGGTCTCTGCACAGTGCACTCCATAAGTCCCCACTGGACACTCATCTTGGCATCTGTGGGGGAAAAAAACAAAACAAAAATTCACTTTGTTTACCATGAACTACAACTTTTGGAGGTTTAAGGGAAATATGGTTTATAAGGAATCTCTTATATGGGTCAAAAACTTTATATAACTTCCTATTTAAAAACGCTCATCTCTGGTTTCCTTTGGCGCTCAGCTAGACAGGCTCAAAACACTGGCTCTGTAAATTCTTTTGGAAAAGACCTCCCTTCTCTGCAACACAGGACACAACATTCATACACAGACCACTGCACTCCACATTCAGGAATGAGAACAAAACCAAATCCTCTTAAGTCAGACCTGAAGTGTGAAGGAACTTTTTCATTCATAGAGCTTTAAAATGATAGACAATTTAGTTAACAGACTTAATTCTCTCATGTCTCTCATATGAAAGCTATTATTTAACCTAAAGATCAGTCTTATCTTTAGCTGTCCAGCCTGAATACTACAAGAAAATTTTCAGTACCCTGCTTCTAAAACTTGCAACTCATTAAATAATGAGTTTCTGGATAGCAGTTTTGTTTGGAGATGTCTTATGAGTTTGATATTTTCAGGTTCATCTTCTCTGTATTTTACAGCTGAATTGTTGTAAATGCCAGTACTACTACAGCATTACTATAAAGCTCTAGCACTCAGTGAATTTAAAATATTTCATTATATATATGAGAGCAGACCTCTCAGCTCAACAGGCTCATGCCTCAGAGCCAGTTATGACAATATTTCACAGCTTGTGTCAAGGAAAATGCCCCCATTTTTCAACATAAGCACCCTGTAGACTCTGAATTATGCTGACACAAACAAAAAGACAAAACAACTAAATTCCAAAGTTTTAGGGCCAGAATATGCTGACATTAAAGTCCTTAGGTGTGCTGTGAATTCAAAAGGTGGTACCATCTTCTGCAATTTGTGTACCTTTAAGTTTTGTCAAGTTACAGATTGTACAAAAATATTACTTGATAATACAGCACATTATTAATGGTTTTATCAGGTTATAACTTGCTCATTTCCCCAGTCCTATAAAAGTATTTCCCTGGTGTTCTTTTTCTGTTTTTCTTGTAAACTTGTTTTTTCTCTCTTTTTTTTTTGGTTTGGTTTTTCATATGATCAGTGGTTTATTACATGAGAATTTCAAAGATCATGATGTGAGGCACTGTAAAAAGTAACAGCAGAGCCCTCTGACTGAGGTAAAATGGGCATACATGTTCATTTCATGCTTCTGCGGTATTTGTTGCAGTCTGATACTGATCTCCAGAATTTTCAAGGCATTTCATAACTCTGTCCTGACTGAAGTCACCAATAAAATCTCCTTTTCTTCTCAGGTGTAGTGTAATAATAGAGCTACTAACCCTGTTTCAGTATTTCCTAATGAAGTTCTACAAATAAAGCTGTGAAAGAATTTTTTTCAAAGGACAGTCAGGAATCCCAGGCAAATTAGACAAAATTTAACCTTGTAATGATTTTTTTTTAAATTTAACTCCATCTTCATCAGATTCTGAAAGACCCTTTTCCAGTTTGTGGTGAAAACGTGTATCAATCAAAAAGTATTAGGCAGAAGAATTATAAAGGTAGTTTAAACAAGATTCCCTTAACTTAGATCACCTAGAAACTGTTACATGCTCTATGAGTCCGTTTTTTCTTGATATATGACCAACTTCCAGGAGTTACCACACCAAAATCTCACATAAACATTGCTGGAGTCACAAACAGAAGTGGAGAATAGCTTAGCACTTTAAAAAACCCATCTTCTCGCAGGTGGTATGTATGTGCTACCTCAGCCATTGCTCACACATTTCTTGTAACAGTTCCCTCCATTGCCAGTTCACTGACATGAAATGAGAACCTGGTCTATAACCTTGTTATTGACCCATTCCTGCCCTTGGAGTATCTTGAAAAACAAAAGAATTGCAAATACAGCCTGTTTTGCAGGAAAAGCGGGAGTTCAGATTTGCAAAAGTGATCAAAATGCTGCAGCCTGTAAGGCATTTCAGATGATAATCAGACTACAATTACAATAGTAAAAATGTATTACTTTTAGAAACTCCAGTTTAGTGCAGTATATAGACACTCACACGGATATTCCTTTGTTTACCCTGCAGCCTTGTCTGTGTTTAAATGCATCTACCACCTTCTGCACTGTATTTTCACAGACACAAATATAATTTTGGAATGCAAATGATTCTGGACTAATTGTTTCTCTTCTTCATGAGGTGGGTTTTTTCTCCCCGTATGTCTGGCAACAGCACTAACCATGTCCTGTGAACACTTGTGTGGGAAGTGCATATGGTTATAATACCCACAATTGTTGGCAGAGATCCCCTGGACTAACCCCAGTGATCAAGCTGCTGCTGACTTCAGAAAATTGAGTTATGTGCTGTTTCAAACATATGCAAGAAAGCAGTTCTTTCATCCCTTTCCACTGCCTTCAAAAATGATGCCTCAATGTATTATCTTTCCCATCTACCCAAGTCGATTTTTTTATAATCAGAAAATAAATGTTTCATTTCATTTGATTTAAATACTTCAGGAGACAATTCTCCAGCTTGCTCATTTTGAAAAGGAATTGCATGAGCCTCCCTTGTTGCTACGACTGCTAGACATCTGCACAAAACCACGAGCTTTCCTCCTCACCCCTTCACCACAGCCCAAACTGCACCATTCTGCAACCCACTCCAGTGCAGACCCACAGGAACTGCCAGAGCACAGGCCACAGCAGGAAAATACTGAAACCAAGCAGTTCCTTTACAGAAGGGCTCTTTCACATAGTTCAGCTTGCAACCCAGCATCAGCTGAGTGACACGGCAAACATTTCATAACCAGAATCAACTCTTTTACTCCCATTACAGATACTTCCACTCTTCTTCCTACCAGGTTCTTAACTCTCCCTGTTGCAGCAGAGCCTCTTTTAGGTTTGGCAGCCCAGCAAAAATGTGTTTTCCTTACCTTTCTCCTGTGTAACCTGGGCTGCAGTGGCATTGGCCTGTGGCTGAGTCACAGGTCCCTCCATTGTGGCACTGGCACTCCTGGGAACAGTTCTTCCCATAACGACCCTCAGGACAAGGCTGACCACAGACCATGCCCTGTGTGTGCAGAAAAGAAACCCTGAGGTTAGATTTGGGATTGCAGCTTGAACAGGTAAGGAAGAAAGGATGGTCCTGAAGGAAGATCCAGGAGCTCTAGTGTTACTTGTCCAGATCTTGGAAATGCCAGAGTCCCCTCCAGCTTTACACGTGGGGTATGTTCCAGCACTGGAGGAATAATCTTCTAGGATTTCCATTTTGGAAATAAAAGCTCATGAAAAACACACTCTCTAGGCAACTGTGAAAACACTTATAGATTTAAGACTAATTGATGTCAAGCTCTTCCCAGTTTATTTACCAGGAGTAGTATATATCAAGATACCTAAGAATGCCCTCCAGTGAGTAGTGGTGTAGGAATCAGTAACTGCTGTAATGCCCAATATTATACTACTTTATCGTAAGTTGGGTTTTTTTCTGATGAAAGGAAAAGCTGTTTGTAATTTGATTTAAAGCAACATATCCTAAAAGTTTAGGTAGGATGATTTCTCCCTTCAAAGGGGTTTGAATTCTTGCACTGCTTTTCAAACCTTTGGAATTAATTACACCTGGGTAGGGAGGAAAGCCTCAACTTTTAAGAAGGCATTTCAAATGTACTTACAGATACTTCATCACACAAAAGGCATGCAGGTATCTTAGCTAACATAAAATACTGTAGAATTTGTGCCTGGCTACTTGAAACTGCCCTTACAGAAAAAGCGAAAAAGGTTATACTGACAAAATTCTGTTTCTCAGAACTGAAAATCTAAAATTATAAATTATTCTTAAATAATTACTTGGAACAGAAAATAAGTCAAAGGGCTGAGCGGTAATTTATTAGTTAAGACACACACTAGTATAAAATTTCCCTCAGTGCTTCATGTTCTCTCTCATTTTTCAGTAGCTGTGTTTAGGCAGATAAAAAGATTCAAGAATTTATGCAAAAATTTGTATTCTATGACCATTCTTTTGCTTCCCAGAATCTGATACAGTTAAAAAAGGCAGTGCAAAACTGGAGAACTTTCAGTAACAGATGGTTTTGCAAGTATTTTATTTCAGTCCCTTATGCTGTTTCTCATTACTCCTGGATACAAGCAGACTGCATTTGCTATCCTCATTTGCTAGCCTCTTCTGATGCTGCCTGAAGTCTGCAAGTATGGAAGTTGTAGGGGGTTGTGTGGGTTTCAGAAGTGTTTTTACCATCCATCCTGGCGGGCAGGAGCACTCCCCGGTGACATGGTGACATACGCCTCTGTTCTGGCATGGGCACCTCTCCTCGCACTGTGGGCCATGCTTCCCAGGGGGACAGAGATCCTCACAGCTGCAGAGAGTTTGGAGTGATTGGGAGAGTTTGGAGGGGGTGGTGGACAACAGAGACAACCATTACTTCAGTACACTCTCCAGCTTGTCTTTATTTTTACGTTATCGTTAAATTTCTCCGCATAAAGTGTGAAGCAGAAAGCAGCGGAACACCAAAATACACACACTTAATATTGTACAGGACTCATGCAACAAATCTAAGGAGCAATCTAGGAACTGTTTCTTTTAAGCTACTTCTTTATACACAGTTTGGTGCTCATTCACTGTTACTGACATAAGTTCAAAATCTGTTCTGGAATGACAAAACCAAATAACATCGTATCACTCTCTACAACTACCTGAAAGGAGGTTGTAGCCAGGTGGGTATTGCTCTCTTGTCTCAGGCAACCAGCAGTAGGACAAGATGGCATAGTTTTAAGCTGTGCCAGGGGAGCCTTAGGTTGGACACCAGGGAGAAAGTCTTACAGAGGGAGTGATCAGGCATTGGCATGGGCTGTCCAGGGAGGTGGTGAAGTCACCATCCCTGGAGGGGTTTACGAAAAGACTGGATGTGGCACTCAGTGCCATTGTCTAGTAGGCAAGGTGATGCTAGGTCAAAGGTTGGACTTGATGATCTCAGAGGTCCTTTCCAACCTAGTTAATTCTGTGATTCTGTAATGTCATTTTCCAGATTTGCAGCCAAACTGTTTTCACAATGGTCATGAAGAAGCTACGAGCAGGGGAGAAGAGGAGCAGCCCAAGTCAAGGGGATTTCTTTTGGCTGCACCTACTGATGTGCCCTGTAACATGTTTTGCCCAAACCTGCTTCCCTGCACAAAAGTTAATCTAAACCTAATCTAAACCCGAATTTTCTTTGCCAGCACTCTTTAAAAGTTGCACCTCAAAACAAAATACCCGCTGCTTACAAGGCTCCGGTGTATCCCGGTGGACACCTGCATTCCCCAGTGATGTGGTCACAGGTGGCTCCATTCTGGCACTGGCATTTCTGGTGGCAGTCATTGCCGTAGGTCCCAGGGTCACAGCGCTCCTCGCAGCGCCAGCCCTTGAACCCCGAGGCGCAGTGACAGGCGCCTGTGATGGGGTTGCACAGCGCCCCATTCTTGCACTGGCAGCGGCTGCTGCAGTGGGGCCCCCAGTGGTCACTGTCACATGCTAAACGGATAAGAAAGGAAGAACGTTACAAAGATGCTGAGAGTCAGCTGTTTTGTTTAAAAAAAAAAAAAAAAAAAAAGTTGTAAAATGGAAATAGCTGTTCCTCAGTTGAACCTCAAGGATCTTGGCAGGCAGACCAAAATCAGTTTGTAGACACTGATTCTTACATGGAAAAGCAAACATTTTATAATGTGAGGCTGAGAAATAAATGCAAGTTCTAGTCTCTTAATTGTCAGAACTCTTTACTGTGACTCTGTACCATCAAAACCCAGTTACAGTTGCAGTTAGCTTCCATTTACAGGGAGAAGTCTTGCTAATTTAAAAAAATGTAGTCTAAATCCATAAACAACTGGCTGAATCCCACAAGGAAGTTGCAAAGCTTGCTCACTGTAAACTTATGATTTTTGACAAATCCAGAAATCCCTGTTTGCATAACTGCAAATATTCTCTTTTCATTCCATCAATACTCTGAAAGGGCAAAAGAAAGCGCAAGAAGTGTTTCACCAAGAAATAATCAATTATATGGTTTAATTTCATATAGATGTTACAAATTTGGTTATCCAATGTGTCTTCACAATCATTCAAATCCATCTTTTCTTGCCTGCCCCAGTGCCTCCCATTAAAACCCTCTAAGTAAGCCGCTCAGACATCATTTCAGCATCCAAAGAAACACGTAACATTAAGGAAGGAATTTCATCTTAAAAAACATAGGAATTCTGTAAAGAGCCTGGAGATTAAGGTCACCTGGAGTTCAACAGGAATGTACTAATCATATGGTCAAATGATCTGATTTTATTTCTATGCTGTCTTGATAACAACAGTACAAGGGCAAAGCCTCAACTGCAGCGACCATAAGCCCAGGCTCTTCTCTTGGAGACTGACAGCCTTTGTTCTCCCAGTCTTCTCCCGGGGCAAGAAACCCAGGCAAAGAACAGGCACACTTTCCTAGACTAATGCAAAGTAATTCAAGAATGCTCCTCAGGCTACAAATTATTCAGCTGTAAGAGCTGTTCACTCAGGCTACACAAATAAAAAGGAATTACAGTATTTTCAAGAATCTACTCTTTACAATTTTTTTTCCCCAAGACAGGTCACTAGAACACACATCGAAAATGGGGACAGTGTGAGCACTCACATACAATAAAATACAGAGCAACAGAAAGTGTTGTTTGTATTATAAACTCATCAGTACTGTTGGACTGTTAGAACAACTGTCCATCTTATTATTGGCCTCTCTCTTTAAATATGTGTGGGGTTTGGTGGAGAAACAAGAGGTTTATATAGAGTTTGTAACACACTGCTGCCTACAGCACAAAATTGCCTGTTGCCATGATAACTCACATTCATTCAGAACTGATACTGGTTTATTTTCAACATGACTGCATAGAATAGAATGTGTAATCCTCATACTTAACCAGTCCTGAAATCATTTTCAGGAAACCAGCTATTTTGGGATATATAAAAATATGTGTATGGGTGGCTAGAGGCCTGAGAACAGTCAAATGTTCTGTCATGACTGAGCAGAAACCCCTAATTCGTTGTAGGATTTTTTTTTTTTTTTCTTAACACATTAGTCTGCATTCAGGTAAAAGTCTTTGTTCTTTCAGAAAAAAAAAATCAATTACTGCTATTAAATCATGGAATAATTAAAAATTAAAATAATAAAAAAAAAAGAAAAGGGAGAAAAAATATTCCCCCTGCCCCCATCGAGGCACGTCTGATAAACAGGACAATTCAGACTGACTGCCAGACCAAAACTGTTCCAGTGCAGGGCTCAGTCAAGGATGAAGGTGCAGTGCTACAACATTCATGGAGCTGCCTCAAGACCCAAAGCAAAGAGTGTCAGTGCCACAGAGACCAGAAACATCTACTGCCACTGCACCCAGCACCCAGCCAGCACAACTGCCTTACTGGAAAATGCATGTACCATACAGTGCTTAACAATTTATTAGTTTCCTGGCATGATCTTCTCATTGTGTTTGCCAGAAATAATTAAAATTAAAAAGAAAACACAAACCATCATATGACTGCTAAAAGATTCCAAGCCTCAGGACCGTTCTGCTGGCAATGACCAGGTGCATATCAAATACTGGCTATGCAACATTGATTACAGCCCTATGGTAAAGCATTCCACAGGGACAGTGGTGGCCCAGCCATAATACAATTTCACAATAGTCCTTTACACAAGGTCTGTCACTAGCCTCGCATCTATCTGTGAGTTATGTGCAGAAATGTGGAGAAATGTGCTGGATAAAGAGGAATAAATAATAATACTGACCAAGATAGATAAATCACGTTTTACCTCTATGTCCCCTGACTGATAATCAATAATGTTCTTCATGGGAAATCAACAGGATTTGTCAGAAACTGATGCTCAGTTTTCTATTAAAAAAGAAGAGGGCAAAGGGTAGAAATGTTTCCTGAGGCAAGTTTGGGTTTTGGAGGCTAACTTTACCAACTACTACATCAGGCTATTTCTGCTGCTTCCTAGTATTCAAACACTGAGAAGGCTGGTCTGGAAGTCACACATCTGATAATCTGGTGGAATGGGATAGTCTTTGAGCTAATGACTATGGTCAGGTTACAGAATGTCAGCTGCAGTTCAATCAGAATAGCTGTACTGACTGCACCAAGGTCACAGGCACATGTGTGGGTCACACACTACATGCAGACACACGCAAAAGCCTCAGCTACTGACTTCTGAGCAGAGCTGGAGCTGTAAATCATCTCTCTCAGAACAGGGTATATGTGAAAGGGAAGCAAAGTACACAGGCAGCTCAGAGCCCCATGTTCAGAATAGCTTCAGCACAAGGATGGTGTGTCCCAGCCCTGATAACTCCTGAAAAATCTCACAGAAATCAAAACCCAGCTAGGAAATAAGGATTAATTTTGTGTTGATCATACAGAACTGGCCTAATGTTGTTCTGTTTCATGCAGAACACCTTCCTTACAAAAGTCCTTCACTTTCCCATCTTCACGTATTATATTCACCCTCAGGTTTTTAAGTTTTAAATCGAAGAACTGGTTAGGGTCCCTATCAGCTTTTGCAGTAGATTCACAGGTTCCTTTCTGCCTTCACTTCATGCTGTACGGGTGAAGGGGGGGGAATACATATAAACTTTTAATAAATACCATGGTATTAATGCCACATCTTGTTGTCATTCTTCCTTCTGTACCTTCATCTGGGAGAAACTTTTCTGTCACTGCAGTAAGAGCTCTGCACATCACACAATGCCACAGATACAGGAAAGATAACTTTTCTCTCAGAAGGCTGCACTATGGTAAGAAGCTCCAAGATTATACAGATCTACCACGATAAAAATGCTTGTTTACACTGAATGCTAAATGACCAGAGAAACAGAGAGGAGCTTAAGGTTTCAGTGATGAAATAAAATCACCTTCAAGAAGAAATTGAAATCTGTGATGCAAACTGCTATCAGTTTGGGGCCTTTTGTAGCATCTTTGAAGATCTGAAGGGCTGTAGTATGGAATGCCATTTCCTAGTACAATAACTTAATGCATATTGTTATTATGGTGGGCTAGATGTGGGTTTATGCACATGGTTTCTGTGAGCAGCTGGTGATTTGCAAACTGGGATGGTGGGAGCCCTGACATTTTATAACACAAGGTATGATTTTTATAATAATCTGAAGCACTTGTAAAGAATTTGGCAGCTACTTTATTGCTTCTTATAAACAAAAATACTTTTAACTAGATACTTACAAAGGTTTTTTTGCTTTTTTTGAAATGTTGATTTCCTTAAAAGACAACAAAAAGAAAAGTGGAAATGGGTCTGAGTTTACTCCTGACAGCCCACTTTGATCACCTAAAATTCTGCACTTCACTTAAGAACAGCCTATAATGAGAAGAAAATAAGGCTATCAAGTCAAAGAACATTTCAGAAGAAAAGCCTCCTTGGAAACTCTAACTTTCAATTATTTTTTTAACTATGCCACAATTTCCTTTATAACATGATATTCAAGCCAGACAATATTTATTGCAATACTTTTTTTGGTAAAGATCTTTGTTTTCCTTTATTCTTCCTTTTTTTTGTTTATGTGGACATACAAGTGAAGAACCACACCAAAACTAAGATTTACTTTTCTTACTACCATTTTTTGTAGTTGTGTTTTATGTAGCACCAAGACAACTAAATGAGACTTCATTCTGTCGTAATTACACATCTTTCTGCAAGGCACTCTGCTGTGTGTTTCTGGAAATATTTACCACTGCCACAAAACAGAAGAGATTCTTACTGCAGCATTAGACTTATGTGGTTTTATGGTCTTTTAAAAAAACTGAAAACAAAATTCTGGACCACAGACAACAGAAGAAGAGCGAATGTTCCCTCACTTGGTACACAGTACTGTGAAGTACAAACTTAGAATAACATTTCTAGGAGGGGCCATAAGAGATTTGCATTAAAAGGGAATAATCACCATGACTAGCCAAAAATAACCAGTGAAAGCAAAATAGGTCAAAATTGAGAAAACTTTGATTTATCCAAAGGAGTATCCCACTGACAGTCTTGTTATTATGAACAGAATTGCTAATCTCTGGAAATGCTCTAAGGCATGACTTTCAAGAGTCAACACAAGGGAGATTCACTGATTCAACGAGTGAAAACCATGACAAAAATATGGATGTTTTCACTAACCTAAATCCACACCATTCCTACTGGAAAGTTCAGAGAGTATTCCTGAAACTACTCTCTGCTATTTCCATTAGCTGCAGATCTAAACTGATGGTATTTGTTTCCCTTAGGATATTCCTGCAGGATAGGAAACAGATAATAATTCTCCCAACTGGAATTTAAACCAAATTCTTCCTGATTTTGAAAGCTATAAATACTCCAGTGTGTTCAAAATTTGACAAGATGCATCAAGCCCCTGGTGACATCAACCTGTATGTCAGCCTGGACAGACAGACTATAAATGTGGAACATGGCAAATAGAAATTTCAGGGATGAGTCAAAAAAGCGAGAAAGCTAAACCAGCTACTCTGAAAACTAGAATAAAAACATCCTTCAGAAAAACCTTACAAGTATTATGTAGTAAAACCATGAGATCATTCTCCATATATATTTCTTTTCTTTTGCTCTGTTCCAGTCATCTCAGAATGTTATGAAAATATATGTATGCACTGGCACATAAAAAAAGAAATATTTTTCCCTTAGAGAATCATTAAAAATAATTATGAAGTATCAATGTCTTTTAGTAAAAGACCTACTTTTCCTATATCCCAGACACAAAAATGCCTGGAATTTTTTTTTTTTTCAGAATGAATGCCCTTTCTATTAAGTCTAGGTTTTCTTTCTGTCTTTTGTTTCTATCTGATTGCATTTGTTATACTGTAGGCCTTTAACCCTGTGGCATATTTTTCATTGTTACTTTTTGTTTTGTGCATAAGAAAGGATTTTTATTGAAAATTCTAAGCTTAAATTTAATTTAGATTTTTTTCTTTTTTACTTTATAAAAGCCTCTTGATCCGTGAAGTGGAAGAACAATGAAAATGTGTTTTTCAGATCCTATGAAAGACTGAAACTATATGCCTTTCACATCCCATAAATTTCACAAGACTCTTTAAAGTGCTTGGATGTCAGAATACAAGGATGGATAATTGAAAAGAAAAACACACACAGGCGGTTGTTGGTGTTCATTTTATGATGTTACTGAGATAAAATCTGTTAGAAATAATCACAACTATGGGAAAAGTTACAAAATTTTAAGAAACTGCTTGTTTCATGTCCAGACCACGATCCTGATTTTGCACAGATCTCCTTGTAGGACAATAAATTAGCATTCCCCCTTTCTTTTTTAATGACTTGAAGGTCATCTTAGTTTTTAAATCAGCAGCAAATGTTATCCTTCACATCCCTGAAAACCTACCAAGTGAGACACTGAAAACATATAAGCCTGGCAATGTATAAGGCAGATTGAAATGAAATCAGTCCTATAAATACTTTTGCACTGTTACTAGGAAAAAACCCCACAAATGTTGTTAAAGAAATCAACTTAGGTAAACTGTACAAATAGCTTCCAAAGTGGTAAAAAGCAGACATGAAAAGCCTCTCTGAACCAGAAAATGTTTTCAAAGCACTAATACCATCAGCATTTACTGGAATGTCTTCCTTCAGTAAATCTCAACATAAGTAAATTTAAGAACTCAGTTTTATAGAAAATATATTTTTTCTACATTTGCCTAAAGATTGCAACTGTAATTCAGCAAAACAGTGACGCATATCCATAAATTCTATTTATTTCCTTAGAGCTTCAAAATCAAAATGTTTTATATGAACAAAAATATATTAAATATAGCAATAATATTATTTCAAAAAAATAGTTCTACTGAACTCAAAACAAGCACAGCTGCTCTGTAGCCCTGGGAACTTTGATAGCACCTACCACAGTGACACTGTCAACAATGAAGGTGATGACAACTTTCGTGAATACCTTTTTCCCTATTTGCACCTGGTCTAACTTGCTGATGGGTGAGTTTCTCAACTCAAAGATATTCAGCCTTGTTAGAGGAGAAAATGAAGTGTTCAGCTGGAAAAAACTGAGAATTCAGTCAGGGAAAGTACAGCAGTCATAATTACAGGAGAATTAAGGGAAGTGAAGAGCATAGGGAAGACACATGAAATACAAACAGGTTAAATTTAAGATTGTTTATGACCTGCTGTCACTTTTGTTCACAGGATGTATTTGCAGGGAGTTGCGCTAGGGGCAGTTCTGCATTACTAAAATAAATTATTTCTCTGTATTTTGCATAAAAGCAAATAGCTGTCTGTCACAACACTCTGCAGTTCTACTTGTATGTTTACCAGTTCCTCGGTTCTGGCAGTATAGCCTTTCTAATGTTAGGTAGAATGTGGTTAAAACCATAACTTATTTCTGCAGCCTATTGAATGGCTTAGAAAACTCAAGGATGAGGTGGCTCTCTAAGCATATCTTGCAAGCTCCATTAGTCCAAATGCTTTCAACAAACAAAGAGGAAACAATGCCCTGGTCAAAAAATCTCAATTCAGTATTCAAAAAATTTGCCATCACCACCATCTTTCCTGGGAGCTGCACCACGGGGCTGTTTCACCTGAGGTGCAAATATGTCTGTGGAAAACAGTCACACAACCACCTTTGCAGGGTTAATGGAGATTAAAAACTCCACTGAGAAGCTGGCAGTGCTTGCAACTCAAGTGAGTGTCTCTCACAAACTATGCCAAGGGATCCAGTTTCTGCCATATTCTGCATCTGCCAAGTGCCACAAAGAAAACAGCAAGATTTTCAGAGAATTTGTGAACTTTACAAATACCCACGACTGTAAAGGAAATGTAATAGTAGCAGAGCTACTGTACCTTGAAAGTTTCCTTAACAAGTGCATTTAAAGGTAACAAGTTGTTTCTCTGAGCTGCCAGCTTTAAACGTGCAGCTTAATGTATTAGTAAAAAAGCCGGTTCTCTCCTCATGTTCTATAAAACCCTGGAGCCAAATTATGCCTTTGTGACACTTTTTTCTACCCCCATGACCTCAGACTGTGGTCCTGACAAAATTCTATGAATAACCAATAGAATCAAATTACAAATTAAAACCCAGGGATTCAAACAAATCTCAGATTACTTAAGTGCAATAAAATCAGAAAAATACTGTTCACATTTTCACAAACAATCCTAACCACACATGTCATAAACCAAAGACAAGTCACTCCCTTTCTGCTTCAGTGATCAGGCCAGCTGGGGGGAATCACAAGGCTGTGACCATTTCAGACGACTCAGTGTAATATTGATTTTGCTTCTGCTCCAGCTTATCCAGAGAGTGCCCTATTGATTTTGAAGGAATTATTTGTGGACTACTAGGCATGAGAAGAAAAACAAAGTGCATGTCCTGATTGCTTAGTGGCACTCCACATCAGGCTGCACTTGCATCTATCTTGCACACACGTTCAAAACTGACCATAACTGCTATAGTAAAGTGTTGCAAGAGTGCGAGCAGAAAACAAGCAAAAACCATAATTTATAATTTTAAAATGTGGTTTGATCATCTCCACATCTAGAGAGACATCTGTTACTACATGTAGCAACTTTTTCTGGAAGCCTGCTTTATTATCCAGCCTGGAGTCAAATGCACTCTCATGACATGTAACTGACCCATACAACTTAAAAATTTGATATAAATAATTAAGTCTGGGAGGGAAAGTTTATGTTGATTTTGTTTGTTTTTCAAGAAAATCTATTTGTTTAATGTACAAATATACCTATGTTTACCCCTGTGTGCATTTTTCTAAATTTTTGCCCTTGTTCCTAGGCCAGAACTGGTCAACTTATATTCCTGGAATTCACAAACACTTCTTCAAAGGGGTGCTGACAGCTTGTTGGTTGTGCTGATTCACTCACTTCTTTCATTCAACATGACTTCTGTCCAGTCATTTGTCACTGTCCTGACCACTGTGTTCAGTCAATAAATCTTTATTGGAATAAATTGTTTTGCATGTGAGCGATCTCTTCATTCAAGTAGTATTTCTCTTCAGATACATGTATGTTATCATCATCTCCTTTATCCACCTCCCACTGACTTTCATTGCAAACAGCCACTCGCTAATCAGCATATTTCCTTTAACTAAAAAGAAACCTAAAGAAAAAACACATTTCACACAGGAAATGTTCCCCAAGGAGACATTATTTAATTAACTAAATTCTGAGACCACCACTCAGGTTTTACATGCTGAAGAACACATGCAATCCTGTTTTCCTCTCAGTTTTCAGAGAGGCAGAGGATGTAGTGGCGAGCAGAGTTACGGGCTGGGCTAGAACTGAGATCTTAAAGAAGACAATCTCAGTAATCCAGGCTAATCTTTAGTCCTCTTCTCCATAAACTGAAAACAGCCACTGATCTAAGCTATTAGGAATTCGATAAGAACTCACACAATATTTGCTACAAAAGGAAATGGAAGTCTCCCAAGAAGTTTATTCCCTTCTAAGAAAAGACAGTCAAAGATCAAGCTGGGGGAGGCTGGCAGATGGATAGATGCTGCAACAGGACTAACTCTGTTCTGAGACACTTTCAGATTAAATTCTTTGTAAGGAGAACAAACAATCCTAATAAAGAAAGGACAGTACTTTGGAAGATGTTTAGTTCTGCACTTCTACAAAACATTTAGTCCTTAGGTAGAACAGTTCCTTCCAACATGTCTGGGACCATGAAAATGAACAGATCACTAAATCTGGAAGTTGGCCTAAAATCTCACACTTCAAGAAAAATCTGTCCCTTTCAGTCAGGGTTATTCTTTTTTGGTCGTGAGTAACCATTATTGTTCCATCATTCACTTAAATAGTTACATAGTTAAAATATTTATTTGATGGACATTATTACAGCAGGGCAATTTGCATATATTTTTATCAAATTAATAACTTGCTGTATCAACAAAGTCATTATTAAAAAAACAAGTGTTTTATTTTATCTCATTCTACCTTTCTGTTACTAAAACTAATCAAGTTGGGGATCAACCAAAGACAACCAACTGAGGAAGAAGCAGAGAAAAATTGATGCACACGTATTCAAAATGAATTACATCAGGCAGGTAAGGGAAAGGGATGCTAGAAACCCTGTGAGAGGAAGGATCATTTCCAAAGGCAGATTTAGAGGTTCCCATCCAAAATACCTTTTTGGGAAGTTTCGAACTTGGAAAGCTCCATAAATAACAGTATCTTTACATTCTGTGTTGTATAATGAGTCACGTTTCTTCTGCACCTTTGATTAGGTAAAGAAGAGCTCTATACACAAGGTTTTCAGAAAGAAAGATAACATCTCTTGACAATTTCTTTTGACAAACTCAGTGCACTAGATTAAGATCACTATTACGGCAACATTGAATTACTCTTTCAGTTTTATGCCTTATGCAAAACTTGATGTTTCTTTAGAGCTATGTATGAATCACATCTAAGCATACAAAAAAATTATACAACAAATGTAGTACTTTTGAAACGGTTACATTCTTCCCCACCTCCCAAAATATGCTGCCAGAACAACCATCAGTTCCAAATGAAGAATTATTACAGCACCATGTTTGCAAAAAAAAAAAAAAAAAGAACAATTCCCTATTTTTGTTAAGGAGAAAAAAAAAAATGGGTGAAAATAATTTGTCCTGCTCATAATCTAGGTTTTTCACAGCTGTTATTTTTAGAGGAATAACATAATAAGTAAACTAGCAGCACAATATCTATGCAAGACATCAAACTCTGGTTTATGTGATACAAATTTATATAGTTTGTGAAATTAAAATTGTAAATACATTTTTTAATTATTGACTAAAATACATTCCTTTCAAGTGGACAGTCACAAGTAGTAACCAAACTTGACCTTGATTGTAACAAAATATATGGTTTTAATGTTACCCTCAACATTACATTTCCAAAGCTGCCCTTACAGAGACCAGAAAAGTGGAATAAATAACAGATAATAATGACTTAAAAAATTACTCTGAGAAACTGTAGCTCAGGCAATGGGAAGAAAAGATAATAATTTGTGGCCTGCACAGCTTTGCTCCCCTCATCTCCTGCATGTGTTTTTAAGCCAAGGGAAAGGAGAAGAAAGTCTGGGAAATGAGACTACAGCAGATATATATAGACTGGGAAGTCAGGGAGCAACTAATAGTGCAAATGGGGAACAGAGGGAAGGGGAAAAAGGAAAAGTTAGCAGCAGAGTGAAAAAGGTGGATATAGTTGTAAGGAAGGCTTTACTCACAGCTTTTAAATGTGACTTGGCATCATCATTCTTTGCATAAATGGGGGATTTTCTTATGGTTAAAATATAATCATATCTGCTTTACTCCAAATACAAAGTTCTGTGTTGTCTGCATATTTCTGAACACAAGAAAGAAAGCTCATAACACTCCATGCTGCTACATGGGAACACTGTTTTCAAGTAAATGAAGAAAAATCAGGTTACACAGAGTAACCTGATAACTCGGGACAAAAACCCTGACCAGAAAGCAGAAGCCCAAGCACAGGACTGAAGATTATCTGCCCAAAAGAGAGGACAACACCACGGAAAGAGTACAAGACAGGCAGAAGCAGGTGAAAACTCACCACTGGAGCAGTTGGGCCCTCCCCAGCCAGGCTCACACTGACAGGTGTTTGGAGCAATGCAGCGACCGTGGACACATTTATCAGCACAATGAGCTGTCAGGAAAGAAAATAAAAAATTAAAACAATTAAAGAACTCCTAGCACTAAAACAAAAAATTCTAAAAGTATTGCAAAATACTCCTAATCCAGATCTTTTTATCTTTTAAAAGCAAAATAAACATCAGTGTACTAAAGTTTGATGTCATCTCTTCAAAATATATTTTACTTCAATCTCATCTATTTCTCCTAAGTTTGAAGCCTCCAACTAAAACCATGTTAGTGTTACTCAAATATTTCTGCATTTAACAACAAGAACATTGTCCAAATTTAAAGAAAACAGAGTCATAGTATGATATAGGTTGGAAACCCATCTGACCATGGTCCTGGACAAGAGGCTGTGGTTGGAATTTAGGCAGGATGACTTCCCTTCCAATCTCAACCATCCTGTGATTCTCTGAAGAAAATTCTCATGCCAAGACAAAGAGGTGAATGTCAGCAGGCATGAAAAGAGATGCTCTTTTGCAACAGCATGGATAAAATATGATTTGCAACACACCAGCATTTTCATACCAATTTTTCCAAACAATTGCACAGTTCAAATGAAACATAAAGAAACAGTGATGGTGACTGAAGTAAGGCATGAGATATAAACCCTCTGAATCACTGCAACCTTTATTCTAAGTGCTAAGCAGAGCTGCCTGAAATTTTTCTCTTTTTTCCTCCCTTTCTTTAATGATTTACAAACATGAGATTCTAAGTTAAGGTTACTTTGAAACAGAGCTTTTATTTGAAACTTCTAAGAAAAAGGTGAAATGGCTTTGATACCTGGTATATCCATGTAACTGACCCAGAATATAATGCACCAAAGATGGAGAATCTCCAAGTAGCAACTGTTTGTTGGCGTCATATTCATCACAAAATACCCTTAGCCTTCCAAAACATATACACATTATGTGCTTGTATTTCCTTTTACTTTGGACAACAGTAAAACTTAAAAACTTAAAACGTGTGTACAGGAGAATTTTATTTGTACCAACATTTCTAGAGAAACCTTGACAGGAATCTACTGCTATACCAAAAGTTAGCAATAGAAAAAAGTTTAATGGAGCTACATGTAAATCAATTTTACTTCTGAATGGATTGAAAATTCTTTACAATACTTAAGTAAAATACTTGTAAAATGTTTTGGGGTTTTTTTCTAACTAAAGATGATGAAGAACATTAGTCATCTTTACATTTTATGTGGCCAAGAAAAAAGAAAAGCCCACAGAAATCAATCACATATATCATAAACACATTTGGTTATCTATGATCCCAGTCATTAATTGCTTATTTTTACAGCCTTCAATTTAATTCTCAACTTTTAGTTCTAACAAGCAACTTTTTTCAGATTTGTATTAAAATTATCTTATTTAGAAATCAACAGGGGGAACATTAATTTTTAAATGATGAAACTATATAAATGCAAAGCTATTTCACTGTTCTCTATTTATTTATTATGAAAAGACTGAGTTTAAATAATACATCGCAATTTTCCATTAGTCTTATAACTTGACATGAATTACTTGTATCCTTGAAGACTCATGCCTAGTTAATACTGCCTGGAGCACTGAAGGCCTCCACAAACCAAATGTGTGAAAAATCTCACCAGCAAACCATGAGACAAAAATTAAATTGTTGTAAGAAATTGGACCCAGTGCAAGGCACAGAAGAAGCTCTTGGAGCATCTCCTTGCACTGCCCCTCATGCCATGATAAGCACAGGGATCCTCACTCTGGGTTTACATAAAAACATATTCTGTAATCAAAATTAATTGTTCTCTAGACATCCTTTGGGCTAAACAATTCTTGGCAAGTGAATCCTAGTTACCATCTGTAACACACAGCATGTGTAGAAATATTATTGCACTACATGCAGGGATAAGAGAACCAAAATTTACTAAATTATCTACAAAAAGAAGAGAACACCACAAAAACCAGCAGAACAAGCTGAAAAGACAGGAGTGATATCAGGAACAGAAAAACTATTTTCTCTTGCTTTTTTGTGGAATTGTTGGCCATGATTTCACCTGCAAGAGCAGGTTCTTTTACCCCCCTGTCTAGTACAATAATTTTTTTACATATGCTGCCTGTTACATAAACAACGTTTGAAATGGTTTGGTAGTAATTATGCACATAAAGTAAATGACCACAATTTCCTCAAAATTAATTAAAATAAACACTTATGGTGAAAAAAAATCAAATATATTTTAAACTATATAATAAATGTGTTTTTTCAAATAAATTCTTCATTTCTGTACTGCATGTAAGAACATACCCTTTTTTCCTACGCTTTATGGCTGTTTGTTATTAAAGTGAGTGATATCCAGTTATACATTAAAATAGATGATTGGTTTTCTATTTCATGCTTTGTGGAAATGCAATAGGCAGAATTCTCCATTAATGTTCTTAGAAATGCTCTACACTGTCAGAAAGTGTCTGTGAAGTAATGTTCAAGCTACCAAAGTGCTGCCAGGATCAATCTACAAGAAAGCCAATGGAAGACACTTTAAAGCCTTTGAATTCTTTCTTTCCAAAAACATGCTAAAAATTCAATGGACTTAGTAAACGTTTAAAAAAAAAAACCAAAAAGCAAAAAACAAAAACAAAAAAACAAAACAAAAACCCAAAAACAAACAAACAAACAAAAAACAAACAAACAAAAAAAACCTACCCAAAAACTTTTTTCTTAAAACTTCTAGTCTGTAGCTCAGCCCAACACCCATATACCAAATCTTCTAGGGATTGCCACTGATATTAGAAGACAAGTGACAGGAAATGCAATAAATAGGAGATGAATCAATAATTTAGCCTCATATAGAGTTTCTCAGGCCAGGAGTAAGCTCCTTTACAGAATTCCATAGAATTATTCTGCATTTGTATCTGCCTATACACTGCATTCAGATCACCTCAGAAAGTTCATCAGATCTAAACATGCACTGTAATTTTTACGAGCAAAACCAACCACCTGAGCTCCAGTTAACCTACTATTCTAAGAGATACTGGCAGTAGTGAGGACAGAATTCAGAAATTTGTACATTATTCATATCCTTCAGGATAACAGGAGTTATATGAGGACAGCACAAAGCACTCTCTATTAGTGGGAGTTGCTTACTTAGTAAGTACTAACAGATATCTTCATACTTATAAAACAGACCAAGTACTGAGCTAAAATAATGTTGGATTTAAAATTAAAATATAATTTTTAACCTATCTGAAGACAAAATGAAATGGCACAACTAACAAACATAGGGTAATTTTTTCTTTTGAATGCTGCTTGCCATAATAAACTGTGTGTGCAACACAATATATCTATTCTGCCCAAAAAGTTACCAAAAAAAAGTGATGATTGTACTATTTTTAAACATAATTTTCAGCTTCCCTAAGAGGTCCCCTGAAAACCTTCCAAAGGCTGCAAGTGGAGGCTGACTTCTGGTGCCACTTTGCTGCTTATAAACAGTGATGCAAATGCAGCATCATTTCAACAAACTCGTAAGCATTGGCAAGAACATGTTATCTGAGTTGTTTAACAGGTTTTTTTTAAAAACTTATAGTGGCTGTAGTGGGGCAGTCTTCCTCATATATCTACTTGTACTGTGTGACTATGTTCTTATTACTATCAATGGCATTTCTCCAAGGAAGAGGATGGTAAAATTCTCCATCAGAGTTTGGAGAGTTACATTACAACATTTATTTTTACTTTAAAGATGAACAAGCAGAGAAAAGTTTTCCACATGAGTGATTAAAAAAAGGCCTTTCTATATATTTTCCATATTCCACACATACTGAATCCAAAGATACAACGCAGAAAGAATTCTAATCAAGAAGTAAAAATATAGCACAAGTTTCACGCATGAAAGTTTTCAGGAAGCAGTGTGGAAGTCAGGAGTAACCATTTCACAAAAGTATTTTATCCTAAGATGAATTCAAATTTGTCTGTTCAGACTAGACTCCAACAGACTCAAAAGTACCCTCTTAAACTTCAGCCAGTGCTTTTCTCTGGCTGTTGATAATTCTTTTCCTTTGTGAGTAGAACATTTACAGACTTTAGTAAAATGAGGCCGGCACATTCTTGCAATTCCTTAAAAAAAAAAATAGTTTGACCTTGCTTTCTCATGTGCAAAAAACATGTTAAAGATCTTACTGCTACATTTTCAAATTCCAGGAAGTGTTGTAAAACAAAGATATAAATATGGATAGTGTGATGTGCTATTGACATTTGCAGGATCTGATTTTCCAGGGATACAAATAAACTCTGTCAGTTACTTCCAGTATGGCCCTCACAACAAGTAGAATGGCACAAATTAAGAAACAAACCTGCATTTGTATTGAATAAATAAACATATCTATTACCTGTCCCAAGCTCCCTGCTGTCCGTCCTAATGACAGGAGTACCTAATTCCCAACTCATCAACGCTGTGTGACTTTGGACAACCCACTGGTAAATGCACCACTGTACAAATCCAGAGCTCTGGATTAACATCTCCTCTCTTTTCATTCTGCTTTTGTGCTATGCTCTTGAATAAATACCATTTTAAGACCTTAGGTCTGTATGATATTGTACAAGAGAGAGAAAGAGAGCAGAGCCAAGGCTCCCAACAAATTCTGGGCACAACTATTTTGGGATAGGAAGGTGAGATGGGGGCACGTGCCACCCAAAACCAGCCACCATCAAACAGTTGTTACAGATCTCTTTATCTACAAGAGAGTCAAAGCATGGGGGTCTACTGGGGTCCATGCTAAGGAGAAAAAAACTTGGATTTCCCTCTTGGTTTTAAACCTCATATTTATGTACTGTGTTGGAAAAAGCACTGACACTCCTGCTGTGCGTTTTCCATATGACCATTAGTTAGAATTGCAGCAAGGCTGGTTACTTATGACACCTGAGATCCAATTATCCTGTCATTTGCATATGCACAGCACTTCATGACTTCACATGACTTCCACGAGAGCTGCACGTGCACCACTGATGAATAACTGAGTCCCTAACTCAGCTTCCATGAGCCACTTGTCAGAGGTGAGGCAAACCAGCACCGTGATGTAGGTATGGAATTTCAAGGCAAAAAGAAGCTAAACTTACGGACACACATTTCCCTGCTTTCATAAAATCCAGGGCAGCACTGGGATTTGCGCCTGTACATTGTTTTTTCACCATGTCTGTAGGCAGTACGGTAACTGATCCTAAAGAAAGGAACCAATGGTTGTTACACACAATTCACAGTTCAGAAACAAGACAGTATATTTTCTTACATATTTTAAAAAACACTGATGTGTCATAAGAAAAAAAAAAGGCTCAAAGAAGTCTTGATGTATCTGTGGCTGAGTTCAAGAGTCCAAGTGTCACCCCAACAAGCCTTATGCCTATCGGTGGCCAGCAAGTAGGAAAAGGATGGGGTGTTCTTCCCTTGTGATGGTTCATCTATGTGGGCACATTCCTCTGGGGAAAAATGCTCTTTTACAGCTGTCACCAGCTTTCAATTGTTCACCTCTTGCTTTTTTTCTGTAAGCACAAGAACTTTTCCTGTAACAGATCTTTTTGTTTCCTTCCAAGCAACATACACTTCCCCCAGAACATGACGTTGCAAGCAGCAAGGGCTCTCTCATGGCATTACTCAACGAATACACCTTGCAGAGTCTGGGGAATTTAATTTTGGGCACTGCACACTTTTTCCCAAGCTGTTTTTTTTCTGTTAGAACTCCACAGAATGATACACCCCAACCTGCTAGTAAAACATATGTGACACTGCTTCGACAAGCATTTTCCAGCAGACTCAGATCACAGCAGTTGGACAGGCTAGTCACTACAGCTAAACTGTCTCACACATCATGCTTGATTTTGACAGACATGAAATCTTAACAAATCTCTACAATATCAGTGGTTTGACAATATTAAGATTTATACATCACCTGTGTCGTGTGCACTTAAACCAGTTTAGGATGTCAGTACAACTGGTGTAGTAAATTTGATCAAAAGGATGTGGATATGACTCTTGCACTGTAACTGAGTAACTGGGGAGAGACGGAGAAAAGAGAGATCACTGAGCAAGTCCTTTGTAGTACAGTTTGATTTAATTAAATCTTTTACACAATCCTGGTATAGAATGGAATAAATATAACAAAATACTAATGTGCAGCAAAATCATACAGAAAGCTCACAAAGAAATATATATATGCAAAGAGTCACCATGTCTCCACTGTGTAGCATATTTGATGAAACTGTGCTACTAGACTTTCAAAGAAAAGTAATGTAAACCTAAATTTTTTAAAAAACTAAAACACCTGTATCTTGAATGAGCAGCAAATTGAAGTAGTATGTAGCACATTATCTCCTGTGGCAACTTTTATTAGTTAATTGGATACCTGGACAACTAGTTAAGGAGTCAGAAAATGAGGCTTCTTCTTTTATCGCTCTAAATAGAAAAACAGAAAACGGGCCTTTCTGAAAAATTTCTTTTAAAAACCGTCTCTGGCTATAGCAAAACATCCAGTATATTTAGATACTAATGATGTATATAATGACATATAATAACATAAATAAAGATGAATGATAGCACAGAAATACACCTGAGTAGTAATTACTGAAAAATGACATAACAATCATACCACCAAACGGTCTTTTCAGCAATGAGAAATTCGCAAATATTAAATGCAACACCTTATTTTGTTTACTGGCCAATTTTTAACAGAGAAACTCCCACACCACAACACCACCACCCCCCCACGCTGAAATACTTTACTGAAATGCTATTATGATTTTCTGCCAAAATATACAACTATACAGTGTCCTAGAAATAAATCTATTCTCTGTAAGTCCAGAGCCTCTAAAGCTGTCAGTAGGGCAAAAGGAACAGAGCTCTGTTGCAAAAGGGGAAAATATTGAATCATCTCAAAAAACTCTTCAGGAGGCTGTTTATGCTGGCAGTCAGTCCCTGATTGCGCAAAGGAGTTGGAAAACAGAGGAATGCGTGGCGAGTTCCTCCAGTAGGGCTGATTCCCAGGACCAACCAAAACACTCTGTAGCCCACCCAGCTTTCACTCACTTCCACCCACACCCTCTTTGACCTCTTAGCACCCACTGCAGAGTAACAGCCACAGCCTCCTTTTCCTGCTGTCATCACTACACTGAGGGAAAGCACAGCCAGGCCCACTTCAACTGCCCAGAACCTACTCCCTGTTTTTCCTCAAGCAGGCCTAATCCATCCAGCTGTTGCAGTCCAACAAAATATCAGTGGGATGCTGACGCTTGCCTGAGGCTCTGTGCTCTTTGTTAAAGGCACGACAGGCTCTGCCCCTTGTCGCTTTGATCGCAGTTCATTTGTAAAGACCATTTTAGTACTAACTGGGATAGATTTATTTAAAGCATACAGGACTGCCAGTGACAGTGGCAGTACAAGAGCTTGTATCTGGGGCTTTATTTTTTCATACGTATGTACCTTTGTTGCCTGCTCTGGGCAACAGCATGAATGTTTCGGTAAGTTTACTTGGAATTCCTCCCTATTTTTGAGGCACAGCAGAAGAAGGAAAAAAGTTCATGCTTTTTCATCAGCATGCTTGCTAACATACATTTTTAGATATATTTTTCTTTCTGCAGACTTTGGTTAGCTTGTTTTAAGATACAGTATGCAATGTTAATAGTTATATTTCAGGTTTTTATCCATTTTGCTTTCACTTCATTGTAGCTTCCCTTAAAACCACTTTTACCTACAAAACTGTAAATGAAGTATAAGCAATCTAGAACAGTGTCCAGTGACACTGTAGACACATGCCTTATTACTCTAAACAGGTTTTTAGGATGGTGACTTCATATACATATTCCTCTACAAATTTTACACAACAGTTGAGGCAGAGATACCAAATGCTTCACATGAACCTCATGTGAAGGTTCCTGAAAGAAGTCCTTAAGTGATTTTTTTCTTTTTTTTTTTTCAATAGACTCTATACAAAAGATATATACAAGTTTCAATTTTCTTTGTAAAGATTCAGCCAAAATAATCAAAAATAAATGTACAGTGGCTTAGCAGCACTCCCCACAATTAAACACAGTTTACCTTAAGTGCAGGAAACACTGATGTCATCAAGTGAACTGTGAAAATCAGACTGTCTCATGGACCATCTGAGCAATCATGGGCATAACAATAATAATGAGACCCTAAGTCTTGGTTTCATTATTATAACCTTTACACAAGAAAAGAAGTTTAGCAGATGCTTGAGGCTCAATCTCTCCTACACACTGTGGCATTCTTGTAAATTAATGTGAAACTGTGTGAACAAAGGAGCCAACTACATTGATGGGATTTCATTTTGTATGTTATACATTCTGAACCTCATAAAAATAATTAAACTACAAACCTTAATTCATATGCTATGAATGCTGAATAGGAAAGAATCAGCATAATCAAAACTGGCCAAATTCCTATATGGTTAATTGTATTTTGCATATGTAAAAGCTTCTTTTCACTTCAGTAGGAAAAAGCTATTTTTATTCACTTCTTGTATCCAGATGGTTGTGTAACATTGCTGGTATCACTGGAGCGTTTTTTGCATCCTAACCCCTACTGCAAATACAACTGCGTTTCAGCCAAGTGTGAAACAGTCTTTTCCTTATCCATAAACTTACCTTGCCCATTCAGTAAAGTGAATTTTTTTCACTCATTCTGTAATTCAACTAACAGCTTTAAATAGTCTGAAGTGTGCCAAGTAAACCAAAGCAAAACTATTACATCAGAATTTGTGTCAGTTATCTTCCAGAAGAAAATATTACCTTTCCCAGTGGCTACACACATTAGGATCTTCCAGGTTCAAAGATAAGGTTGGATCCATCCAGTGGTACAGGAGTATGACCGGAAAGCCAAAAAAGGAGTTCAAATGAAGAACCATCTTTCCAAAAAGATGACTGTAAGAAAAAATGCCAAAACATTAACTAATCAGTGAAAGAACAGGAAGAACGGGAAGAAATGCCTTTCATCTACATGGTTAACAGACAGCCTCACACATAACATAACATAATAATCTTAAATATTAACCTAACACTTTAGGTTAACTAAGCAAATTATTTAAATTGGCATACTGAAACAGTCTTAATCCAACTGACTGTTAATCCACAAATGCCAGAATAAATGCTATTAATAGATAATTTGTAATTTCTGTTTCAGTGAACATTTAATCTTATTTCCTAACTTACACTCAAATTGTGACTACAAAAATTACAGAAAAAAAAGAGATCATTGAGTGTAATCTGTAGTATAATGAGAAAAAAATTCTAATACATATGTTTGGTTTAGTATAAATATTTTTTATAAACTAAACTAATCAGAAATAGAAATTTCTTACTTTAAGTATTATGGAACAGAATAAAGCGAACCACACCTATAACTAGTTTAAGAGAAAAAAGTCCACAGGGCCACGAAAGGAAAAAAAAAAAAAAAGGGATGTGAAATAGTCTTAGTTTACCATACCCTTCTCAGAAGTCAACCTAAAAAAGCTCACAACAAGAAACTATTATATTTAAGATATCTGAGGATACAGAGATGAACCTATTTTGCTAAATCCTTCTTGAAAAATGAGGGCTGCTGAAAGACATTTCATGGTCTGTAACTGTTTTTCTGCATGCAGGGAAGTAGTCAATGTACAGTTATTTAAAAAGCAGTTGTATTTTCAGCTAATAATTCCAGTGAAGTTGTGATTTCATTGAAAACAGTCACTCTGATTAACCAGACTGTAAATGTTTTTTCCTTTCATTCTCAACTTCAGCAACTTTCCTTTTGCAGGATACATTTAACAAAATTTAAAATAAAAAAAAATAGTAATTTGCATGAACCCTCTAGTGTAAAACTTGATTGCATTCCAAATCTTGTGCTTGATTATTAAGAAAAATCAGTACAGCTGATTAGCATTGCTAAAGTGTTTCTATTAGCAATAAAATATGCAAATCACTCATTTAACTCATGCTGTCTACAGTTCACACTAAGAAAAACTGTTCAGGAGATTCACTTTTCATATCATATACTGCTCAAATTATCTCACATACTATACATGAGTATTTTCACTATCTACGTGTACCTAGGATCTGTAGTTCAAGTACTGAAAACGCTCATATTGGAGAATGCCATGTGTGTGTAAATTAGTGATTAGTAGATATATGAGACAAAAAAAACCCTCTCTTGCTAGAAGAGAAAGCTTCTTGACCTACAGCACCAGATTTTTCTTCCACTGAAGTATGCAACTGAACACTAACATCTTATTGCCTGTTAGCATTTTCTACAGCATTTGAGGAAAAACTTTTGTTGAAAAAGCTGCATCTTTACTCACATTTTGGTCAGGAATTTTCAAGGCAGGTCTTGTCTGTTTAGCTCAGAGTCTTCTCTGCTTCCCTCAAATTTAGTGCAGGCCCATGATTTAAAAATGTTAACAAGAAAGCAGTGCAGCTGCATGAAGCAACTATAGAGTAGCCCCCTAAGTTTCTGTAACCTAATTAAGGAGATGTAACTCATTATATGTTTTTTATATAAAAGGAAGATAATCAATAAGTCATATTAAAAATTAACCTGATAGGCATATTATAATTACTAACAAGCATATTTTAAAATGGTGTACTAGGTGTACAAAATATGGTCTCATGAACTACAGGCACTCCCCTAAAATACATTTAAATGTGAGCAACTACATAAACAACATTTGTCTTACTGGTAAGCAGATGAAATATCCTGTATGTGCACCACATAAGCACAGCCAGCTAACTATTACTACCTATCATCTGAGATTTGTAGGCACTTTCTGTGCCACTACCAACTGTGTTGACAGTTTTGCTTGTGTTTGGGTTTTTTTGCTATATAGAGTTCAGGATCAAAACCAGGAAAAGAACAGATAACTGAAAAAGGCAAACAAATGCTTCCCTTCTATGAGGTGAAAATTGAGACATGACTACAAATTAATTTCTCCACACACCCAGAGCAGAGGCACAAGCAAAACTGAGAGAATGCAGCTCTTGTAACAAAAACCCATCCATACAAGTGACAAAGGGAGAGCAGAGAAGGGTACAATGTTAAATAATGTAAAAGAAGTGAAGGTTACTCAAGGCTGCAAATAAATATTTTTTGGTCAGCAAAATCAAGTCCTGCCAGTGAATTAACCAGGATTAGAACTGCATGAGCAAGAGAGAATAGTAGGATACAGTTGCTAGCATGACATAATGGACCCAAGACCAAGGGAAATGCTGATGCAGCTTTCTCATTACTGTTGCAAAAGCATTTTTACCACTGAAACAAGAAAAATGGAGCAGGAACATGCCGTTTAATTAGAAGATGAACTTCAGAACAGTTAGAGCCTTTCATAGCCTCTTATAGTATCTCTGAGGTTTTACAACCCTCATTTCTGCCCTTCTGGAGTGATATGGTACAGGGATGTCAAATCCTTCTCTGGGCTGTAAACCCAAGGGCTGATCTTAATTGCATTTACATTGCATTAAACTGTGCATACGGCAAGTATTATTGTAAAAATATCTTCCCTCTGTCCACCATAGTTTTCATCAGCTTTCAGACTGAATTGTAAATCACACTTGTCTTGCTGCAGAGTCCCTTCCTGGTGCTTTTGCCTTCCCACTCTCCAGAGCACAACAAAGGCCACACCCCCATCCCTGATTTAGGGACTGCTACCTGTAACTGAAAATTATGGCTCCAGATGAGATAAAGAGGTTTCTAAATATTTTTTTAGTGAAGAACTCTTTGGTCTTTTACTTCTTATGTAGTCTTTTTCATAACATTATACTGTCTTCACTCCTGAGGTTCAGCTCCTCTAGAAGGGGCACAATTTCTTTATAAAAACATCTCTTATACTACCAATGTTAGGGAAAGCAAAATTTGAATCTGACCTAATCTTGTCAATGATGATTAATCCTGTGTTAACTTCAGAGAAAAAAAGGAAAGCAAACCCAACCCCCCAACTGATTGCTTTTATCGATTACATTAGAGAATTAATGGGTGAGGAGCAGTAGGCGTTTTCCCTTCAGAAATCTGTAAATCAGTTTGATGCTTTGTCACATAAAATCTCACTCATAAAGCAAATACAAACTAACCTGAATAGGAGCATTATCACAAAGACCCCAGACTGGCGGAAGATGTACAATCACAGCAAATTTAAACTGATTTTCTCAAATTGGACCCTAGATAAAGGCCCAGAGTTGAGTTAATATCTAAGATGCAAAGTAAAACAGGCTGACCCATTTGAAGAGTCCGAAGGTGTTTAAGATGGGACTAAACACATTAAATGGGAAAAAGAATTCATTTAGACTCGTACCTAGAGAATAACCAAATCAAAGGCTGTACCAGAACAAATCTTCTTGATGACGACAGATACGCTGCTACTCTTTTCAAGTGCCATCTTTTAAAGAAAAATATATCACTAATAAATTGCCATTTTTCTTAATAGTTAGATTTTTTTTTATTTTATTTTTCAGTCTCTTAATTAGCAGAGCTTCCTAGGAAAATGAAGTTTATGTAATCACAATGTTTGCCTATGTTCTGACCTCAGGTCCAGTAATTTCCAAATCCACTTGTCATTTAAACTGGAAGTAACGGAATTGAAGAAGTCTTGAATTGTAAAGTTCCAGAGAATAGTGATAATGCACAAATCTGGAGGAGACCAGACTTTATTTGCCCATAAGTCTTGGAATTACCAGTTTTGAAAGCTGCAGCATCAAAATCCTTTAAGTAATGTTGCCATTTCACAGACTGTGTATCTCTACCATTACTTCTAAATATAAATGCAGTAATACATGATCTGATCTTAATAACAGAAAACACCTGTAAAACTGTATTAAAAGTGTCAACTGGAGTAAATTTTGGAGTTTCTGGCCTCTTGAAATGCAACTCTTCTTGGCCCACCAACTTCACTCACTGCCATACAACTCCTACCATTCAGTGAGAGCTTCTGTAGCTGCTAAGCTGGCAGGGTGATACATCCATTTATCAGTCCTCTTCTCCCTCAAATCAGTATTAAAAAGAGGAGGGAAAGACAGTTTAGTGGAAGTCAAGTTTGCACAAGGCAAGGAGGCATGGTAAAGACAAATGCCATCGTGCCAGATACTTTGCAAATGGACTCATTATTATTCCTCAGAGGAACGCTGCAAAACCTTCCAAACATGGGGTCACTTCACTGTAGTTGTCATTGTATACTAAATTAGAGCCCTTTCACTTTAAAATATTTTATTTTTAATTTTTTTTCAGGCAGATAACAAGTACAAGTCTTGAATGTACAAATGGGATCACTAAGCTTACCCTTAGCACATGGGACTGCGTATTTGAAGATTATTCCCATGGGAAGTTAATGGGATGAACTGTTTAAAAAAATCTTCTAGCTAAATATGCTGCCTGGTTGTTTTCCACCCAGACAAAAAGTTATCGAATAAAGACAGTTAAAGCTGTCTAGAATTCAATCCACATTATCTGAAAAGCACTTTGAAAAGATAAAGTGGCACCTTTTATAAGATGCTCTAGGTGAAACATACAAAACTATGTCAGGTCCATACCTAGATAGCACGTCTCAGCCCTGGGCATCTTTCCCAGAGCGGCTGTTGAGAGTTAACAGTCAGTTCTCAGTAATGAAAGTAAATAGCATATAACTTAATAGAGGTTATATGGTATAGGCTGGAGACAAAAATCATATCTACATAGACAGACTTCTTTTTTCTCCCTCTTCCCCTTTTTTCAAATCAAATAATGTACTCCTTACTGGACCATCTGTTTGTATATTAATCCCAGGTCTATTTTAAAAGTACAAGTGAAGACTAAAAGACTAAGTAAAAATGGCTGGATGCATATATTTAAGGAGAGTTACTTCTCAACCTAGATATTAGCAGCATATATGAAAGCTGTGTTAAGTTAAAGACTAACATGATAAGAAACCTGCATCAAATCTTTGCCACAGTCCCTTAGGGAAACAGCATCACCAGACTTTTAATATTTCACATTTTTTTTCTAATAGGAATCATAAGAAACGACATTGCACTCATGGATGTAACTGTGAAAACTTTGTGGTTGTTGACAATTTGCCTGGGACAATCCTGGGGTTGCCTAAATACACCAGTGCCTGGTTCCACCACTGTGGAAATTCTCATTCATAGTTTTTACCGTCTCTTAACCAAAGCTTCTGTAGCTCCTCTTTCTCTGTTATCAGCCTTACAGACACTGTGTCACTTCCAGTTTATTGCCAGGATATAAAGAAGTACAATCAAAGCACTCACACGCACAATTCCTTTAGCTTCCTGTGCAATTTAGGATCAGTTTCAAACGTACCCACCTTCCTTTAAAAGTCTTTGTTTTTTGTTTCCCTCTCTTCAAAGCCCATCTCTGTCTCTTTCCCTTTCCCATTACATTTTCCACATACGTTTTCATCATACAGCGGATTCTTTCCTTTCTCAGACACAACTTCTGTTATCACTGGCAAAATTCTTCGGTCTGTATATCCCTACACTTGTTGCAGCCTCTCATTCCCTTTCATTGTGAAAATCAGAGATATGAATTCCTGCATTTGTTTAAAACTTCTAGTTGCTAACAAGATGCTATAATTTGTGAAAAATATTTGTTGGCAACTCTGCTTCAGTACCTTTGTCTTTGTAAATCATCCAGTGAAATGTCCATTTGCATACAACACCCTACAGAAAATAAAGTTGTCATTCCAGTTAGCTTCTGTTTTTATGATGTATACAGAGCATTACACTCCTCTAAAACTTTATCACAATACTTTATTACAAACTTCAATTTCCAAATTATCTGTTTTTTTAAAAAAAAGTTAATTAACTTTGATGCCATTTCACTTTATAGCTTCTGAACATTTCAATGCATTACTTATCAGTTTTTCCACCTCCAGCAATCAAAGCATCTACAACTCACAGCACAAGCCTCACACACCACTGCCACCACCCCCTCAACCTATGAAGTAAATTCTTGGAGAAGAATGGGGAACCTGGAAGTGTTTCTTCTGACAGTTCATTCATTCACTTCTATCTTTTATTTTGGTTATTTGCAAAGGTTGGAATGGATTCTCCTGCACTGAATACTCCTGATTCTCCTGAATGAATACTCCCGCATTCCTTACTCAAAGGGGAAAATGGAAGAACATAATGCAAAACTGAAAGCGATGGGTTAATTCTAGTTTTTTACCCAATTCACAGTTAAAGGGACAAATCCTGTTCCACTGAAGTCAGAGGGAACTCTGCCCTGAAGAACTTTCATTGAGATTACAACACAAATATGGTGAGGCCATCACATATCCTTGTATATGTGAGCCTTCTCACAACTTTTTCTTCATAGCTTGTTTGATTTGCACTGTTCCTTGACATTACAGGGAAACATAATCCCACCATAATCTACAGACTCGCAGACTCATGGAACAGTTGGGGTTGGAAGGGACTTTAAACATCATCAAGTTCCAGCCTCCTGCCACGGGCAGGGACATCTTCCACTATGAACAACAGATTAAGGAGTAGCTGAACAAATTTAAAACCATGCTTGGAGGTGTAGAATTTCAGTGCTTAGTCTCCCTCTCTATCACCAGAGGAAATAAAACATTCATAGGGAGAAGTTCAACCCTCCAGGTGCTAGTGGTGTTTGCAGGTTTTCTGCACACTAGGGCATATTTATACATGTAGGTAAACAGACACAGGCTGATTTAATATACTCCTAGATAAATAGTTGAAGCTGTAGGACAAGATGCTGTGCTTTAGTGAATAAATGAGACTTACAAGAAATAAAACTCCTATCAATGCTCGTGATGGGCAGCAAAAAGCCAAGTTCTTTCCAATGCTGACAAAGTAAACAGCTTGTATTTTATGCATGAAACCACTGTGATACTAAAACAGTGATTTCATATCAAACATTCTGGTTCTAATTTACATCAGTTTCAGTTTTCTCTTACCATAATTTCTTCAACACCTCAAATCATTAAATTCTTCAATAATTTTTTTTAATGATGAATTGGGGACTCTTAAAAAAGAGTGCTCAGTACCTCAGTAAAAGAAGCTAATGAAGGCAAATGCCTCACAAGCTCTAACAATCAGAAGATAAATTTTTTGGTTGCAATTAATACCATTTCCCAAGAAAATTTCTCTTATTTTAATATGTTAATTTAATTTGGTTACAGCTTATCTGAAACCTTTTAAATGTCTGCTGCTGATTTCAGCTGAAGGCAATGTAATTTAAGCTCATAAGAATCAAGATCACATTTTTATTAACTTGAGCACAAGGCCCTAAATCCCAGAAAATGTTATCCTTCAGGACACATGTTGACTTCTTTATACGTGTACTTCTTTCCAGTATGTAAAAGGACAGTAGTAGTACATATCTGTCATAACAAAAATGGTCTATTCATAGAGCTGTCTGACAAAGCACCTTTAGTAACAAGGTACCCTATTCAGAGATCTAATTTTTGCAGACATTTGTATGCCAAATTAAAAAAATCTCTATGATGGTGGGTTTAATGAGGTACTCTGTTATTCTCTGTAATAAAACTTAAAAAAGAGAGACAGAATTCTTCAGCTTAATTGCCACATCTGTTAGGAGGCACTTACTGTGATTGACTGGAGTGTATGTGTCAGAGACTGTGCCAGAAAACAGGCAAACTTTGTAGGGAGACTTACAGCCCAACTGGCACTGGCAGCATCTCTGTTACAACTTCTGCTGCCTCTCAGCAAAAACTGCAGAAGCATTGGCTTTGGTTCAGTCATTCATTAAAAATAAAAATAAGTATTGCAAGTTGCGCATGGGTGGGGGTTAAGATAAATTAAAAGCAATCACTATTTTCAGAAGGAAACATGGTGATCATCTGAATGTGTGAATGTCTCATCGCTCATTAATGGTCAACAGTCATGAGCAACTCAGAGTTTGGAAACTGCATGACATGAAATTTCACATTCAGCAGTACATCTGCTGCTCTGTTTTGCTACCAAATGAACAAATGGATGAGAGGACAGTGAAAAATGGTAAAGCATTTGCAGAGGGACTAGGAAGCACGGAGAGGGAGCTTCTGGGAAGAGCAAAACCAGAATGGACACTCTCCTCTGAAGTGCATGCAAATTTGGGATGAAACCTGAACTCACTCACAAAACTGCTTGTCGCCTCTGATATTCAGAGACCATGATACCTGGTGAAAACTCCAGGTATCTTGAGCTGGCCAGTAACTGCTGTTACACTGGATTTTTGACCAGCTGATCTTCTTTTGGCTCTAAAACCCAAACTCTTAGCATCTACCGTCCTGACCTAGCAAAATGACTCATGACTTTGAGCTTACACACATTTTCTCCCTCAAATAACTTTTTTCAAATTTCACACAGGCTTTCTACTAAGAGCACAGAAACTTATGTTGCTATTGTCAACACGGAAGACAGACAGGCCAGCTGCAATATTGCTTGAAACCATACTTTTCATCCATTTCATCCAGCAAGGAACAAGGGATTATCTGGCCTTTCTTTTACCAATTTTTCTGTGCTGTTCTAGAGAGTGCAAAGAAAGGTAAGAATGTGTGGAAGAGCAATGAAAACTGTACCAGTATCCACTGCATCTGCTCCTGGAAGGCAGAGGGATGCCTTTGTGCTGGAACCTAAAGCAAAGCTGTCTACCACAGGCTGGAGTAAGTCTTGGGTGCTTCGCCTGACCCAACCTATCAGCTGCCCACTGAACTAATCCATGTATAAATCTTTCTTCTCTCTGGAGGGCAGATTGGGACACTCCAATTGCCTCCCTCCAGGACAGCAAGAGACTGTTTTCTGGAAGGAGTCTGCTGCGATGGGTGAGATGAGCCAGGGCAGATGCTCTATATCACTGTTCGAAGGGGTTTGTTATGCTCTCAGGAGTCCAAGGCTGCTCTGTGCTGCGAGGAAGTCCAGACAGTTTCCACGTGGCTCTCCAGCTCTGAGATCTCTTCTCTTTTGCAAATATTTGTTCTCTCTCATCCTACTGAACTTAGCAAAAGATAGGACCCCTTTAAGCACATTTATTTTAGATACATGTTATGTAATAATTTCCCACACAGCATTTTATTACCAAAACTGCCTACAAGATCTACAACACCTCTAACACTGAAAAGCCCTTTGTTCTTAAGGCTACCCTTAATAACCATACTGCATATGGAAAGCATTTAGTCTCCTGTATAAGCGCTTCATCTTATTTCACAAAACAAGTGAACAGCAGAGCTGAAAGCAGAGCTTAGGTCTGCTAGTCTCCATTTTCAGCCTACCCATGGACCCATGGCTCCAGTATGATATTCTGCCACAGTGGCAATGACATGAATATTGTGTTTCCACTGCTTATGGTAGGTGTAGCACAGGTAGCATGAAATACAGATTGTGTCTTAGACATTTACACACGGTATCACGATGGAGAGAATTTTTTTACAGATATGAGTCTCCTCTGAACAGGCCAGTAATTCCCTCTTGTCTGTCTGCTTTATCATTTCTTTATTTTTCCCAATTATGTTTGTATTGGAAACAACAGTGAAGAAAACCACACATATATGCCTCAGAGAAAACCTCCATGAATTAAAACTGCTATTTCCCTGAAAATGGGAAATACAAGAAAAAGCAGGATAATTTTCACAAATGTAGTGCAAGACTCCCACGGCAGAAAAAGTTTAAAGAAGGATACAGGCTCCAGAGATGTTACTGAATAGCACTAACATTTTTTGGAGTGACTACAGTGGGTTTCTACTTAATTCCAAAAACCTCCTGCTGCAGATCAAGAGGCAGCAGCCTCATCCTTTCTTTACAACATCTCTCATTTGCTAGATGAGAAAGAACATTTCCTCCCTGCATCCCAGCACTGCTTCAGCAAATGAACCAAACAAAAATCTTATTTCTGAAGTTGACCCACTGTCAAAACACACACAGAAAGCTGGACAATCTGCAAACACACACAAAAATTTTCTTCTGCAAATCCGTGGTGCAAACTAGAACTCCAAATCACTACATCCTTTGAGGTTCACTTACCGTGAGTGCATATCCTGGCTTTCTTCATTCATCCATAATGCAAATTGGCATGGAACTTAGTGCTCAGCAAGAAAGAATAAAGCATATCTAAAGTGTGCATTAAAGTTGCAGAGGAACAATATTGTTTCAGAGATGAGATAAGTCTCACGGCTCTCTGAAATGGGTTACAGAGAGGAAAAATTCACTGAGAGCAATGGGGACACTTAAAGCAAGGAAGCTTCTCTCTTTTTGTGTTTTTGTTTTCCCTTTTCAGCAACTACTCACTCAATCTTCTACTCAAAAATTAAAAATGCACTCTTTTGTGGGTTCAGATTTTAAACAAGTTCCCTGGAAATAGTGATAGTTCTGTACAGGACTATCTTCTGTCTTGAAGTGATGGAGCCCTGTGGCACAGCATGTCTGCAAGGTGTAATGTCCTTGATACAAACCAGCCCTGAAGCACAAAGAACACTGATGTTGGTGTGCACTGTCAGCAGAGTCTATCACAGAGATGGAAATTCTGCTTTTTTCTAAAAGAAAATTTAATTATCTATTAAAAGAGTCTTTGCTGGAGGCAGTTTTGGGATACATAGATGACAGATGTGTGTGTCTTTGCAGATCCTAAAATTCATGAACCAGGTGTGATGCACAAGGGACCCAGGATCACACACCTCACCTCAGCTACTCTGAAAGTCCATTGATCTCACTTGATTTACTCCTGATTTGCTCAAGGCAAGTAAGAAAACTGGACCCTCAGCCTTTGTTCAACTATGCCTGCTATTTTAAAAGAAATGAAACCTAAAATTAATTTACTTTTTTTTAAAAAGGACATTCTTTGCAGACTGATAAAATCTTCATAAAATCTACCCTTCAACATAAAATATGCACTTCAGTCTCACTGGCAGGTACCCTCCAGAAACAGTTGTTATTTACAATATCAGTCTGGGGATTGGGGGGGGGGGGGGGGGGAGGGGAAGAGAAGAAAAAATAAGAAAGATTAAAAGATCAAGTTACTCTTCACTTCCAAACAAGCCCGGCCACAGCTGTACATCAGCTTCCGAGCAACTGCTCTACAAACACACAACAGGGCTTCTGTCTTCCCACAGGGTTTGCTCGGGTCACCCGCATGTGGCGTGGATTAAAAAGGCAGGAAAGCTCCATTACGGAGCAAGCAGAGCCTCGAGTTAAAGGGACAATCTGGTGGTGCCACTGGTAGATACCCCGTCCAGGGCTCTATCCCAAGGGGTCTCCCCCAGATCCAGAGGGGCCCACATACAGCTCTCGCACAGTCTGCAGCTGCAGCTGAAAAAAGGGCCCAAAAGATTATTCTACTTTTGTGTTTTCAGCATCTGAGCAGAAGGAAGTCAGAGGGAAGGTGACATGAGAGTTAAGTGGGGTTTTCATAAGCAAAACGAGGATAATAAAAGAGACAGGCTCTGGTTTCAGTGGCGACAGAGTCAGGCAGCCCATGCAAATTGTGACACTTTCTTAACCTGGAAAAGCAATAAAAAAGGTAAAAAAAAAAAAAAAAGTGGCATACGGCAGTACTTAGGAATGACGCCAAACTCCTCTGCTGGGCGGGATCACCAGCAACTCTGGTCATCATCAGGTGCCAGCTCCTCTGTGATGGAGAAGTAATACAGCCCCCAAGGCTGCAAAGGCAAACCAGTTGTTTTTAAACAAATACCTTTCTAATAGAAGAGTTTGCCACTCTACCTGCTGTACCCTATTTACTCTGTAGACTTGCAATGGCTGACAAAGTATGCTGCCTTTGGGACCAAGACTGCTGCAGCTCATGAGTTCTCAGGGACATTTCTTCATGTATCAAGTGCTCTTGAACCCTCTGAAGAGGGTTTATAAATCTGCAAACAAATGCTTTCCACAAACACACACAGGCATTATTTGTGTTTAAGTTCCAATGATCATGATGTGTGTGTGTATTGACAGATCAGAGTGGTCCAAAAATTTTGTAAACACTTAGAGCAAACTAAAACTCACACATGCTCAAAAGCACACGGTAGCAAGCAACCCTGCAGCACGGAGCAAAGGAAGTGGAAGATCTACTTGCCCTGTTGGCATACTCCATCTTATTCCTACTATGTCTGCTCTCAGTGCAAAGAGTTACATGTGTTTTGCTGATTCCTGACAGCAACTTCCAAAAAAACATAAACAAACCAATATGTAATTTTGTACTTATAACTTAACCAGATGGTGGTGTGCACACACATGTCTTTTTCTCCTTTTTTAACATGCAAGTCCTTCCAGTGTATTCACAATCTCAGGGTGATTGGGCTTGGTCTGACTATTGGCTTTTGGAGGATCTGATGCCAGTCAGCCGTGCATAATGGCCTCTTTGTCTCTCTGTCACATGAGCAGCATTGTGTTACAATCATTGTCACTCTGGGCTCAAACTGCAAGGCATGCTTTCACACAAAACATTCACTTTGGGGGCTCCTTTTGGCAGATCCCTGCGATCCAAATTCTTTCAACTGCTCTTTAGTTCATCAGTCCAGCAGCAACTTCGAAACTTTAGATGTCAGGATTCAAAAGCTCTCATCCAAATCAACTGCTTATGAAGCTTCTCTATGGAGAAAATGGCAAGTAACATAAAGTAGCCATCATTTAAATCACCATGTGTGAATCAACACCAAACTTTATGTGGTTAATAAAAAATATACTTCAGTACTGCAAAAAGTCTGAATGGAGCCAAGGGACAAAACACAGGAATAAGTTTCACCTAGTTCAGCTTTTCTGTATATGAGGTCAGAAGAATGCTCTAAAACCTAGTTTAGAAGATAACCACAGCATCACAGCTGCAAGCCCTCCCCAGCTGGCAACCTTGTTGTTCCTGTCTGCCCCTGTGATCCAAGCAAGATGCACCCTGTATCCTTGACCTTTAGATAATAACTATGACGGTTAGAATGGGACTGGGACACACAGCTTCCTCCAGCACATGCTGGTTCCCCATGGATGGTGCCAGAGGTGGGGAGCTCCCCAGCAGCTCCCATAGCCTAGGCTGGCACTGCTGCAGAGCTGCAAGCAGGACTGCAGAGCACAGGCAGCAGTGCCAGATCCACAGAAAACTGATCCTCATGATGAGGATCTCATCATGACTTTTCATAACCCCTTTGATAACAGAGGATTGTGCTCCAAATAACAGCAGGGGAGGGAAAAAATCCCAAGTCAGAGTTATCTCCACCTTGAATATTTTTCTCCTGTAATTCAGAAAAATGTCTGTGAGGTAAAATCAAAGCATTTCCACAAGACAAAGGTGAGTAACTTACCAGGTGACAATGTTACTGTACTACTTGCTCTATAAATTCTTTAAATTCACCGAGCGTCCTCCCCCCCACCTCCAAAAAAAACCCCTGAAAAGTAGGTAAGACAAGATTTCTGTGAAGGAGAAACTTCAAAAGATGCTGTAAACATGTTGAACTGATTGAAACCCTGCACGGATGTCTCTGTTTTCATTAATGGAAAATATTCTCACAGGGCTGAGACCAAACTATGTCAAGAGTAACATCCTCCTGCCCTTACTGGCTCTTGAATCATTTTATGCTGCAAATCCTTGTCTTGTAGAAATACTCTTGAAATACAGCCCTACTCACTTTGAAGAGGGCTTGCAGGGTCTACCCCTGAAGGGGATAGGCACAATGTGGCAAGAACGCATGGCATAATGCTTGTGATGCGCAGAAAACTTTGGAAAGCAATGGTTTCTTTCCAAAAGAAGTGGGTGTATGCATGGAACAACAACCTACCATCTTGCATGTAATTTTTTGTCCAGTTAATTTTTCTTTCCTTTGCAGTCCACCAAAGAACATAACTTCTGAACTCTGGTTTGGTATTCTACCCAGCAACACCCATCAGTTACCCTAAACACATAGTACCTCACTCTGGATCATTTTTCTTTCTTAAGCAGCCTTGACCAGCCCTCCTTCTTCCCTACACACTCCACTGCTGTTTTGAGCAGACTCCTCCAGACAAGCACTGCCTGTCAGAAACACCACTGGGCTAGGCCAGGGCCCCTTGGTCCCCTGACAAGACAATTTTACCCATACCACAAACCTCCGCTGGTCTTCTCTTGTCCAGCTGGACAAATTCATCTTCTACATCATCCTAAGTTCATGACTTCTCTGAGAATCCCCTTGCCTTTCATGATCTCTTCATATCCCCAACATTTCCAGTACTTAATAAGATTTTGACCTCTTTTTGGTAACGCCATGGCTCCAGCCCTCATTGGTAATACAAGTGTTACAGAGAAGTAGTTCTACATTCCCCTTGTTTGAAGACTCTCCTCAGAAAAAAAGCTGTCATTAATCCATTTAAACATTTTCATCTCCATGACATTTGATGAAAAATAATATGACTGTGGCTTGACAGCTGTTTCCATTATTTCACTGTCCTTTCTTATATCCTCTTGTTGTTTGTCTTAAGAGTAAAGATTGTAAAAGGCAAGATCATTTTTGCTGTTGTTTTTATGCTGTTGGACATGTCCTGTGACCGGAGTGGTGGACACTGGAGCCATGCAACCCACAGCTGTTCATGCTAATGTTTCTATTTCTAAAATGACAATTAATATAAAGTCTTTATATTTAAGTTTCTTTGAATGAAGAAATTTGCACACACTTGCACATCTGTGTGTTCAACAAAAATAATGTGATAGGCTTAGAAGAATATTCTTTTACACCAACAGCAAAAGATTAAATTCCTTTCCCGAGGTCACAGCAAGTCAGTGTCAAACTTAAAAGTATGTTTTGTGCTTCCCATTCTGTATTTTTTCATTGTCTTGCACATCAAAAGAGCTCAGAATTAGTCTCTCATTGCTGACTATGGGCTAATTTCTCTGACAATCAGATACAAAACATGAAGAGATGGCTGTCTACATTTTAATATAAACCTAATGTCTACATCCAAAGGCATGAACCATAAATCCTTACAAAAACAAAACATCAATTAAAGACCAGACAGTTTGAATGGGTTAATTAACAGGAATGCTGACACAATCAATAAAGCTATTCTAGTAAAGCAAATCCCTCCCCAGAATACTCCTCCTATTTTTCTGACAGACGGCTTTAGATGATACATACTCTTTTCATAGGAGAAAAACATTTGGAGTATCAAGAGGCAGATTCTTCTCACAGATGAAAAAAATAATCCATTTATATCAATGTTCATGATACGCTGATTGGAGCATATGAAGGGGAACACAAATACTAATTACTGACAAATTGATCTCTCAGTATTAAAAGTCAGAATCACACTACTGACAGTGAGCCAGTAACATAGTGAAATTTGATTCCACTGGTATCATTTATCAAGGAAGACACAGCTTATGAGTAAGAATGTAAGAACTTTGTTATTTCACTACACAATTCCAGTTCGTATCTAAAGAAGTGCTAATAGTGGATTTTTACTGTTCTGCGCTGTATTCCATTAAAAAAAACCTGCCAAGAATACATGGGATCACATCCATGTAGTAGTACTATATACTTAACTTTGCTGTTTTTAATCAACATATCTTTGGTTTGACAAAAGCTGCAGCACACATGCAAAGAATCTGTTTCTTTTTTACCTTCCTCTAAAGCCACTTGATTCCCAAAATAAGTGAAAATGCCTAGACAAGAGCTATGTAGAGAGACCATGCAAAACTCCTGCCAAGTAATCTGAATATAAATTCAAGGGATCCTTACCAGCTGCAGTCAAAAGCACACTCCAAACTCTTCCTAGATGTTAATCAAACTTAAGTATTCTTTGCATAGATGAGTTAATTGCTTTTGTTAAACTGTATCTGTATTTGCTTCCCGAGGGGTGGGGGAGGGGGGGTGGTGGAATCTGATGCTGAACGCATCAGATTGTGGAACACAGAGTCACCAAAGGACTCTCAACCTGGTCAAACTCTCCTGTTCACCTAAAGGTAAGGAACAGCTCATTTAACACTGTAACCTCTTGACAACCCCTCAGAGTGCCGATCCCCACTCGTCATATTCAAAGTGCTGGCATTAGCTACTCATGTTTTAGGAACACGCCTCAGTGTTGAAACTTGTGGTACACAAAGGGCTAAAGCATCATGCACTGAAGCAAAGGTAGCACAGTTTTTGTCTATCAGGTCTATCTGTGGGGAGTCAAACCTGGTGTGCACAGCCGTGTGCCATCTCTGAAACATTTCACCACCTGACATACTAGGAAAAGGAACTCTGGTAAGTGATTTCAAGGGAAATTAAGTAGGCACAACCAGCTCAGTTCACAAAGCTCACTGAGCAGTTGAGAATTTTTCTGCAAGGTATGGATTGTAATCAGTGAGCAAGATAGAAAATTCATTGCCAATCCTGTGAACAGCTCATCTTCCAGCAGAAGACTTGCAACACTTCCAGGTTTACAACTGCACAATCTTAAAGAGCCGAACACAAAGCCACAGCATCTCCACAGCATATTACAGTCAGTGCTAACATGATGCAACTGATCCACCCCTTGTGGGAGCAATATACATTTAAATTTACTGCATTTGTTTGGCTGGGCAAGAAAAATTAGATACATTTTGTTAGATAAGGTTCCATGTCTTGATGCTGTGCAGGTGCGTGAATTATGTGAGCAAACAAGTAGAAACTTGGATCTGAATTACACTGTTTGTCCAGTTTATTAAAAATCTGGAGTACACCAGCCCAGCTGACCTTTCTGACTTGAGATGGAACATAAAAATAGATATCCCAATACCATTTCATTTGCAAGGCCAATGACTAGCAACCACTACAGATAATTTGGCCACCAAGGCTGTTATTTTCCTAAATTCTATCTCCAGCTCTGAGAGTAGCACACCCCCCTCTACTTCAAGAAGAACACACATACCTAATTACCTATGCTTACTCCCAGCATTGTGCTGTTGGGCACAAATGCCATTTAGGGATGTTGACAAGGAAACTGAAGCCAGTTTTCAGCTTCAGTCTCGCATCAGACATGCTGCTCAATCAAACCATCTAAGCTTTTCAGCCTAGGTCTGTAGCTTATCTGCTGGGAAACAAATACCACTTTCCACACTTGTCTTTTTATTTTTTCTTCCAAGTTGTTGGATGAAAACATTTTTCCTAAATAAAATCATTATGTTAATCTGCTTTCCAAATTACTGCTGTCAAAGCTCAATAACAAACCTGATAAAATAAGCCATCTTCCGTACTGATGGTATATTCCAAAATGAGGTTTTAAACTCACTCTACAGTGAAAAGTTGGTGCTTTGGAAAAACTTCAGAATTGTACGTGACTCCGCAAAATACTTGTCTCTAAGACTACATTTCAGCCACTCAATGACTGGCAGCAACATTTAAGTAATTAGTAAGATTACCAAAAAGCACTGCATTCCTACCTCATTCGAGGAAAAGCAGCTGCACATTTTCCCTAATTGATTTGTGCCTACATTTCTAGATTGAACCTATTTCTTGGCTGAAAGACAAAATAGGAAATATTTACAGTACTACTGCTGCCGCCAAAAGAAAATCTGCTCAGGATACCATACAACTGAGCATTTCTCTAGGCAGCTTCTGCTGAAGGACATATGCTGGACCGAAGTCAAAGTATTAAACAGATGTGCATTTTCACGTGCAGGTCACGCTTATTTACATATATATACAGACATCCCTCTATTCCACCATGTATGGTTGTTCCAGCCTCTGCCTAGGACTGCCAAAAGCTTTCTGTGAAAACGAACGATATAACCTTTAAAAACAGACCCTTAGCGGAAAAAATTCTGCTGAAGGGAGAACCTGAAGTGACTCGTCTCGACTCCGTCCCGCTGGAGCGGGAGGGGTGGAAGCCGGAGGGAGCGCCAGGAGCGCTCCGACGTCCCGGTCACCAGCCAAAACGAACGCGGAGGGAAACACTCCGCAAAGGTGGAAACACCGCTGGGCGGCCCCGCATCCCCACCGCTCCCCCGAGGATGCTTCTGCCCAGGGCAAACGCCGCTTCGGGGGAGAGATGCCGTCTCTCCCCCGCTCCCTCCCGGGGCCGCCGCACCCGCGCCCTGCACCGCGGCTTCTGGGCGCCGCACCTGCAGGACGGGACGGGACGGGACGGGATGGGATGGGATGGGAGAAGTCGGGTCGAGTCCGGTCCGTGCCTACCTGTCCCGCGGGCGTCCGACCGGGCACCGAGAGCCGCCGCCAGGAGCCGCCGCCCGGAGCAGAGCGAGGGGCGGTACGAGCGGCGAGGCCGGCGGGGATCAGCCCCTCCTCCGGCGGCCCCGGACCGCCCCCGCCCCTGGCCCCCGTCCCAGACAGAAACGTAGATAGACGCATAGACATTTAAGCACTTACACGGTTCTCCAGCCGGTGTCACCCGTGGGGCGCTGCCCGGCGCGGATGCCGCCTACCCCCAACCCCAAAAGAGCTTCCACTCAAAGTGGAAGCTACATAGGGACTTCGGAGGTCATTTTATTCAGCCCTGTGAAGGATGGGTACCTACCCATGAGGGGACGAGGAACGAAAAAGTCTTTTCAATCGACTAGATCTTAAGGTCTCACGAACAGGAGCTGATCCTCAACCCCATCAGGAGACCCAAATCCAAGGAGAAACAAACCTCATGTGGTCCCCTACAGTACTGCTTGAGAAAGGAAAAGTGTCATCATGACTTTTCCACTTCTATATATTTTAGAGCATTGTGAATGGAGATGCTTATTATCTCCCAAGTATTCCAGGTAAATCAGACCGATTAGCCTGCTCCATGATTAAAGCTGGAGCATGGAGCATGGGAAGAACAACGTTTTGTGAAGCTAAGCAACCACTGCTTCACGAAATTACAGAATTGTTAGGGTTGGAAGGGTCCTCTGGAGATTAGCCAGTTAAACCCCTCTGTCAATGCAGGGTCACTTGGAGCGGGTACCACAGGAACATATCCAAGTGGGTTTGGAATGTCTCCAGAGAGGGAGACTCCATACAATCCCTGGACAGCTGTCCCAGTGCTCTGCCACCAGCAGTGGAAAGAAGTTCTGTCTCATGTTGAGGCACAAACTTCTTGTGGTTTATTTTATGGCCTTTTCTCCTCTTCCTGTTGCTGGGCACCACTGAACAAGGTCTGGCATCATCCTCTTGGAACATCGTTTGAAGGTATTTATATGCATTAATGAGATTCTCGTTCAGTCTTTTCCTCTTCAAATTAACCAGGTGCAGCTCCTGCAGTCTTTGCTCACCAGGGAGATGCTCCACACCCCTCATCATGTCTGTGGCCTATGCTGCACCCTCTCCAGTATCTCCTCTCTTTCTTGAACTGTGGAGCCCAGAATTGGACACAACACTCCCGATGTGGCCTCACTAGGGCTGAGTAGAGGGGCAGGATACCTACCCTGACCTACTGGCCACACTCTTCCTGATGCTCCCCAGAATCCCACTGTCCCTCCTAGCCTCCAGGGCACTGCCATCTCATGGTCAACATGTCACCCACCAGGACCCCCAGGTCCTTCTCCACAGAGCTGCTCTGTAGTAGGCCATCCCCAACCTGTGCTGGTCCTTGGGATCATCCCTCCCCAGGTGCAGGACCTGCACTTGCCCTTGTTGCACCTCTTTAGGTTTCTCTCCACCCAACTCTCCAGCCTGTCCAAGTGCCTCTGAATGGCAGCACAGCCTTCAGGTAGATCAGCCACTCCTCCCAGTTTCATACTGTCACAAACTTGCTGAGGGTCCATTCTATCCCTTCGTGTCCCAGTTTAAATGGGACAAGGGTCTTTTGCTGAGGATGGATTAGGAGGAAAAGACCCAAACTTCTTTTTCTAAGCAATTATAAACCTGAAATTAAGAGGCTCCGATTGAAGGAAAACAAATTATGGAAAAGGGAAAACAAAAAAATAACAGCCCTTTATTAAAAAGTATGTGTGTATTAATAGGAACACGAAAAAAAAATGAAATAAAACAACCAAGCACTACTCCTATACCCACAAATAATCCCCTTCAAGAACAAAAACGATAAACCGGCAAAAGGAAAAGTTCAATTTTTAGCACCCTTTGGTGCAGTTCCAGTCACAGTCAGCAGGGGGCGCCATCGGGCCACTGGAGATGCAAAATTTGTAATGTCTTATACCATTCACCAGGTGACGCTGTTGGGTTACCAAAGGTGCAGAACTTGTAGTGTCCTATAGAAGTGGCGCTGTTGGATCACTGGAGGAGTAGAACTTGTAATGTCCAGTGCCCGTCACCAGGCGGCGCTGTGAGATCCTTGGCTGCCGCCAGGTGGGGGGGGGTGGAAGAAAGGGAAGGAAAAACAACAGCAATAAAACAGAAAGTTCTCCCAATGGAAGAAAACTCACAAACTTCAGCTGATTAGGGTGCGTTGTAAGAAGGGCCTGCAGCCAGCAACAGCTCAGCTGAGAGCAGCAGCAAAAAATTCCCCTCCGACAGGAAAAAGGCAAAGAAAACCCCCGGCAGTGTCTGCAGCCTGCAGCAGCTCCCCTCCGGGCCGAGAGACTGAGCTGACACCCCGCCTCACCTCCTTCCAGCCACACAGCAGCACCCCCCCCTTTGTTGTCAAGGAGACTGATCTCTTGGCCATTACTGAGCCCGGCCGATCCTTTTGTTTCACCTGATGGCCCATCACACAGAGCACACACGCAGGAAGGAAGGGAAAGAAAAATTCCTTGCTGAAATCAGAACTATGAAACTTCATCCAGGTCATTGATAAACAAGTTGAATAAGACTGGATCCAGTGTTGATCCCTGAGGAATGCCAGGTCTGACTACAAGCCTCCAACTGGATTCTACCCAGCTGACCACAACCCTCTGAGCTCTGCTGTGCAGCTAGTTCTTGATCCACCTCACTATCCATTCATGCAACACACATTTCCTGAGCTTACCTATGAGAATTTTATGACAGTGTCAAAAGCCTTGTTGGAGTCAGGGTAGACAACATGACTCCCACAGGAGACCATCCTCTTTGAAGTTCTCTAATGTGAGTCCCTCCCATGGGCAACAGTTCTCCACAGACTGCTCCAGCTTGGGTCCCTTTCCATGGGGTCAGTTCTTCAGGCACAGGCTGCTCCAACACGAGTCCCCCACAGGGCCACAAGTCCTACCAGAAAACCTGCTCCAGTGTGGGCCTCCTCTCTCCACGGGTCTTCAGGTCTCTTCCAGACCCTGTTCTATCATGGGTCTCCCACAGGGTCACATCCCCCTTTCAGACATCCCTCTGCTCCAGCATGGACTCCTCCCTGGGCTGCAGCTGGATCTCTGTTCCCCTGTTGACCTCCACGTGCTGCAGAGGCACAGCTGCCTTCACTGTGGGCTGCACCGCAGGCTGCAGGGGAATCTCAGCTCCGGTGCCTGGAGCACCTCCTGCCTCTCCTTCTCCACTGACTTGGGTGTCTGCAGAGTTGTTCCTCTCACATGTTCTTATTCGGCTTTTCTCTGGCCAAAATGGTGCAATAACTTTTTTTCCTTCCTAAATATGTTAGCCCAGAGGTGTCACTGCCATCTCTGATGGGCTTGGCCTTGACCAGCAGTGGGTCTGTCCTAGAGCTGGCTGGCACTGGGTCTGCAGGATATGGGGGAATCTTCCAGCAGCTTCTCAGAGAAGCCACCCCTATAGTCCCCCTGCTACCAAAACGTGGTCATGCAAACCCAAAACAGGTTTCCACCCCAAATCATGGAGTGTGGGGGTGCTGAGGGTGCCACTCCCATGGAATATGGAGTTTCTGGGGTAAAGGCCATAGTGGGAACCTCCAGGGCCTTCCTTTCCTTTTCCCCCTCATGTTTCCCATCTTTCCCCCCCATAATTCTCACAATTTCCCCCTCATTTCCTGCCCATTTTTCACTCATGTTTCCTGCCGGTTTCCCCTCGTGTTCCTCACACTTTTGCCCTCAAGTTTCTCACATTTCCCTTCATGTTCTCCCTCATATTTCCTTTTTCTCCACTCACATTTCTCAAACTTTTCTCCTAATGTGTCTCACAATTTTCCCCTCACTTTTCCTGCCCTTTTCCCCTTCACATTTCCTACCCTTTTCCTCATCATGTTTCCCATCCTTTTCTCCTCATGTTTCTCACACTTTTCCCATCACATGTTCTGCTCTTTCTGTGTCTAAAAATGCCCAACTGACAATCTGCCACTTCCTGCTGGAAAAGACTAGTCCTGCACTCTCAGGGCAAGGACTTCTGGCAGCCTTCCCTGAGGTGTGTGAAAATCCTTCCCTCAAGGGAAAACGTCCCTCAGGGTCATTCCTCCAGACCACGGGAGGGAGATTCCCCCGTATTGTTGGTTTGGATAAGGAACATCAACCCCTACTTAATAACTGGTTTTGCTGGCTTTAACATAACTGCTGCAATATTGCTTCAAGTTGGATGGGTTAGAGTTTGCTAAGTCAATGCCTTGTGAAATGCTTTATTTTGACTGACTGTTTGGTTTCTTCAAAACTTGCCAAGTATCCTTATTTTCTGAAGTTTGCCAGTAAAAGCTTGTTGTTTAACCTCCTGAGAACCTTTCTCCAGTGCCTCAGGCTTTAAAAAACCCCTAAGCACCTTTAGGAATCCAGCTGAGCAATTCTGAGGTATCACAGCCCCTGGTAAGCAGGACCAGAACACAGTACTCTAAGGGAGCATCCTGGTCTTCACTGCTCCCTTGGACACCTCAGGATCAAGATGGTCTGAGCTGCCAGGCAAGAGAAGGCAGCATCAACATCTTTCTCCAAGGGCTGAAGGACTGTCACGGAATGGAACAGAGCCAAGATGAGCCCCTGTATCTGCAGAGATGCTCTGACCTCCCACCTCAGCAGGGCTGATCCCAGGGACCACCAGTAGACTGAGAGGTGGAACAGGGCAAGGCAGCCACCAAGCCCACCTGCCTGGGCAGGGGAAACAGGGGGAGGCCAAGACCCTGCCCAGGGCAGTGCCAGGGCTGAGGGGGACAGGGTCCAGGCTGCCCAAAGAGCAACTCCGGGGCTGGGGCTCACCAAGGAACCTGATGGCCACCTCTTGCATGGGGGCCTGAGAGGGTCCTGCAGGTACTGAAGCCTCTGTAACATGTAGTTTCAACCCTGCTCTTACCTTTCACCAGCTGGAGAGAACACAAAGTCCCACAGGTGGCCAGAGCAGTCCTTCCTGCCAGCAGTCCTTTCTGCAGAGAGTCCTCCATCCTGCTTGGTGCAGGGAGGAGAGAGGGGCTGAAAGAGTCCTTGGGGGTTCTGTTCTCTAGGACAGGAAGAAGGATGCAGCTCCAGGCAGGCAGGGCAGAGCTGTGGAGCCCATGGGCTGAGGGCAGCCCTTGGCCAGCCTGGACCCTGGGGCTTGTCCTCACCATGCGCTCACTAATCCTCCATGTCTGCTGTGTCTACACCAGGTGCTTGAGCTCTTCCCACCTCAGGAGCTCTACGGCAGACAGGAGGGCTTCCCCAGACATCTCCAGGACAGCAGAAGCTGGGAGATGGCACCAGAGCCTGGGGAAGGAGACCTCTTGGCTTTGTTCCTTAGGGTGATTGCATCATGAGGGATCCCAACCTTGGACATGCCCTCACCAAAGTGTCTAGGGGTCTCCTGAGGACAGGCCTGGGGGATGGGGACAGAGGCTCCAAGGCCTGGCCTCCAACACCTACAGGGACAGCTGAGAAGCCTCTGGGGACATGCACATTCAGGCCCCGTTGGTCACGGTCTGCTCTGAGCCCTGCTGGAGCACATAGGGCTGGTTTTGGGAATAGCTGTGCCAGCCCCTGCACCCCTCTCGTGCTGGTTCTGCAGGCATTTTTCCCATAGGCTGCTGGGGGGGAGCACTGCCTGCTGCCAGCAGCCCTTGCCCCAATGCCCAGGACTGCCACAGGGTGTCAGCCCACTCCTCTTTGTGTTAGTGCTCAGCCTGGAAATCCCTGCCTTGGCCACTCTGGGGGCCAGATTGCCGAAGCTAAAGAGCATGACCAGGGCACTCTGCACACATTTCTTCACATTCTCACTTTCACTCCCTACCACTGTCCCCAGCAGCTCTCAGAGGCAGAGGGAATCTCATACACAGTTGGATTCTGATAGGAAGGTGGAAAGGTGAGCTTCAGAAAGAGCAGCTCTCTGCCCACAGTGAGGAGAAGCATGATCATGGTTGTGGGGAGGAGAGATATTCTGGGGTCAGATTCCAGAACAGGCAGCATTGGGCTGCAAGGTCCAGAAGCCATCCCAGGAAAGCCTGGGCAGCGGAGCCTGCTCTGAGTGCTGCTGGCAGGGCTGGGCTGCAGGGCAGCTGTCTGGGCCCATCTGTGGGGCTCCGGCTCCCACATCAGCCTGACCCAGTCTAAATGGTGCTGGAATTTCTTCACCATGTGCACAGTGATGGGGCTGCCTCCATCTTCAAATGCTCCATCACCTCTTGGGGCACTGCCAGGCACTCCTTCGTGAGGGACGTAACAGCAATGCCACAGGAGCTCTAATGAGTCTGGCAGGAGGACCTGCAACTTTCTTGCCTGGATGGAAGGCACAGTTTCCATTCTGTGAGAAGGCCTGTGCTTGGGCAGCTACCCAGGAGGCGACCAGGTCCTGCCACCACAGGTTTGGAGCAGTCACCCCACCTACTGACTTCCAGCCCAGGTGAGGCCATGGCCCTGCCCACGGCCCAGACCCAACAGCCCTGACACCACCCTGCTCACCACATCAGCTCTCTCTGACAGTGTCAGGAGACCTCTGAGCACCGGGGAGAGCAGATCAATGCTTAGACACCTCAGGAACCTTGAGACCTTGCACAGTGGAGCAAACTCCTCTTCTTGCACAGTGTTGGAGGTAGCATCTGAAAGAAACCCATCAGTGAACACCTGGCAGAGCCACTGGGGCTCCTGCACAATGTAGCTCCTGGTTCCCACTACAGCTGAGGGCAATGGCACTGGGGCTTTTCCTGACAAGTCACAGCCAGGACACTGAGACAAGTATCCTGCTCCATGTGGAAGAGACTGTTTTTCCAGTCCTGGAGTTAGACATGCAGCTCCTTCAAAACCTCCTCCAGAGTCTGGGGCAGGTAGAACAATACCTCCCACAGTGTGAGGGTGTTCCTGCAAGAAAGAGCACTCTGCCTGCAGGGCTGCCTCGGCCACAGCAGCATAGCCTGGGCCAGCCCTGCAGGATTTAGGGTCCCTGGGGTCCTGCCCAGGCAGGGGCTGGGAGCAGTGTGCTGGCTCTGGGCTGGCTCAGCCAGCTTTGGCTGCTGTGGGACTGGATAAGCATGGTGGGATGGAGGGCCCCACTGCTTGAGGGCACTCTGCAGCATTCCTGGAGTCTGGCAGCCAGACAGTTTCAGGCTTCCTCTCCTCACAGGGAACAAACCTTTGGGGCTCTTGTGGTCCTTGTATTGCAAGGACCTGTGTCCTTGTATTGCAATCTCCAGTAGTAGCATCACAACCTCCCCAAGGCCCTTGGCCAGCAGGACAAGGGTGTCAAGGGTGTGCTGGGCTTGTCTGTGCCTGATCTCTTAAAGTGGAAAATCCACCTCACCATCTCTGGCCCAGGTAGGGGCCATGGGTGAGGGGGGTGCTGCCTCTGGAATGTAGCCATGCCCTCAGCTGCCCTTCCCATCCCTCTCTGCTGTCTTAAGGTGGCTCCAGGTGCAAAAGACACCTGGGCTTGGGAGGGAGGCTGGTATGGACCCACCAGGGTTGCCGGGCAAGGCCAACCCAGCCACAGGCCACTTACAGCTGCCAGCCAGCAGTTTGGTTCTTCCTGGATCCCTTCCAACATCGTCATGGCTGGCTGCTCAGTGTAGGAAGACAGGCAACCTAATGCCATCATGGTTGTGAGGATGATGTCTGTCCTCTCAGAAGGCCTGAGTGGTTTTCCAAAGAGCTATGGCAGGAAGGAAGGGAGCCATGCTGATTCTGGGCCCCTGTGCTCATACCAGCTCTGCTACCCTCCTTGCCATCTGTGGGAAGTGAGGAAGAAAGAAGATACCAGATGTGGAGAGAAAATCTGGAAAGTTCCTGGGAAGAAGAGACTTCAGTTTAAACTTCCAATCTACTGTGGACATATATGGCATAAGCTAACTAACAGGAAAATAGGATTACAAATGAGGGTACAGCTGAGGGAATTTTCATAAAATATAGGGTCACAGAATACAAGGATAATACAACAAAACGGTTAATATGTTGTGATGGTTCGGACCATCTAGCGTTTTGACTGCTAAACAGCTCAGACTGGCTGACTGACAGAGCTTAAAACAGGCCTTAAATGTTTTGAATCATGGTTTCCTACTTGCTAATACCAGAGAATACCTTTGAACTGCTCCAAATATGACTTTTCCCTCAGAACTCAGTTTGTCTTATGCTCTGAAATCTCAGGATGAAATAAATTGATTCATGTGTTTCTCAGTAAACATGGAATTTCCATACTGATAAAAAGAACAGTTGTAACAGCACCTTTAGTCTAACCACCAGACATACACTTTTGTTTTAAAAAAAAACACTACAGCAGCATAATGGCAATGCATTTTCTTCTTCAGAATAAGGTTTTGTCTGTAACATTCCAGTGTGCAGAAATCATAGTGACCAAGGGAGGTGTTATACTCCATTCAGGAAAAAACCCCACCATTCAGAGACTTCTACCTTGCAGCAGTCCCATTTCTGTGTAATGCTTCCCACATGATCTGAAGATGTCATCTGAACAGCTCATCACTGCCTCTGTTAACAATGCTCAGGACTCTCAACTCTACCGAAAATGTTAAACTTTTCTGAGTGGGTTGGCTGGTTGGTTCGTTTGTCTCAGATTAAAACCACTCATTTCCACATAAAAATCAAAGGAGTACTTTTGGATTTGCAGTGTGAGATGTAACAGACATTCTCTTCTCAACACATTGATACAGTCCCAGCACAGTCAAAGTAGCCAAGGGTGAGGTTCTTTTGTATACAGCAACAGAGCTACAGCCACAACCTGAGAAAGTTTTACAACAAAGTGTTTTTAATGCAAGGTCTGAGGTAAAACAAGAAGATGATAAGACCCTGTTGATCCGCTATTTAACCTCTGCAATCTACTTAGTGCAAAAGCATGAGTTCAGTCTCATTCAAGTGCAGTGTTCTCATTAGAACATTATACTAGAAGAATTATTCATTTTTGGGAGCTAAGCATCTTTTAAACTACTTTATTCATTATTTTTCTGTGCTAGATTTTAAACCAGTTTCCGATGTGTGGAATGGTCAAATCCACCTAAGCAGAGAAGGCTTGTATAAGAAAAAATTCTAGCTTATGCAACCAGTTATGTCCCTTGGAGCAATTAGGCCATAAATAGCAAACAATCACTGACATAATCAATCAGATGTGCTTTATCACATGTTTACACATACTGTAAAAGTAAAAAAAAAAAAAAGTAAAGCTATTACATGGTCTTCATTTAATAGCTGGTATTATGCTTGCTGTATAATGGAAAGCATTATCTGTAAGGTCCAAACATTCATTAGAATTTGGTTTTAGGTTATAGGGACATATGTGTATATATGTATGGTTCTTTTATAGATCATTATCTATAAATATTGTTTATTGTATTGTACCTTGAATCTATGAGAAGATATGATGCTTCTCTTACAGATTTTAGTACATTATGAGAATATAAAATTAAATTTTGCAGTTCATTGTGACTTCTTGATAAGAGACCACATTTGCATATGGAAACAAAGGAAACTGAAATTTGGTGGCAGAGGCATTCATATAAAATTCTTGAGATACAACTCAGCTACAAAGCCTGTAAGGTTGGTATGTTGACTAATTTAACATTAAAGAGAACTTAGAAAAGAGATAAATGAGGCAAAACCATATGTAAATTGGCAGTTAAGAATTTCTTCAGTTTATGCTCTTTTCTTTTTTTTCCCATCTAATCTGTTTTACAAAAAACTAAAAGCAAAATAATTAATTATACCCTTTCAGGCAAATTCATCTCCGAATTTGGAGTAGAAAAATTAAGATGTTCAGAGCCTCATAAAAATAAGTGCAGATTAAATCATTCACACCTCTTATATGCAGCACTGAGAAGAAGAGCATCACTCAATTAGGTCACAGCCTCTGGAGTGCTAATGCTTGCATTGGGAATCGCCAGAGATCCCTCATGTGTTTAGGTCAGAGCTTAAATGTAACATTCTGTAGCATTTAAAAGAGTGGAGGGTTTAATTAACACTCCTCAAAGATTTAGTGCTTTCTTATTTTATTTTTTTTTTTTTTTTAAAGAAAATTGTGTCTTGGGATTTCTTCTTTTGAATTGCAAATTTAGCTTAAAACACCAAGGGGATGTTCTTCCAATTTAATGCAAGTAGCATCTATTAGCAGCTACATTTTCTGTCAGAGCTGGAAAGACTAGAAAAGCCTGCCAGGCTAGAAAAACAAAAGTAGGAAGGAAATACTGCCACATCCCTTCCAATTTAATTCAATAGCCTGAAGTCCAGTTAGATGCTACTGGTTATTTGCCATCAGCACTTTGCTTTACCTTAAAGCCTCAAAGCTCATTTTGTTACAGAGCTGGACATTCCCTATTTTAGGACAAGGTGGACACCTGGAAGTGTGGCGCACTGCCCTGACTGCAGCACACTGGGGATGGTTGTACTGCAAAAGGTATAATAGTGGAAATCTTGGAAACAGGATTGCAGAGAAAACCCACAAATGTCGCCTGAAACTCTGAGACATTGCAGACATGCCTGTGTTTAGCACAGCGCTCTTCTAGTGCTGCTCATGTGGATATCTAAGGGGAGAGAAATCAATAAGGCAATTATATTTACAGCTATGCAGTCTTGATAACAAAATCATTGTGCTGTTGGGGGCAATAGATCAGGCACAGAAGCTTCAGTGCATGCCGGGACACAGCAGCTCAATATTCATTTATAACTCTACTTTTGGGGTTGGTTTGTTTGTTTGTTTACACCTTATGATGTACTACCCTCAAATCACTCTGGAAATTAGGCTATAACCTTTGCTTTCTTCCACCAAATAAAACAGAAGTTACTAAATTATCTTTACTCTTCAGCATTTGAAAGATGCAGAAGTTAATGTGGTATCTGTTAATGTCCTTACAGATCCACAGCTGGAAAAGATATAATAAATAGAAGGGTACGCTTGTCTGTACATTCCAAGACTCCTGTTGACACAGCTTTTTCCATAGTGCTACCAGAAAGATTACCAGAAGTCTGAACTTGGCAGTTACCTCACACGCTGGTCCTTTGGGCTGCATGGCTTCCAAAACACACTTTAAGGCAGACATTCCTGTCTAGATGTAGAGGTCTAGCTGAAGAGAAGGTATTTAAGAAGAGGAGTTCTTATTTTGAAAGACATTTCTTAGCATTTTTATACTTACAGCAAAGGGATCCTTTTACAGCTTTAGTATCTATTCTCTGCAAGAGTCTATGAACAGAGTATTACTACTGATAAAGAAATATATTAATGTCCATAAACCACTGTTACAGTGAAACACAAATGTGTCTGTAGATAAAATTATACTATGTTGAGCAGCTATTTACATTTACTTTTTTTTGAGGTATATTTTTCTACTGAGTAAAGTTCTTGCAGAGAAATCTCTTAAATTAAGACAAGAACTTTTGAAGCTACCAGAGTTTAAGAAGTTTTATTTTCCTCCTTCAGAAAAGAAGGGGAAAAAATGTGGGGGTTTAAGTCTCTTAAAGGAAAAACTGCTTCTGCCTAAAATGTTTAAGTGCTTTTCCTGAACTGAGTTTCTGATGAAACATCCATCTCTGTCAATTTAGTTCATTGTTAGCTTTCCTAAAACTGGACTTCAGACTTGAATGTGAGCTACTTCCCACAAACTAGTATTTTCAAGTATAGAGGCTTCTTCCAATTATAATGCAATACAACCCACTACAATAGTATATATTTTTACAAGCAAATTAGTGAAGTGGTGGCACTTTACATAGCTTGATATTTTTTTACACAGAGTAACATGTTAAAAAAAATCTGACATTATGAAGGAAGCAAAAATAATAAATCCCCAGTTTTGTTATTAATCAGAAAATTTTCGGAGAAAACACAGAAGACGGGTTAAATCTTTAAAGTATTTTTTTCTATTCCTAAATACTTAAAGGTTACAAAGCAACTCTTAGGCCTATGGGAATAATATAAATATCTATCCATCTATAAATCAGTTTATCATAATATTTTTTTTTTAAAGAAAGAAGTTTTATATGCTAGACAGTTTAAGAATCTTCTTTTAAGGTTCCAACAATTTTGCAGTAGCCTAGACAGCCTGCTAATTACCACTTACATGTTGCATGCACACTTACTTACTTGTAAATGGTAAAATATATTTTAACATGAAACACAACTTTTATCTTGAGAAAAAAAAAAAAAAAAAACAAAACCAACAAAACACCACAACCAAACATATATCCTACATATGTATTTAAAATATTTGGATATTTGTTTTTTACTTTCACAATTGTCTTTGTATATTTTACATTACATGCAGGGAGATTTTGACCTAAAAAACTCTTCTACACAATTTTCAGACTTTTGTTAATGTTTGTAGGACCTAATCTTAGGAAGTTTTGAACTGCTAATGACTCCATCTCACAGTAGCTATAGACAGAATGTAGCACAGTTACTGAAAAGTCATACTTACACATTTTCTTCTAATAAGTCAAAATCATTAATTCTGTTCTGCATTTGAACTTAAATAGCTGAATGATTGCAAACGTACTCATGAAACCTGACATTTATTTCAGAGACCAAAATCATGCCTTCCTTTCACAAATCTAGTTGAAAGCTCAGGACAATGCAGTACTTTTTTCGGGATCTCTTAATTCAATTTCTTTCTGTGTAGTTGTTTCATCCTAAAGGATTTGTTTCCTAAGCCTTTGACAGAATATGTGACAGCTCAAAACTGAAAAGTGTTACTGGAAGCAGTGAGTATTGATAATATGGACCCGCGGTAAGTACTGATAACAAAACTAAGCAGGAATTGGTATTTAAATATGCCAATTAACTTCTCATTAGGACAAATGACTCACTGACCTCTACAATGCTGTAACTAACCTGCTAGGAACTCAGTGCACTCAATTTGAAGCAAGTTGGATATCTCTACTCTGTTGCTGTTTCATTCTTCATGGAAGGAGAATATAAGAGATAGTTGTCAAAAATGAGAAAACAAAAAGATTTTCTTTCTTTTTATTTATGCATCTGTAAACCCACAAACCCATTTTCTCTGCTTTCTTCCTTTTTGTTCTATTATTTTTGTTCTGGGATTCTTGCTTCTTGCCTGTATCCAAGCCACAACTGGACTATCAATTGCTGCTCTGAAATTCTTATTCTTATCTGAATGTATCTTAGAAATAATATTAGCTATCAGATGCTGTTTGGTTGTTGCTTCAATATGTAAGTCAAAGCCCTGAAATATGGGTGCAAAATCAGGATGTGACATAGGAAATAAGTACCTCCAGCATTACCAATATATAAATGTAAAAGCCAAGGCATAGGACTGTGCTGCTGCAACAAAATCCATCACCTGGGATGGTTTTTTGATTGAGCCCTCCTGAGTGCTGAAAATTTGGTGGCTAGCAAAACAGAAATACATCAATGTTTTTATTTCTTTCCAATTAGAACACTAACCTATGGATTGATTTACTAATGAAAAAATATCATTACATAGGCTGTGAAATTAACTGTAGTGTTATAAGAGTTGGTTTACAAAGGATAAATGAAAACAATAGCAGAATAAGAGTGCAAAGAGTGTCATCCTTTGATACTGTGTCACTGCCTCACTTTTGTGACAAGTGTGATAGGATTTTTTCAAAATGCCATGAGTGACAGTGACCCTTCAAGGTGTCACAGGTGTGCAACTGGAAAACGGTCAGAACACTGTCCCCTTATTGAGAGTCCTTTGCACCAGCATAGTACAGAGCCTCCAGAAATGACTAGCAGTGCCCTTATTTCAGAACCAAATTAAAATAATATATATATTAGGTTTCTAAATATCAGGGGGCCAGGTTCATAAGGCCCTATCTGAGGCACTTTTTGATGTCCAGGTCAGTTTGATTAATTGTAATCCATATTGTTGGATATATAGTTGCCTGTATATGAACTCAGGGATGGCTTCATGCATTTCTGTGAAAAACGAAAATAAGTAAACACAAAGAAGTCAAGGTTAACAGCAGAGAGTGAAAGCTATTTCATTTTTTAATAACTTTTTTGAAATGGAGTTATATTCTTGCCCTGAATACACTCTATCTTATATGCGGAAAATTAAGTTTTCTAAAACAAAATCTGCTACCTTTCATGAGCTAAAATAACTTACTTTCATGTGTGTTATAATAATAACCATCACAGGGAGTTAGGATTGTAGATGTTGCGATGCAAAGTCAAGCACAAGCCACACGGTGTCGCTATTATGTCAAATAACGAACATTTCTCGCATTTTAACTTGGCCAATAAATTTAGGACAATAGGAAACGCTGCACCGATACCTAGAAGTGCAGTTCGAAGAGCTGCATTTTGCATCCTGATAACTCTGCTTGAGGAATTATAAGGTATATTATGATAGACCCATTAAAATGAGACGGGAAATTCAGTATGAACAGAATGGACAGAAGGGAGTAAAATACAGAGACAGACAAACTCCAAACACTCTTTCTTTCCACTCCATCACCACACAAAATTCTGATCAGATGCTTTATTCTATAGAGTAATTAGTGTGTACCTTATTTATACAGGCTCTTAACATTTTGGAGCTGATCTCCCAAGATCGGGATGCTCCCTGTTACAGTATTATGCATAGACTTCTTAATTCAAAAACTGCCTCATGCCTTCTGACAACCCAAAGAGCTGCTAGGAAGAAATCATGGAGTGCAGCGGAGTGGGATTAGCTGGGTGAAAATATATCAAAACCATCTACTTAGTATTTGGTATTAAAAAATTACAGGGTGGTAAACACTAAAATAACTACTGAAGCATAAACAGATAAAATTACTTTAATTTTGCACTTATTCCTATATAAATGTAAAATTATCTTTACAAACTTTCCACCTGTCTGCACAACTAAATATAAATATCATTAAAAGAGACTGTGCTTTGATTGCATTCAGTATCATACAGTATTTATGGTTTCGTTCTATAAAATTCTGTAAAATTACCCACCTCTCTAAAACTATTAAGTAAATGTTAGCATACTACTACTAATGAAAATAATAATAACAATCCATTAGAGGTTCTATGTGCACGCCATTTCAACTGTTAAAATTAATCAGAGATGGAAAGTGAGTGTGAAAAATATTGTATCACTGAACTAAAGTCCTCACTATATTGGCAGACAAGATTAAAATGTCACTAAAAAAGGGAGGACTGTAGGTTATTTATTAGATTTTTTCTTAGTAGATATGATATTTAGTAGAGTTATCATCCAGCTTTAAAAGAGCAAGATGTTGCAGCTCTTAGGCTCAGTGAGGATTCAAAGACTTTCAAGACTGTTTCTTTGTCCACTATTTAATTGTCCAGTTTTTCAGCCAATATTAATTTACGACCAAAGAAAATGTCTGCAAGCCTGATGACGCTTTGTATCCATGCTAGCACACTGTAGTTATGATTAAACCTAAGATCAAAACTTAAAACTTTACACGGCCTTATGAAAACTCAACAAATACAAGAAACATTTGGAATCTCGTTAGACTGAAGAATTTGAATTAAAGTGACATATCTCACCTACAGAATTTGATTCCTTGATGGATTTATATTGCTTGGCTGCAGAATCATAGGCATATTTTAAAAGAATTATATCTGTACTGATTATTGTCAGGAGGGAGGAAGAGAGTGACTTCAAACAGCAGAAGAAAGTACATGGGAGACGACCAGAAATGAGTGTTACTCCTGATAAGGACAACAACTGTATCAACCCAATTTAAGAGTTAAATATATAGGTGTTATAAATTTCTGGTTTAGAATGATGTTACATTGTAGTTTTACACTTTGGTTGTACCCCTCAAATTCTCTCTGTAAAGCTCCCTTGTTATGTACACCCCTATCTCTCCCTTCCCTGATCGGCCCATCTTTGCTGCATTCCAGTATTCCCAGGTTTTAGTTCTCTTCATAAGGAAATGTTCCGTCCCCTTTTTTTCCTTCTATGCACCTTATCTGCATGCTCCTCCCTAGCTCCTCCTACCTTTCCAGACCCCTCCACACAGTTTATATAAGTCGGGCTCACCCTTAATAACGGGGCCATTTTCACCCAGAATCTCCTGATAGTGGCTTGTCCTTTGTTCCCTCTACGACCTTGACACAGGTTATAAACTTTGAATCGTGGTGTATTGTTCTGTTCTGGCAAACTGGAAGTCCTGGAACAGATCATTATATACAATGTTTGAGGCTCAATTTAGCTTCCTGACAAGGACTTAGCTCAAACCAAAGGAACATCAGAGCATCTGAATCATTTTCTGAATCATATATTTCTCCTTACATGGAAAAACTTCTTTAAAGAGACACATGCTGCATCTCACATCAGTTGAATTTTGGGTTTTGGAGCAGACAAAGAAGTGCCTACAAGAAGTTACTAACCCTGCATTTCAAGTTTATCAACACCATCAATCCAGATTTGCTACTTCATCTGTTATTTCATATTGCACTGACCAAGCACTTACGTTTTATCCTTAGCACACAACTATGAATTAAAAACCTGTAAAGCAGCATGAGTTCTTCAGTCCATACTTTACACTATTTTACCAAGATGCTAGTTTTCTTCTAGTTAACAGGAAGACAGTAAAATAGGACTGTACTTCTTCACATTTTACCCGAAATTGCAAGCAAAGGAGTAAGCTTTGTAACTTGTCTGAGAGATGCTACAAAAATAAATCAGAGAAGAAAATACTATTTCATGAGGAAGTTCTGATGGAGCTCCTTTTCCTGACTCACCAAATTCCTATCAACACAGCCCCACTGCAGCCAAAATTAGTTCTGAACTTTGTTTTAAAACTTTCTGTTTGTACTGTTCAGATGAAGTTAACTTGTCCTTTGCAGTACAGTTCTAACCCACGGCTTATTAATTACCCTTCCCTACTTAGGTGTCTTTTGACCTTGTTCCGAACAACTGTTTCAGTATCTTCCAAGCTCCAACTGACTACTTGCTATGTGTCCCATTAATTTCTGAAACACTAAAAATATCTGTCTTCAACACTAATGAACTGCAGCATTGCAAACAAGAATCTTGGCTGCATAAATAAACAGAAAATGACATGTTTAAAAAGTGTTGTATGACAAGATCTGGTTAGAGCAGAGAAGAACTTTGGCCAGTTATCAGCCTGACAACACACACCATGTTGATATTCCACGAAAAAAAAAAGATTGCAATGGAGAACTCAGAGGGAGACTAATGATGTTTTACTCCTGCAGAACTAAAAACTAAACAAACAGGAGGGAAAAAAAAAAAAAAAAAAAAAAAAAAAAAAAAAAAAAAAAAAAAAAAAAAAAAAAAAAAAAAAAAGAGAAAAAAATAAAAAGAAAGTACTCAACCAGCTACATTTTCCTTTGGACAGTAGACAGAGATCTAGAATAAAGAATCTGCAACGTAAACCAGCACCTGAATCTGTGTTTGAGGATTTAATCACTAACAGCAAAACAAAGTGTTGAGAAAGAAAGAAGGGAATACTGTGGATCCCTCCCTCCTTCACCTATATTTTACTAATGCACACACAAATGCACAAACATACAAACTTATTAGGAGCTGAATAATCCAGTGCTGAAGGAGTCATTAGAAAACAATATACTCTTTCTCCCTTATGCCTAGTGAAAACGACACAGTTTTGATAAATGGTAATTTTGGATTAAAAACTGACTTTCGGATAGATAGAACAAGATGCTCCCCCTGCTGCCTTTTTAAGTTATAGGTTCTCCACTTTAACCTAACAGTTAAGCACTGAATGAAGACACACAAACACTGTGCAATTAAGTCAAATAGAAAGAATAGGGGGGACTGATACAGCTGCATTGATCAGAAAAAAACCAGAAAGCTCATATTTTATAGCATCTGAGCACAAATCACAATAGAATTATTTTAATTGGGAAATGCTACTGAAATAAAATTGTCATCCTTTTTTGGCTATTTAATTTATGCAGATCTCAGGGCTGCTGATGATGTATGATCAGACATACTGCTTTTAATCAGATAGTCAGATTTAATACAATTACAATTTTGAATGTAAAGCCACTGCTTTTTTATTCAAATGAATTTCAAAATACAGAATTTTAACACTAACACCTATTAGCTTTTTTGCAAAGGGGAAGAACATGACGTCATTGTGTTTCTTTATGAAGTAATCAGTTAGGAATAACAGCAAAAATCAGCCTTTGCATGACAGTAACTACATTTTGCATTAATTTGAAAAAAGTGTAACGTATTAGGAGAAGATCCATTTCTTTTAGAAAACTGTATTATGTGAGAGAAAATAAAAACAACACATTTTATATTAGGTAATATATCATAACTTAATACATCATTACAAAGTACATCATTATCCTGAAAAAAACCCTGTTTCTTCTTCATGTGATAGCTGAGAGAATACCAGAGCCTCACACTCAGTCTTTTTCTCTTCTTTCAAATGGTAAATGTTTTGTCAAGTGATGAGCGATGCAGTATGTTGCAAGGAGAGGCTCTTTTTGTCTAGAGAGGTAATGCCATGTAAAGATATTTCTAGGAAAAAGATATGAATGTGCTGGTGTAAAATGAAATTTCTGCTGTTCACTTTACAGCGCCAAACAGGTGCTACTTGTTCATGTTCATTTACGTGCAATTCAAGGCATAGTAAGTACGTGATAGGAAAATTTTCATCAGAAAAATGAGACCTTCACATAATTTACATGGACAGAAATAATTTACATTATTTCTGTTCTGTTATTCTTCATGTGTATGATCTCAGAGATGAGGGGAGTAGGACATTTGCTACCACTGTTTACAAGAACAGCCTTTAAATTTGTTTGAAGATAGCTAGTGTTTACCCTAGATCCCATAAAAGCTTTTATCTTCCTCAAATACTCTCCATTGAGCTAGAATTTATGTAAAGTAAATTTGATTATTAAAAAAGCTGTTAAACACAACTCAGCTCTTTCTTAGCACTCAGAGCAAACATATCACAATTACTCTCTGTGCTGCATGCAAAAGAACAGTTTGACCCAAAGCTTTTTAAAGAGAAGGGAAAGAAAAACATTGATTTCCAATGGGCTCTGGCTTTGCCTGGAACCAAGTGCTCTATTGGTGCTTAGTAAATTGATGCGCAGATCCTATGTGTCATCACAGCAATGTTCCAACAGAAATAAAGTCAGAGTACTGTCCAAATAACTGTTACAAAATGTGTCATTTATGTGTCACTGTGCTTAATGTTCAGATGATTCCTGGGCTAACAGACAGTGAATGTTCACGGGCAGGCCGTCTTCTGACTTATGTAGGTCATTTAGGTAAAAGAAAATGCTCTTCAACTGACATTCATCATTTAAGGAGGCATATTACGGGATTTTTTTAAAGCATATTTCTTAGGGTGCTTGACCTCTGGCTAAGATCTCTTAGGAGTTGTTCTTTCCACTTAATATTGCAACAATTTGCTCTAATATTAGAATCAAATTCTCTAAAATATTTTTGCTGATGTTCCTTCACTCCCTATTCAAGTTATTGAATCTGTGAGTCTGTAATTGTTTTGTTGGTTTTTTTTTTCAATTTACTGTCTTTTTCGTATTTCTGTTACTTGATCATTAAGAATTTCACATTTCACCCATACAAAAATGATTCCTTCCCCTGGGCAGCCTGTTCCAATGCTTGATAATCCCTTCAGTGAAGAAATTTTTCCTAATACCCAAACATAATATCCTAAACCTTCCCTGGTACAATCTGAGGCCATTTCCTCTTGTCCTGTAACTTTTTACCTGGGAGAAATGACTCAACCCCACCCAGCTATCCCCTCCTGTCAGGGAGCTGCAGAGAGCAAGAAGGTCCCCCCTGAGCCTCCTTTTCTCCAGGTTGAACCCCCACAGCTCCCTCAGCCACTCCTGGTGCTCCAGACCCTTCCCCACCTCCGTTCCATTCCCTGGACACGCTCCAGCCCCTCAATGTCTCTCTTGTCTGAGGGGCCCAGAACTGTCCCCAGCACTGGAGGTGTGGCCCCAGCAGTTCCAGCACAGGGCCGGGCACTGCCCTGGGCCTGTGGCACCCCATGGCTGGGACAGCGCAGGGGCCATTGGCCTCTTGCCCACCTGGGCACACCTGGGATCATGTCCAGCCGCTGTTGCCAGCATCAGAGCTGGGGTTATTTAGCCTGGAGAAGAGGAGCTTCAAGGCTTCAAGGAAATCTTGAAGCAGCTTCCAGTACCAAAAGGGGTCCTACAGGAAGGCTTGAGAAGAACGTTTTGCAAGGGCAAGCAGTAACAGGACAAGAGGCGTGGCTTTAAGCTGAAAAAGGGTAGATTTAACCCAGATATTAGGAAGAAATTCTTAACTATGAAGGTGGGGAGGCATAGGTTGCCTCATGTGAGGCAAATCACATGATAAATGACAAATCACTCTGAAACCAGAAAAACAAACAAACAAAATGAAAAACAAACCACAGCGAGAGTACCTCTTGACTTCAGAAGCAATTCTGTTTAAATCAATTGACCACTTTGGGAACTGTGTGCCTGTCTCCTCCAGGTTACTCTGGGAATTTCAGACACATATCCCAAAGGCAGCTAGACTTGCTTTTGGATCAAGAGGGATAAAATTACTCTGAGACCTGAGATATCAAGAGCATGCTTATCTCTTTACCTAAGCCTGCCTCTGTCTTCCTCCCACCCTTTCTCAAAAAGTGAAAGTCAGGAAATCAGGAATTGCCAGTTCAGCAATTCCCTTCTGTAAGGCTTGACAGGTCTGTCCTATACCAGTGCCAAACCCCAATGCCTGATACTGGATGTTCTGATTCTGAGAAAAAGAATGAGCAGCCAGTGTCAGCTGCCAGCACTACATCTCTGTTCAGCACGAGTGATTAACACTGTGGTTGAAAATGAGTCACTAGGATCCAGAGCTGGTCAACCCTCCTGCTAATTTAAATGCTAGTTAATTAGATATGCCATATCAGCAGGATAGGATTGCTCTCCTGGAAAGCCTTCCCACTATATACTACAATTCTCAAAGCACAAATGAAGAGGGGAACCTGACTTGAGACTATACACCAAAGAATTTGTGTCCCACCCTCAGCCTAGGAACAAAGACAACCAAAATTCTGATGGAAATATAGACACTAAAGGAACGTGAGCCTACAGCTTTAATTCCCCAGCAGTAAACACTTGCTGTATATTATTTAAAACTTTTCTGGAGGAAGGAATTCGAACACACCTGACAACTGAAACATTTCACAGTAATCAAATGGAGCTCCCAGAGCTAAGAAAGTCACAGTACACCAATTTTTATGCCAGGGCCACCTCTCATGACCAAACATCATGGTCAAGTACCTGTCACAATGGGAGGGACAAAAAGCTCACAGGTTCAGACAACAGTGTGGCAATTCATTTCAGTGGAGAAAGCATTCTCCCTGGATCTACCAGCTCGATAACTTATTTCAATCAATCTCTTTCCTGCTTTTATTGAAACTCGTGTTAATTTGAGTGTATTTCCAACTCAATTTGGAGTTATTCATATACTCAAAAATTCTTTCTCTTTGTTTCCTCTTTTTCTTTCTCTTTCCTTTCCTTCCTTCCCCTCTCCATCTTTAATTTTCTTTCTCCCTATCCGTTTTTAACTCCCTTTCTCTCTCCCCTTTCATCCTTTTACCCTCATTTTATTCACTCGTTTTATCCAAAAACCCCCTGTCATGCCCTTATATAGCAGCTTCGGGACTAACAGACCGATTTCCACGTCAAATCCCTAATTTACTAATAAAACTTCTTGGTTTTGGGGTTTTTGTGTGTGTGTGTGTGTGTGTTTTGTTTTTTTTTTCTTTCTTTCCGATTTTTCCCGCTCCTTTCCCCCACGACCGTTCGGGAATCGTAGAGCACTTCCTTCCCTTCCAGGGTTCACGTCACAGCCGGTGCTGCCCCGCGGGGCCGGGCCCGCCGCCCGCGCGTTCCGGCGGAGCCCCGCGGGCAGGAGGTGGGTGAGCCGAGCCCGGCCCGGGCAGCGGGGGAGCCCGGCCCCGGCACCGTTCGCCGGGAACCCCCCGGCACCGGCGGCGGTCCCGGCACGTGATTCCTCGGGATGAGGTTCCCTCAGGGAGGACTCCTCTGTGCTGATGGGCTCCGGCTCCTTCTCTCTGCCGGGGGGATTTGCTGATTTGGAAGTATCATCAGCAGCAGCCGAGGGTTGCTGTTACAGGAGGTGATGGGGAGGCTTCTGGATACACTTTGTGCCCGGCTGGGCTCGCCCCCGGTCCTTGGATCATTTAGCTGGAAACCTTCCAAATAGAGATGTTGAAAAGTTATTATTGTTGTTGTTATTACTATTAATTTACTGTATATATGAGATATACTACCTATATGTACCAAATATATATACTAAATACATTATATATACTATTAAAGTATATAATAATAATATATATTATAGTATACATAGGAGCTATATAATACTTTATACTATAGTATATATTGTATATAGTAATGCATAGTGTATATATAAAAGTACATAGTATATTTTAGAGTATATATACTATATAGTAGTAGTATATGTTATGGTATATAGTAATATATAGTATATATTATAGTATAATAGGTATAGTATAATTACATATTATACATATTACATTATTATCTGTTGTATATAGTATACAATATTATTATTATAAATATATAATACACATTTTATATATTACATAGTATATTATCCTGGATTGTGTATTACAATATACTAATGTACAATGTTGTCTAATATTAACATAATTAATACAACAGTGTTAATATATGTGCTACAGTTTACTAATAATGTATTGATAGCATCATAATTATTCTACTGATGCTATTAATATATATTAAGACTTTAAAAATCTTATTCATATTATGTAATATAATACATAATATAATATGTTGAAATACTATATAGTTATATACTGTATAGTTGTATATAACATGTGATTTATATATTATATCCATTATACTATTCCTACTATTGTCTTCAAAACTCTATTATAACTTTATGTTATGGTAGCAGTTTGTTCTTTATGCAAATTCTGTCTAGTCTTCAGAAAAGGCCATTAGAGCAGCCTACCAGATGTTATTCAACTTGTCTGAAATTGGGAGTAAGTCCTTGGACCACAGTCTGTGATGGATACCTGTAGAGGGATCACTCTAAAAAATGTGCTGCACCTTGGGACGGAATGACACGTTTATCTTTTCTGGAGTGGAATGCAGTGCTTGTGGCATTTGCCCTAAGCTACTGTACTGTGGCGGAAAGAATGCATGGAAACATGCACCACCTCAGAGAAATAAGTGGTATTACTGATGATTTTGAATTTTGAGTTGATGTAAGAACCTCATTCTCCCTGATCAACCTTACAGTTATGTGCATGTGCAAAAAGATCCTCCTGTATTCTGCAGGCCTCCTCTGAAAGATTAGTGGGGTAAAAGCCTTGTGAGGATCTCCAGAGCTGCAGGATTTGGTGTCTTCACCCACGTGTGCTTCTCAGTCTGTTGTTGTGGCACTTTATTTTCTTGTTCAGCATTTCCCTGGTAGGTAACCAAAAGCAGGCTGCCAGGAAGTTTGTTTTCCTTGATGGCCATTGCTGGTTTTGAGTGAGGAATGACAGGAGACAGGTATTTTAAACCACCACTGGTCTAGGCAATCTGATATTTGCCCCCACTTGCTTTCGCCATTCTCTTTCAGTTGTTAGTCCTTCCTTATACTACTAAAAGGTACATACTTGGAGAAAAAAATCACCCATTCTTGTCTTTCTTAGATTGATGCTAAGATAAAGTTTATACAGATAATTAAATAATGGCTAGCTTTAATGTCACATTTTATTTTTCCAACAGATGAGGATTTATTGGTTCATGGAAATTCTGTTAACAGGAAATTAGTCCAATTTGGCTTTGCAAAACAGAGCACGGGCCAAGTCCAGACTCCAAAGCATCATTTGTTAAATCATTCTGTAGCATTGTAGTATAGGGGAAGGTAAGTTCTCAAATTTGAGAGCATCCTTCTTTAATTTATGTATTTATTCTTTTTTTTTTCTCAAACAGATCTTTATAGTCACATGGAGGGAGTCTAAAGAGAGATCCAAAATAATCGTGTATCAGATTTTGTGCAGTAGGTTTGCCTGATGCGTAATTGGAGATTTGCTTATACCAGCTCTTGACCAATAGCAATGCCACAAGTATAGGGTTAAATCATTCACAGTACTAAAACCTGTCAATGTTTGTGCAAAACCACTGATAGCCGGCTTTATCCATGACCTTTTAGCTAAATTCAGTAAAATAAGATTAGTAAATTCTGCTGAAAAAAATTTTTATGGGGGCAGAACTTTAGTCCAGGTTAAAATGCAGCAGATCTGACTCCTTGCCATCCTAATGATGCTGCCAGGGAAGTCAGGCTGCATCATCTGCACTGTGGGAATATGATGCCATCTGACAGTGTCTCACCTTCCCTCAGGGTTGAGATGTTTCAGGCTGCTTTTTGCTTGTGGAAGAGCAGAGCATGGCTGGGGCCTGGATGGAGAGTGGCGTCAGTTTTATGAATCAGGATTAGTCCATCGAGCCATTCTATTTCGGTGAATAAACAGGACTCTGTTTTCCTTAGGTTATTTATAAAAAAACATTCAACCAGTCTTATGCTAACCCTGAAAACAGCACATTCTTCCCTCACTGGTAGTACTGGTCTGTGAAGATGTGCTGCTGAATTCCAAAGGTAGTGTTGCTTGTAATTATATAAAATTGGTAAGGAAGTAAGGTGCTGCTAGCTGATTTCTTTCTATGAGATCTTGAAGCTTAGGTACTAATGCTGTTTTATTTGTTCCCCTCTACATAATGTTTTGGTAGGAATTGTCGCCTGTACTCCAGTTTACCAGAAGATGCATGTTTCAAAAATAGGGTATATGGGACTGAACCAGAGCCATTTTATACACGTGTGTCAGGGAGAATGTGATATTTGGAAATCTGGAGTATGTTCATTCTGCTGTCCACAAAACAATTTGAGACCGCTTTCCTTGTTTTGAAAGCACAAAATTTGGCTTGCTAGGCTGGCAACAAAAGCATCCATGAAAAAATGTTCAGAAAGCAGACTATTTGTTTTTGCATTTTTATCTTGCATGTGAGCAGGGCAACGTGCTGCAAATGTTTTATGCCAAAACCTCATCTGTCCTGGACATCTGTTATGGACTTAAAACTTCCTAAGTATGACTGAGACTGAGGCTCTTACTGTCATCAAGTTTTGCATTTTTCCAAAGGATTTCAAGTTTATTTTTGTATTTAATACGTAAAATCCCAGGTAGTTTCCAGATTTCCACCTGGCTAAGTAAAATAATCCAGTAGCTGCCAAGGACTGTGACCTTTGGCAGTGAGTGCTGTGCCAGTCACTTGCGGTGACAGGAAGCTGTTCTGACTAGTACGAAAGAACCTTTTCTGTCTGAAAATAAACAGTAAAGCCAAATCCTGCATGTTGCAGAATACTCTTCCTTAGTGGTTACACTGGCTAAACTGTCCTCTGTAAAACAAAGCTTTGTAATATTAGTACTGAGAGATTCAGTGAATCCACGGGGCTCTTTTTTACTGTACATCTTAAAATGTGCTTACCAGCTGCAATGTGGTCCTGCTCACACTTAAGCTTGTTTAAACTTGTGACATTATGTAGTGGTTTTGGGGTTGCCTTTAGTAGAACTACAGGGAACTTCTGTGCCTGAACAGAAGCAGTTTGGCTGTGTGTAAAAGTGAGTTGATTTTCCCAGTGTAAATTCGGTATCGGTTGTCATGTCTGATGAGTCTCCATGCAGAGACTCCCTTCTGCTTCTCCATTTTTCGCCTTTCAGTCCTAAAATGCCTTGTAAAGTTCACGTTAAGACAAAAGTCTTCAGGAAGCACAGGTGTTATTAGTGTTATTATGAACAGGTGACTTCAAGACTCCAGTATGGCACTCTTCAATAACATTAAATTTACGTAAACTCTTTAAATCACAAACCCATATATAACTTTCATAAATTAATTTTCTGTTGCAGGAAAGATGCAATGCTATACATACTTTTAATATTACCAGGTTAAACTGTCTCAGCTGTAGCTTTTTGTTCACTGCAGAAAGCACTATATTAATATTCTGATTAGGTACAGATTAGTTTTTTTATGGAATAATTTGAGTAAGTAGAATATGTTAGGCACTGCAGCAAGATTACAGAGGTTCAAAGCACAGCACTTTGCATTTTTAAATATGTAATTCTAACTGACATCTGTGCTGTTGAAACAGCATGATGCATTTATGTCAGCATTTGTGTTGGGGAATTTAAAAGAGGCATTCCAACAAGAAAACAGAGGTGTTTTGGTTTTGGGGGATTTTTTTTCATGGAACTGCACTTTTTGAGTGACACAGTGTTTCTGGCCTGCTACATAGTAAACCATCTGTCTGATGAACGTGTTGATACTGTGAGCATAAAAGTCACGGGAAAATAGTTTGATTGTTATTTTAGAACTGCGATTGTATCACATTTGTCTTAACATGAAATTTCATGAGCTATAACTTATGACAAAACAAACATTTTATTTTTGCCTGAACAGGATGATGGTGCTTTGTTTTCTGAGCAGAACACTGCAGCTAGCAAGACATTCATCCAGTCCACTGGGGAGGCAGCTCTGCTCAACCACCGCGAAGAAGCCTGTGCTGACTTTATTCACCAAGGTAAAAGCTGTTTACAGAATAAAGCCAGGCAAGACTATGTGTTTATTAGCTTTGATATACCTGAATCACAGGTTAAATGGCTTGTCCTTGCTTTTTGTCCTCTTCAAATTTATGTAGTATTGAGTATTTTGTTTTGCTGGTTTCTGTATGCCAGGCAGAAGCACTAACAATTTCAGCACTACCTGTCAGCCTGTAAGATATCTCCAAATAGTGCTGGTAGCACATGAGGAAAGAGTGGATTTTGCTTTACCCTCTTTTTGGTTTTTTGGCAGTGTAGTACCAACAGATGCAATGCAGGCAAAGGTTTGTCTGTGTCATGAGCAGCCACGATTTTTAAGAGCATTTAGAAAACAAATATGATGAGCAGGAGTGGTCATTTGTGAACTGTCACATTCCATGAATTTTTATCAGTTGTTATCTGCAGAGTTCTGCACTTTATTGTGAAGGATGGCACACAGCAGGTCTTGCTATGTTGACATGATTCTCCTTCAAGAGCAGGATTTTTGGAAATGCAAAGCACTGAGAATGTTCACATCATTATGAGTGTTTTGAATGTTTGTTCATTCCATCACTAAACATACAGTGTATGTTTAGTGTATGTGTAAAAAATTAATAGATTGAAAAATAAAAGGTCACAATCTATTCCTTACTCAGAGCAATGCATGATATAAAACTATACTTTAAACTATACTTTCTCTCCCCCTGCCTGATTCAGCATCAACTCATTGATAGTCCAAATGAGATAAGGTAGAGAATAATGATCTTATGTGGGTTATATTTGGGGAAAAAAAGCTCTTTGTGTCTTAAAATTTTTAACTAGTAATTGATTATGAAATCAGATTTTCTAATAGCAGATTTTGCGCAGTTCCCTAAAGTGGCTTTTTGTTGAAAGTGTTTTAAAATGTTTTTCATCCCTGATACCACTGGCAATTGCAAAGCAAAATGCAAACTACTTTAAAGTAAAGCTCATCTGCACTGTTAGTTTATGCTAATCACCCCTTTTTTTTACTCCTTCTTATTTTTAAGAATAAAGAGAAAAGAGAAGGCAGAAGGCACCTATGTCTTCTTCATCCACTTCAAACTGATAAAAGTTAGGACTACCAAATAGGCTTCCCCTTGCAGTCTCCTTTTTTGACAACACAAGCATTTGTACAGCAACTGCTTCAACAAATTTTTTTTTTTTTTGCAAGGTTGCTGTTAGCTCAGATCAAGTCTCCTGTTTTGCTTTACTGTGCAGCTGTTTGAGTGCTTAACCAGCACAAAAGAACCAGTGACAGCTTAAAATGGCCACAAAACTTATAGTCTAACTATGCAGCATAAATGGCAGTTATCTGCAGAAATAAAACTGTCCTTCCACCGTGTGTGTTATGTAACAGATCTAGTTGTCAGCCAGCGTATGTTAGTTTGGGAAGGGATTTTTACTACCTGAGCAATAAAAGTCCCTTTTGCCACTGTAATATATAGAAGGTTGTCCAAAACATCTTCATCTAGGAAGCCCAATTACAAATCAATATAACGGAAGTGATGTCAGAAACTGTTGCACTCTTCTACTGAAAATATGCACTAATATAAATTGACTTTTTAAACAGATTTTGCTGTTTGTTAGTTCACGATATATTGATTTTTAGTTTGCTATATATTGATTTTAAACCAGTTCCAATCTTATCAATACCATGTAGTTCCTAAGCTTGCCGTGAGAGTAAGAGCATATTCTTTCCTAGAAATTCTTGAAAGGAGCCTGGCATGTTACAGAACCGATGTGCAGGATTCTGTGACGTTCCTTCCAGTCACTAATATCAGATATACCAGTCCCTCCAAAACCAACAAGAACTATTAAGAACGCAGTGCTGCTGGTCTTTGTTATCCTGCATTGGCTTTCGGAGCACAAGGACTTGCCTGTGTGGGAAAGACAGTTCAGATTATATGCGAATAAAAGTAGAGTATTTAATCCAAAGTAATTCATGTGCAGGAAGTAAGAAATAGGTGTTTCAGGTCATGTTTAAAGAAGCTCTGGTGTAGGTGGTTGGTAGTGGGGAGGGACCCTGTATTTGTAATGATCACTCCTGTCTGTGTATGTTACTTTGCTGTACAAATGACCTGTGTGTTTTACCTATATGCTTTAAGTTGCTCTGAATATTTTCCTTTAGAAACCATGCCCTCTATGTGATGAAGCGAAAGAAGTTCTTGAGCCATATAAGAGAAGGGTAATGTATCGCAATGCTGTATAAGCTTTCTATATATAGAAAGAACCGTTAATTGGGATTTTTTCTTTGTAAAAGAAAATTGCTTGGATTTATTTGCACCTGTTATTCTTTCATGGATGACCTCTTCAAGAGAATTTCAGCACTGATTTCCATAAAACTCATTTTTCAGCACTGATTTCCATAAAACTCATTATCCAAAAGCATTTTGAAACAAAACTGCTGAAATAAGTATTGGCAAACTAAACAAATATAAACCTTTTTGCAATAGTTCTTGAAATCACTGCTTTTGTAAATACTGTTGCCTTGCCTGAAAGAGGAATTTGCAACTTTCATGAGGCAGGTAATGATATAATTTGGGAAGGATGTTAGTAAGTGGGGCTTTGAGTATTTTAAGTTATATGTGATTGCAATTTTGCCTTTCTTCAACCAGGTTTTGATCTCTCTCTTGAACGATAAGACTGTTAATGGAAGCATTAAGAGTTGTTTCACTCTGCTGTGTTGTTGGCTGCATATTTTGTTGTGGCTGGTGCTCATGGGAGAGTGGCTCTGCACAGAGGAACAAGAATATAATCCTGAGCTAGGGAGGGAGTCCTTCGTGTTTACATATATTTTGTACTCATAAAATGAGGAATTATCTACAACAAAAAGAGTAAATCCAAAAGCATTAAGAAAACAACCTTGCATTTTTGAGAAAACTATTGATCAAAAGATAAACAGGCATTGTTTTTCAGTATCCAGTAGGAATTGACATATTTCTTTTTTGTCCCAGTTTATTTTGCAGGAGATAGATATTACACTTCCAGAGAACTCGGCATGGAATGATAAATACAAATATGACATACCTGTTTTTCATTTAAATGGGAAGTTCCTAATGAAGCATCGAGTGGACATTAAAAAGTTTGAGGACCAACTTACAAAATTGGAGTTGCAAAAATGATGAAAACCAGTGAAGAAAACGCAGCTGCTTTGGTGTGGATCTGAAAGGCCGGTGCAAAACATATTGTGCACTGTGTGGAAAACCAGTATGCATTATCTGGCCTTATGTTTCTTGGAACATACAGTGTCAGTGTCCAAAACACTTGAATGACTTGTGTTCTATTTTGTATTGTCACCTAGCCCAGCTGCACTGGTAGCAACCCTTTCCATACCATTCATTTGCAGCTCTTCTGGGCTGGCTTTGCACTGACAGAATAAATGCTGCTCCATAACAACAGATAAAGTGAACTGTGTTTGTATTGGGTTTCTGTGGCCAGGTTTTGGTAACTGGGGAGGCTACAGGGGTGGTTTCTGTCAGAAGCTCACAGAAGCTTCCCTCATATCCAGCAGACCTAATGCCAGCCAGCTCCATGACAGACCTGCTGCCAGCCAAGGCTGAGCCTGTCAGAGATGGTGGTGACATCTCTGGGATAACATATTTAAGAAGGGACAAAAACCTGCACAATGGCAGTGCAGCCAAAGAAGGGGTGAGAACATGTGAGAGGAACAACTCTGCAGACCTCTTGGTCAGCAGAAGGAGGGGCAGGAGGTGCTCCAGGTGCCAGAGCTGAGGTTCCCCTGCAACCTGTGGTGCAGCCTATGGTGAGGCAGCTGTGCCCCTGCAGCCCATGGAAGCTGACACATCCACCTGCAGCCAGTGGAGGACCCCACAATAGAGGAGGTGGATGCATCTGAAGGAGTCTGTGACCTTGTGAGAAGCCTGTACTGGAGCAGGTTTCCTGGCAGGACCTGTGACATTGTGGGGGACCCACACTGGAGTGGTCTGTTCCTGAAGGACTGCACCCTGTGGAAAGGCACCAGTGCTGGAATAGTTTGTGAGGAGCTGCAGCCTGTGGGAAGGACTCACTCTGAAGAAGTTGGTGGAGGAGTGTCTCCCAAGGGTGGGACCCCACACTGGAGCAGGGGAAGAGTCTGAGGAGGAAAGAGCAACAGAGACAATATGTGACAAAATGGCCACAATCCCCATTCTCTGTCTCCCTGCACCACTGAGAAAGTAGGGAGTAATGTTAAGTCTGGGAACACGGGAGGGGTGGGAGGAAGGTGCTTTTCAGATTTTTTTTTTCTCATTACCCTACTCTGATTTGATTGGTAATAAACTAATTTCTCTAAGTCAAGTCTGTTTTGCCGGTGACAGGAATTGGTGAGTGATCTTTCTGTTTCCTCATCTCAGCCCACAAGCCTTTAGTTGTATGTTCTCTCTCCCCTGTCCAGCTGGTGAGGGAGCTCAGAGTGGCTTTGGTGGGCTTGTAGCATCCAGCCAGGATCAGTCCACCAATGTTTCAGGGTGGTTAGCACATGTAAGCTGTAGGTTTCTAAGAGGCTTCCTTGAAGAAGTCTAGGAGTCTATCCCAAGTTCTCATTTGAAATGAAGAAGAGGGAATTTAAGTTAAAAGGACACTTGATTCAAGACCATGCACTCACTGAATCAGAGTCATATCTATAGAACAATCACCACACTTTTGATACAGCTGTTACTAACATTTTAACACTGAATAATTTATTTTTCTTCTAGTGAGGTGAATATATGTTGCACTTTATATTACCTACTATAGGGAGCTTTGTCAGAAAAGAGCCATATTTCAGTTCTGTCTGCAGCAAAACTACACATCCATCTATCTCGTGGCAAGTGCCATTTCATCAAGGGTTACTACAGTTACCTTAGACATCATTGGCAACGCAGGGATGTGAAGTAGACAGAATGCCTAAGTTAAATATATATTTTCAGGAGGAGGAGAACTATAGATTGAGGAAAAGTCAACTAAGTATAATACTCTGTAATAAGCACTGGAGAAAGTTGCTGGTATTTCTGATCTGCTTAATAGATTCTCTGACATGGAAACTAATCCCTACATGCTGCATGTCTGTTCTTCCTATTGTTGTGATATTCAGTCTCCTCTCATCACTGGGAATTTAAAAATTCTTCACATAGGGAAGAATCCAGACACAATGCCCAGCTGGCACAGCAAACTGCAATACAGTAGAATTCATTATAGACTCTGAGTTTTGGAGAATGGTTTAATAAGAAGCCATCTATGGTGAAAATGGCTGTTCCTTTAGGGTCCCATCCTAGTGTCTTTAGCACTTGACAGATAATTTACAATCCAGTTCTGATGTATTCCACAAGATAAAAAATTTCTGGGCAGTGGGGAGTAAGAAATGAAAACTTTCTTCCAGTTTTATCAGCTTGAGTCCACTCAGGGCCTGAAACTATCCAAGATTTCCCAGGAGGGAGACCTGGGCCATTTTTATAGCAGAGAACTTCAGGCTGTGATGGTTGAAGGGGGACAGGGGAAAGGACACTGCTAGAGGTCTTGTCCTTTCACCCCTAGTCCGGGAGGGGGAAGTGCTCCTTCCCCCTCCCCCCCCACCACAAGGTGTCCCATGGCCCCTGCAGAGACCACAGGACATGGACAGCAGCAGGGAGCGAGGCAGAGAGAGTTTATTGTTCTGGGTAGCAACTTCAATACCTCCTGGGGGGGATTAAAAAGTGACCAGTGGGGATTTAGGAGGTCTTAAAATTAGCCAATGACAATAAGGGGTTAACAACCAATAAATGAGCTCTCAGTTATCTCTCAGACATTCCAAAGGTATAGGTAATACTGAGGAACCTTCGGAAGAAGGTGAGTTTACACAAAGAGTTACAAAGCCGTTTTGAAAGCATGTTCACTTTAAACAATAATAAAGTTTCTGCATCCTTTTATATACCGCAACATCAGGCAAGTTGAGCCAAATCATCCATCCATGGTGCTTTTCATCACCATTAGCAGGGCTCTAGAGACAAAAATTCTATACTTTCTACAGTTCTTAATGTTACAGCCAAACTTCTAACTGTACCACAAGTTACTGTTAAATAATAGGTCCAAATGACCTCTGTAAGCAAGCACCACTTGATTTTCTTGGGTTTCAGAGGGCCTAGGTTTTTCGTTACTGAGGTTTTGTAGTAAGAAAGCTACATAGAGCTCATGTCAATCATAGCTCAAGTGCTCTTCAAAAATACAGCAGCTTTATCTCAAAGATATGGAGGACAGGGGTCACGTGGACTTGCCTTTGTTTTATTTTTAATAAGACCTGTTTTGGTAAGAAAAAAATGGAAGCTAAAAGCAAACTTCTTAATCATTTTAGGAAATGATGAATCCCATTTTCCTTATTCTCTTAGACTGTGGAGATTTTCTTCTGTAGCCAGTGCCAGATATTCTTCCTCCTTTATTTTGTAATATGATTGCCATAATAGCTTTTGTCTATGGTGTGGACAGAGAAATGAAGGTTTTCGATTAGTTGTGTGGCTGTGGGTGCTAATAACATATACAGAGAAGTGGTGGCTACTTCTTCCAACCCTTCGTCTGGTGTGCAGTCAAACAAAACCCTGCACTGTGCATTTCTCAATCTTATTTTCCTTGTCAACACAAGTAATAAAAGTAAACCCATGTGTAAGGAACGGGCCTGGACTCCGGGGTGAAGGTGGTAAAATGCCCTCTTCTCATCAATTTGGACACAGGGATAGGAGGTAAAAACACATGGATATGAAGTGTTGATAACATAGTTCAGAGAAGGAGCTGTGCTATAAATTGTTTACAGATAAAAGCAACTGAAGAACAAGGTGAGGAGAAAAGGTGTGACAGTCCATTTTGGACCGTAGGTGCCACTGCAGGTTTCTCATTGCAAAACTACGTTGTGTCCAGGCTGCTGGAGATATTATTCCCTTCTCTTTTATCTTCTCAGACAATACAAAACACTGAAGTAAAAACTCCAGGAGGCCACCCTCTCTTCCAAAGCCATCTGCCCTGCCAGGGGAATAAGGCATTCAGTTACTACCTTCACATGAGAACACTAAGAGTTCACATCTTCTAAGCAGCAGATCACACAGAGAAGCCTTCCAGCATCATCTTCTGTTTCCCTGCCATTATCAATCCTAAAAGTAGTAATGTGAATTTGTGACCCTGTACCCAAAATAATTTATTAACCTCAGTGGGTCTAGAACTTATCATCAAATAGTTAATTACTTTCTGTTTCTTTGACACTTGGGGAGACTGTGTGACTTAGTGGTCTGCCACCTTCGTTTTCCAAAAAACAAGAAAGAATGCATCTTACATAAATTTGAATGATTTTATTTCTTCTTTTTGAATATAGTAAATGCAGCAGTCTCCCAGCACATGCATCTCTCTAATCAAATATGTTAAAGTATATATACACATATAATAAAATGAGAAGGCATATGCCCCTGCTGAATATATAATTATGGAGCAATATGCAACTTCATGAAAACTGGCAATTTACTCTTTTGACAGTGAGTATTGGCAGGAGTGCAAAAGTCCATAATGCACTATCCCTTTAATGTAAAAAGAGGTTGAATGCAAGATGAATTTATTTTCTATTTTGGGGCAATTAAAAGGCACAGACATACTGTCCTGTCTTCTACCTCATCTACTTCTCTGACTCATTATTTGTGTCTTTAAATCATACAGAGTATACAGAAGAGACTGTCTCATTTCTTTAAGCATAGAACTCCTAGCACAGTGTCTTCCTGTCCAAACTGGCCCGTGATACATAATCTCAGATGCAGCTTTAATCACGTTGCCATCTGGATTAGCTACACGTGGAAGTAAACAAAGCCCCACGTGCAAGTGTTTACAAGATCATATCTCAGTTTTTCTTCTCTTCATCACTTTCCAGACAGCTTTGCCTTGTACTCTACCAATAACACACCTTGTTTGTTTATTTGTTTGGTTGGTTTTTGGTTTGTTTTGGTTTTGTTTTGTTTGTTTGTTTGTTTGTTTTTGTTTTGGTTTTGGTTTTGTTTAATTATTGTTATTTCTATTGTGTCCTGCTGGCAAGAAGTTTCACTCCATTCTTGTGAGGCTGTTTTACCTTGTATACCCAAACCTGAGTCCTTGCAAGGCAAAACTCAAATCTAAGTGCAATGAGACACAACTACATCCAATCAGTTTTCCTGAGACAAAAGGACAACTTGTGACATGGATTACTGGGTTTGTTCTTGTGGCTTTATTTTTTGGTGGGTTTTTTTGTTTGTTTGGGGGTTGGAGGGTGTCTTTTGAGGGGATGATTTTTTTCTTTCCTTTTTTTTTTTCCTTTTGGGAGGAGGGGCAGTGCTTTGGGGTTTTTTTGTTTAGTTGGTTTTGGTTTGGGTTTTGGAGTTTGGATTTTTTTCCCAGTTATGACACTCTCTGAATGTTCCCTGAAGATTTGCTTCCAGGAAGGTGACAGAAGTCTCTCCATCCATGTCCCCCAGTGCAGAAAACCATGCTGAATCAAACCCTCAAGCATTTTGGCCAGGTGGCAGCTCCCAAGTAAACAGCAGAGAGGTAGCTCTGTACTGACTGTGACATTTAACATCTCTCATCTAGAAGGCATATCACAACAAATATGCCATTGCTGTCATTGCTGCTGTGGAAGAAAGTTTGTGGGATAGAAGACATCAATTCACTGGTAACCAGGTTCACTAATTTTGTATCTCAAAAATAATATCTCAGTCTAAGTTAGAGACAAATGCTTTAAAAGCATCACTGCAAGATTCAGATTCTTGAAGAGAGAGAGGAAAAAAAAAAAAAAAGACGTGGTCTGAAACCACATTTAGGCACACAGGTCTGATTTGCATGTAGTTCTAGATGCAGATTTAAGCTTCTACTCTAGGAGGCAAGACACCCATTGCAAAAAGGTCTCCAAGATGCCAGGAGCTGTCACTGAAGGTCTGTTGGCAAGGCTGGGATGCAGGTTACCTCTTTAATACTCCCACTACAGTGAACATCCATATTTCTGCTCAATTTACCTCACATGCCTCCTGCAAAGCTATTCTGAGCGAGTCCAACAACCAGCTTGGTCTCTCCCCTTTTTTTAATACACCCGTGTGCTGCTTCCATTTCCGCCTGGGAGAGCACCTGTGTCGCTGGGAGTGCAAATATAGCTGGTGCTTTTTTGTTCCACTAAGGAGAAAGTGAGTAACTTCTCCTTCCCCTGTGATTTAGCTTCTAGTAAAATTTCAGCGTCTTCGTGATTTAACGTGCACTTGTATCAAGGGAACACAGCACTATTACAAGATACTCTCTCAACCCTGCAACATTCCTTTATTTCTGAACAAAGCAAGCAAGGCTGAATGAGAAAGGCAGTGAAATGGAGAGCTGTAGTTAAGCAAAGAAAAATATTTTGCCTTCAGGATACCTGTAGGTTATTCCTTACTATCTTTGGAACTCAGAGCTGTCATTTTAGATCCAGCTTTAACTGAGTCTCAGTAACTTGGACGTTTTCACTGGCATAAACATGAGCTCCACGGGGCCAGAGGTGCAGCAGGCTCCCAGAAAAGCTTTTTCTCTCAGACTATGGAGAAACAGCTATTTTAAGGTTTTAACTTCTTTGTGATGAGAAAAAAATAGATTTTTTTTTTTTTGGGGGGTGGGGAGGGGGAATGTTGGAGGATTTTTTTTTTTTTTAGTTTTGGTTTGGGTTTTTTTGTTTGTTTTTGATTGGGTTTGGGTTTTTGGTGAGTGTTTGTTTGTTTGTTTGTTTGTTTGTTTTGTTTTTAAAATTTAGACTTGATTCGGGCAGTGTTTTCGTTATCACCAGGATTTAGAGAGAGCTGTCGCTACCCGGCCGCTCCTTTGTTGTCGCTTCTGCTCCGTGGATACCGCCGGGGGAAGAGGAGGAGGAGGAGAAAGAGGAGGAGGAGGTGCTGATGGCAGCAGGGTCCTGTGGCAGCAGCCAAACCGAAGGCACGGTGCGTGAGTCGGTCGGGGTTTGGCGGCTTCTGCTCTTGGCTCCTTGTTGTTTGTTTGTTTGGCTGTTTCGTTCGTGTTTTGGAAGGACGGCAGAAGGTCCGGGTGGAGGAAGTAAGTGCAATGGGACACATGCAAATGGAAATGCCTGGCTATGGGGGGTCTTGTGCTTTCTGTTAAGGAATAAACTGCTGCTTTTTTTTTTTTTTCTATTCTTATTCCTGTTATTATTATCATCATCATCATCATTTTCCAGTAGTATGACTGAGGTTTAACTCTTTCATTAAAAAAAAAGGCATGTGAAGAGTAATGATGTCCAGCTTGAAGTGACATGGTTGAAGGACCTTTCAGTCATAATTACCTTCAGGACTTTGGAGCAGGGGGAAAAGACAGTTTCTTTCTGTTACGGAGATTATACAAATCCTAACCATTTTTAGGATTGAGCCTTAGAATTCCATACGTTTTTGCCTCTTTTTTATTTCCCCCCTTTTAATTGCGAGGGATCATTTTGCAAATATAAGGGATTATGATACTACTGAGTTATTGTACTCACACATGCCAGAGGAGTTTAACTTTAAATGCAGACAATTTCTTTAAATTTAGATTTAACCCTGTGTTGCACTCACTTGGTCTGATGATGGTGAATGCAGGGAGTATACAAATAGTGTCTTAACTCCACAGAGTAACCTAGCTACTTTCAAGTCATGATAATTGTGAGAGCAGAGGATATTTATCTATTAGAGGTTACTTGTTTTGACCTTTAATTAATTGCTAATAGCTTAGTCTGCTGCTGCTTGTTAGGCTGATGAAGCAGAGAAGTTACAACTTGTCTTTCTGCATTAATTGTTATTGTGAAGGTATCTCAGGATGTGTTTTGGAAATTCCAGATAATGGAATACTTTGTGTGCAGTGGTGACAGGCTCACTCAGGTACCAAACTCCTCTGGGACCACATGGATCAGCGGCTGCCAGATTTCCCAGTCAGATATTTTTTGTCTTGTGCTTATTATAGGCCAGAGGATTTTACAAGTAAATTCTGTATCAAGCCCACAGCTTCTGTGAGGTCTTCACTTGCATATCTGTAATAGGTTCCATCCCTGACAGGAGTTCAAGCATGCTTCAAACTGCCTAGTGGCTCACAGGCTTGAGCTCTGAAAGGGTGGCTAATATCTACAACTTTAAGCGTCTGTAATAGGGCTGAGAGCTATTTTGAGCTATCAAAATATGATTTTGCTTATGATGCTTATTAAAATACATCAGGATAATCAGGAACTCTTTACATGTCATTCTTGTGGCATTTGTACTGGTAGAGCCATCTTCTCTTTGCATGAGGGTGAAACACTGTTGGGGCTCTTCTGAATGACTTTGGATTTGCCATTTCAAAGTTCTTTGTTGTCTCTGGGCCGTGGTGCAAAAATGATACCTTGGTTTCTGCTGGTTTTTTCTCTGCCTTCCTGAATTTCCTGTCAAGCAATAGTTAGGTTCTGTTACACTGGTTGTGCTTTTTTAACTGTGGTCTTCACACGTGGTGTTATCCTTGTATTCGTGTGCCTATGCTGTTTCTGATGCCTCAGTTGACTCCCCAGATACTGGATGTATATATGGGTATGTTCACAACCTGAGTGTTTGCTTTGGAGAACATCAGAAGGGAAAGTAAGGGAGAAAAAGAAAACAAAAACAGCAGGGAAGAGAAGAAACCTGGCACGTTGCCACTGAAAGATGTGTTGTATCTATAAAAGGACAGTTTACCCTTGTCTGCTCTCTCTGTTCCAACATCTTCTTGAATTTGTATAGGATCTTCTCCTCTGCAATAAATACAAACTGTTTCAGAAATGTGTGTAGCATGAGAAACTTCATCTACATTTGAAAATACAGCCGGCATCTGCATAGCATGCTCTTTGCAATTCTCCAGGCTCTCTTGACACACATTTTAGAGGGACTGTTTTTGACAACCTTCTGAATGGATTCATCCTCACACCATCATTAACCAAATGAAGTATTACCCTAGAGATGACTCCAGCTAGGAAGAGCAGGCCTGGAAGAGTCATTGTGGGCATCCTTCCTTTAAACTAGAACATGGATTATAGACCGATGAGAAGTATGTGAGTGCATTAAAAAAGTAGGCACAGCAGATTTCCACTGCTGAGGAAGGTGTCTTCCTTTCCCTATGGAAACTGACAGGAAGAAATGCTTCCTGCTGCTTAGACACAGTCCTAAAGGGAAGAAAATTATTAGTGACACAGTGCAGGAAGGCTTGTCACAAGATCAAAGTACTCCAAATTGTTGAAGTGATAACAAGAAGTAGAACACTTATCAAGGAGTTCTTGCCTTACTTCTGTGTCATCCTTGCTGTATCAGTCCACTCAGTGCTGTGCTGTAAATATTTTTGAGTGCCCTTACTATGATACACCTCTTCAAACAGCATACAGTCTTGAATTTTTCTGTCCTGTGATTACTAAATCTGTTTTCACATGAATAAAAAGCAACAGGAAAGGGAAAAGAGCTAATGTCTCTCACTTTGCTCGCAGTTATGCAATGTAAACCAGAATTAATTAATAACTGTAATTATATTTTGTGTCTTGGAGATTCCAGAGTGATGTATTTCCAACTTCTTTTTTTTTTCCACCGTGGCAACAAAGTCAGCAAAGCTCTTAAACACATTCCTATTTTAAGCCTACCAGCAGTCCCTTTGACTTAATTCACTGAATGGCTGAGGGCAATTATTTGATATAAAATCCTTCCTGTCCTGATGGCAGTCAAAGTTGTTGTGGTTTTGAGGGAGGAGGAGTGAGGGAGAGGGGGAGAAGTGGTTTGTTCCTGAAACCAAGCATGGCTTGGCCACAGTTCTTCTGGGTAAAGTCTCAAAGAGGGTATTCTTATTCTTGTGTGTTAAAAATTCTGGTGTCTTGGTACTTGCTTTCATCCTGAAACTAAAGTGTTTTGTGGAAAACTAAAAAGTATCCTCCCCACCCCCCCCAAAAGTATCAGAACATTCTGGTTCGGCATTTCTAAGGTGAAATGTTTAGTTTCCAAGCTTTGTGTTTGGGGTCACTATTAATCCCATCATGAACCCACCTCAGTGCAACAGACTCCTTTCTCTCTTGAGTACCCTAAGTGTCTCTTTTCATTAGACTCCTGAGCTGGTTACATCTCCTGTGTGACACGGGTATCTCAGAGGTACTCACAGATTGATGGATCCCGTAAACTAAATTCAAATTATTTATTTTAAGATAAGAGATGAAATCCCTCACTAAATTTTCCCCAGTATAATGATGTGGTATTTTATGGGTGAACCTCATGTTGAAAAACATCTGTTTTTTTATGTGATACCCATTAATTCAAAGTAGTTTTAGAAGGCCTTGTGGATTCTCACAACTTTTAACTGTAATAAAACCATGTGTTAAATCTACCTCCAACAGGTCTGTTTCTGAGCTGGAGTATGTCTACATCTTGGCACTTTAGCATCCTTCCATACTTCCTTTTTTCTACCTTGAGCTTTTTCATTTCCCCAGTTTTATACCATTTTGCTAATATTTACCTTACCTAATATTTACCTAACATTTACCTAATATTTACCACCTTTTTCATCCCTTGATATCCTTCCCCTTCTAAAATGTTGGCAGTAGGGCCTGTATATTTGCCAACTTCATCATTCTGCTTTTATGTTTTCCTCTGCTTATTGTCAGCCCGAGCACTCTAAAGAGTTCAGGACAGGGATTTCAGTCACCCTTCTGTTTGCCCCCATGCTTGGACTACTGCAGTAATCACAGAGATATTTCTTTGATTCTGTCAGGGAGATTAATAAAGGATATAAAATTCCACGTTCCATGTGTTAGCGTGTTTACTTTTTATTTCTTCTCATTTACAGTTTATTTTGAATTGTGTCCCCTTCTTAGCAATGCATTTTATGTGAAGAACAAACAAGTTGGGCCTGGGACTGCTTAATCATACAGAGTTTTTCAAAGTCCAAGACATTTGTACTTGTAAGCCATGAAACAGGAATGAAATAATTTGGCTAAGCATCATGGACTACCTGATGTCCTTTTTGCATCTCAACACACTTGAGCTTCTGGAGGTGGCAAAGGGGCTACCTTTCTGAGCTACCTGAGCTTCCTACATGGGGAATGTCTTTCCTTGTTGCAGGGAGAAATACACAGCTGATGGAGAAACTGGTGGAAGAGACTTTTCTCATGAGAGCAGACTAGAGCTGGCTCTTAATCTGTTTTCCACAACCTCTCTGGTTTTGCTGTGATGGAGCCAGTCCTAAAGCTTTGTGGGTCTTTGAACAGCTGGCCAGGTATGCCAGACTTAGGCCCCACACTCTGAATTTGTCTCATGTCCCTGTGAGCTAGGGGAACCTTCACACACCATCCTGCTCCAAGGCACTTCCAGTAGGACTAATTTGGAGATAATTCAGTTCCCAAAGCTGAATCAGTATAAGTTACAAATGAAAGGGAGGGAAAAGAATCGAGTACCAGGGTTAAAGGGAATGTAGTCCTAACACTTATGTAGTTTGACTTAAATGGGGCAGGTTTAGTCCAATTGGTTCACTGAGTATCAGAAATTTCTGGCTCCTGAGACCATAGCACTCTAAGTGAGAGCTATACCTTCCTATTCTTATTTTTTCCCTTTTAACAGTGACGTTATTTAGAGCTGAGTGAAAACCACATCTTGCTTAAGGAGATGTAGAAGCACAGTGTGCCTGTAAAATTGCGCAGATACAGCTGCCTCCTTGGGTTCCTCTTTGGGTGCAGACAGGTGTCTGATCGCTTTCCCCTTGCTCACAGCTGCAGAGAGAAGCCTGCTCTATTTCAGGATCTGTATAGCTGTGCTAGTATGCAGCCCAGCCCCATATAATGGGTCCTTTGGGTACATTTAAGGACTTCTTAGCAAATAGGGAAGAAATTGTTCTGTCTCTACTCCAGGCTGCATTAAAGTCATTACCTCATATTAACTCATATGCCAGAAACCAGTCATACAGTTATGGACTGGCTGGAAGAATTAGGTAGATGGAGGTTATTCTTTGTCTGCAAACATTTATGTAAAAGTACCCTCCTTTGGCATCATCTCTGCCATGGTGTCCTGTAGTGACCCTCAGACTGGAGTTTTTCCAGATTCCAGCAGCACCAAAGCAATAAGAAGGTGTGGATGTGTCTGTGTAGACCAGCTTACAGCTGCAAGGAATTTTCAAAATGTTTGGAGAGGGTTTTTCTGCACAGACACAGAAGTTGCTGTGGTCTTTGCACCTGGGACAGTGTGACTGGACAAAGCTGTAAGCTGGATTGAAGCGTTTTTCTGTCCTAGGACATATAAGTTGCTCTGTTGCTGCCTCTTTTCTCCAGTTATTTCACTCTGTTATTGTTGCTTTGCTGCTGCCAGCCAGATTCTTATGAGCTGATTTTCTAAAAACAGGCCACAGTTCTGTAAATGTTATTTGATACATAGATGTTGTTGCAAATTCCCATCAAACAGCAGAGCATTTTTTATGGTGTTTTGTTGTTGCTGTTGTTGTTGTTGTTTTCTGAGAGTTGCTGATTACTAGCATCCGCTTTCTAACAACCAGCCTTCTCTTGTAGTTGTCACTCAGTTTGATTTGCTCATACAACAGATTAACAGTATTAGATTTATTCCTGCTGGTGAAACTCAGGGCTTGACACCATGAGAACTCAAGTAACACAGAAATCATGAGGGGGGCTATTTATAAAACAGATTATAGCCAAAAAGTTAGTAACCAGTATGAACTGACAAAGAAAACAAAGCATACTTGAAAGAAGTGAAAGCAAAAGAGTTTATTGGTCTTTAAATTCGGTATTTCGATTAAATTGAAGATTATGAACAAATCTGCTCCTAATATTACCATGTCGTAATATACATGAATATCTGTAAGTCTTTTGGCTCATCTGTAGTGTACTTCTGTTATTTGGAAAATTAATATTTGGTCCCCAACACTGAAGCTATCAGCATAAGGTGTCTCTGTTAATTTTAAGTATATCTCCATATATTTTAACAATCTCCAGTCATTAAATATATTATGCAAACAGTTTTAAAATGCTGTTTCCTAACAGGTTTTGTTAGAAATTATGTGTATTTTCTTGAAGATGACTTCAGCCTCCATGAACAAGTCTCCATTTCTGTACCTGATAAGAAGGCCCTGTAAAGTTTGATGGGAAAGCAGTTTTATTTTGCAGCTTGTATGGGTGGGAAACAGCAGGAGATTATAGAAAATATGTGACAAAAGGAGTTGCAATTGGAAGAATTCATGATGTTTGCACACATGTTAGGGTGCAGGTCAAAGCTAGCAAAAAACCCCACACTGCAACTGGGCCTTGCCAGATAAATAATCAATATAACTTCTGCAGTTCTTAAGAAAGGTCATTTTCTTTCAACCAGGTATTTAAAAGAAGAGTAGAGAGATTTTTAAATTACAGTTCTTCAGATATCTGTGATTAAAATTATTAGCGTTTAATGCAGGAGTTCAGTCCTACTGATTAATCAAAATTAGTTTTTAATATTTTCCCTTTGCTTTCCAGAGTTGTAGCCGCTACTTTTCTTTGTACTGCTGTCCCTCTGGACTGAATTCTGCTCTCTGTGCTTCAGTGGCTGTGTAAGGAAAGCCATGTAAAGAAAGCTGTGTAAGGCAGCCATGGCTAATGTAAACCCAAAGAGCAATTTTTAGACAGTTTTGAACATTGTGTCCATAATACTTTTTATCAAAAACACATGAAAATTGCAATTCTGCTATCTCTGTGAGGATAATATTAGTAGAGTTCTCATCATCTTTCCACTGTCCTTACTGGAGTCTTAGCTTTGAGTTAAGAGCTCTTGTGGAAGCATTCTATAAAATTGAACGGAGATTAAAACTAATTGGTTTCTATGTATGCTCCTGTGAAAACTTGAATAATAAGTTGAAGAAATTGTCTTTTTAAAAGTTTGTGGGTTTTTTTCTGCTGTTGAAAAATTTTGTCACAAAAGAGTTATTTTTGTCTCCCATTCTATAAGATTTTTCATAATGGCGAAGAATCATTCACTGTATGATTTAAAAGAATTTGAGATCCTGTGAATATTCATGCTGGAGAATGGGGAGGTAGACAAGATGACTCTGGAGGTCCCATCCAACCTCAGCTTTCTGTGATTCCACTTGGAAGAGCTGTCCTTGACCACTTGACCACTTGTCCAGTAGTTTTCAACATAAACTATCTATAATTAGAGCTGACAGTCCATTTTAGTTAAGTATCTGTCCTATCTCATAAATAAGCACTGTAGCACTATGAAAGGTGACTTATCTAGACATGAGCACCATTTACCTAAATAAATTCTCGTATTTCCCTCTAATTTACACTCTGTTGCTTTATTTTATTTATATTATAGTGCCCTAGGCTAAGATGTTTAAGCAGTAACAAACAACAGAAGTATAACATTGCTTGTAAATACAACTTTAAATTTCAAGGCTGTTCTGTTGACTTCCAGCAGCCAGTGTTCAGTAACTGTACTGCAAATGGATGAGCATAGTTTGAGTTTGTTCACTGAGAGTGGTGTCTGTAGGCGATTAATTTTAATATGAATATTCCCCAAATTCTCTAATCTGTATGTATTCTGTATAATATATATAATGATCTGTAAAGATGTGAACACAGGTTGTTTTGCTTTTTTTTTATTTGCTTACTTACTATAATAAATAGGTAAAATCAATATTTCCCTTCCTTCTTCTTACCGGTATTAATAAAAGCAATTCTGTCTTGACGTTGGTTTTGACTAAATTAATTTTTGAAGGTAATCCTAATGAACAAAATGTTAGTACTAGTGTTAGTAATTAATATATTTCTTAGTCTCAGGCATAATGCTGAAGAATACTTGAATTATCCTTTAGCTCTAGTCTGAACTTTGAATCCCAGACAGTTTCTAGAGCTTCACCTTCATCAAGGTGTAATCAGTGTTGTCAAGTAGAGTTCAAGGGTTTTCTGGTCACTTGAAAATAAGGCAGAGGAGGGTGTCTTTCATTTTACCTAGGCAGTTTGCAACAGAGCCATATGTTAAAAAATCTGTAAGAATTAAAAAAGAAAAAACCACCTCTTCTGCAGTCTCTTTGCATCTATGTAAAGACCAGCTTAAGGCCCAAGTTAGAGATATGTTGCATTTACTGTCACAGCAGCTGCAAATTGACCTCATTAAATGAGCAGGTTTTTGTGTTGTGTGATCCAGATGGTGTATTGTGCAAAACCTGAAACTCCTCCTTCAAACTTTTCGTTTTTTGTGCATTGTGCTGGAGGAGCCAACAGAGATTCTAGCACCAGAGAAAACAGGGGATTTTAGAGAGGGAGAGAAAATCTTGAACAGAAAAAGTCTTTCAGAAAACTGTTAATTAGTATAGGAAGAAATCCTGTGAATTGAACTGCCCTGTTCTTCAGGGAAAAGTTAGATTCTAACTCTCTCTGACCTTCCCCACAATTTATCGAGGCTTTACAGTCATGTTGTGGGAAACAGCAGAGGGCTGGCGTTTCTCCCCTAGCCTGTGGTAGATATGAATGTTCTTAACCCTCTCTCCATTTGTCTCTTAGTGACAAAGGAATTTTCCAGAACTGAACCAAAGTCTTTGCAAGTTTTTTTCTAGTATACAGAGTGTAGGAGAGGATATTATTCCTTCTCTACCCTCCTTAGTTCTGAAACTGTAGCTTTCTTGTAGAAAAGGGCTTTTGATAGTTTCTGACATTTTTCACCTCTGGATGAAGTGTGTCCATGTGTTCCCATTAACATTCAAACAGTGCAAATCTGATCAGTTCTCTGATGAAAGTGATAATTTCATCCTAAAAGGAATCTGAGGGAGCACGTATGGACAGACTGGCATGGAAACGAGTTTAAGCTTAGAAACAGTGAATGTGGGCTGTGCTCAGTAAAAGTTCAGGGAAAAAATGCTTCGTCTAGAGATGCTTTGGATTTCACTGTGTAACATTTGTTTCACAACTGACCTTAGTGGGCTCCTACACTCATAATTTGGTTATGTTAGGAGCACAGCGCAGGCCGTGTGTGCAGTCCATGGTGCCCTGAGGAGCAGACAATGAAAGGGATGACAAATTGTCCTTGCAAGCTGACAGAGCCCTGCTACAGCATAAACTAAATAACTTTTACACTTCATTTGTACTGAATATTGCTGCTGTGGCAGTGTGGCCTCTGGAGAGAGCAAATTCAGCTTAGCAGTTAAAAAAGGAAACTTTACAGCCAGTGCCTCTTATTCTTGCCACTGCTGTGAGCAAGCACGAGAAAGCCAGGCAGTGCTTCTTTCCACCTCGGCTTTGATATGTGTAAAATGAATATGAATGTCCTAAAGTGATGATTTGATTAATATTTTAATACTGATACACTTTGCTAGAAAGTTGCAGTAGGTTTGCATGCTACCTATTACTTCAGTAGGCTGACAATAGCAGTTGTTGTTTGTCTGTGGTGGTTGAAGGATAAGATTCCTTCAAGATGTCTTCTAAAGTAGTACCAGGTATGCTGGTTGACTTCAGGTAGTCTGCAGCTGTTGGTAGATTATTATCCCTTAGGGCAGTGATCATGAGTTACTAGATTTTCTTTAATGACAAGGAATGAATGATAAGCAAAAGGAATAGTTGTTTGTCTTTTCTTAAGCTTTATGTTTTACTTCCCTTTGCTGAAGAAGTCACACAGTTCATTCTGCTTTGAGATTGGTTCAGTCTGGTTCAGTCTTCTACATAAAATGATTGCAATGAAAGCTTCAGTTCAGAAAGGAGTTTGAAAAGGTCATTAACAAGGACAAAATAGCGTTTCTTGATTTTTAAACTTTTCTAGTCCTTCTTTTGCTTGTGTGGTCTTATAAATATACTGTCCCTTCCAGAAAAAGCTTTGATTTTTGTTTTATTTTGTTGGGGATTTTTTTAGGGGTTTGGGTTGGGTTTTTTCCCTGGATTCTGTTTTGCCCTTTGCAACTGATGAGTTACTGCTAGTTATTACTATTTCCATGTTTCCATTTTCCCTCTGCCTTGATTTGTTACCTACTGCTTTTCCATATCTCTCCTATTCCTGGTGATCTGCCCATCCACACTCCTCAGGGCTCCTTAGCATCAGCAGCTACCGGCATCTCTCAGCTCCAACTCCTGTAATTCGTGTTGTCTGGGCAAGCACTGGAAAAAAATGCTGCCTTCAGAGCCTTTGTGCTGCATTTTTCATGCTGACAAAGAGGTTCTTCAGATGAACACGGCACTCATCCATAAAATTGACTGAATATATGGAAAATAACAGGAGATAGAACTGTTTTTAGTGTTGGACTCTGCTAAGCAAAGGTATATAGCAATGTACAAAGGCTGTTAAATTACATGTGGAAAAATAATCACGTTGAAAGAGCTTATCATTTATTTCTGTTGTTTATCTGAACAAAGGGAGCCCCCGGTGGTCTAGGGGAAATGACACTGCACTGTCACTGCAGAGACCCGGGTTTGATTCCCGGTCGGGGCCCCTCCCCGGGCAGATGGAGCTCGTTAGCCCTGTAAGGCAATCCATCTACGTCCTGAGGACCTCGCTGCCACCGTCCAGGCGTGCTTGGCCCCGGCAGATGAACCTCAGGATTAAAGGGTGGGCTCAGTTCCGCGCACACTGTGTCTCACCTAAAAAATCCAGTGCGCAGGCTGGAAGGTGGAAAGACCTTCCCCGGTTCTTCATTCGCGAAGACTGGCCATTACTTACTTATCTGAACAGAAGTCTTTGGAAGGGGAGCAAAATCTGGTGGTGAATATCCAAGGTAGCTGGCAGCAACAGTCTGCCTCTTTAAGAAATCAAGATGCGCACAAAATACATTGATGTGTTTTTTGGGTTTGTGCACACTCTGCAAAGACAGATGGGCTGGCAAGGTGGAAACCTCATCTGGAACATTTCAAGGCTAATGACCAAACCTTTTTTGTAGTACATCTAGTGCCTCATCCTATCAGAAACAGTGCTGTAAGCAGAATTTATTTAATTATCCACTGGGGAAAATGATTGCCTTGTATAGCTGTCTGCTTCTGATGAAATCCAGTTATGGATCTGTGGACCTTTCCAGACGGAAGAGTAGAAATGTAAACATAGTGTCTGCGTCATTAATTGTGCTCATGGATCTAGACTAACCCCTCATAGCGAATACACTATTCCATATTAAAATTCCAGCCATCTGCAGTAGGCCTGTTCATGTTCACAGCAGATAGGACTGCTGTCATCGCAGAGTAGCGATTTGATCAGCTAGAGAGACAGCCTGTAGATAAAGGAAAGCTCTCCTGGCACTGGCTTTGTGGCAAGAGGAACATGTGCCTGGACAGTTGCTTGGTATAATACCTCTGCCCCAAACTACTGGTCGTGAGCTCCAGAATTGTGTTTGGGTTTTTGGGCCTTGTTACTTGAAGGAAAAAATGTTGTGGGTGAGGAAGCAATGGCAGTCTCTTCTCTAAGGCTGTCATGAGCAGAGACTGAATACTTGCATGGGATGGTGTGTCATTTTTATTGTTTCCTCTCAGCTATGCATCTCATATGCAAGATGAAGTCTATCCAGATGGACATGAAATTTAATTAATTATCCCATCACAGTGAGCAAATGGGAAGTTTGTTTTATTATTTGACATGTTTTCAAGGCCAGTATTTTCTTACTGAATCTTGGATACAGACCTGTAAAAGGTGACTTTGTCAGTAATGAACCGAATCCTGGATCTCAGCATTATATCCCTCTCCTCTGGTCTTGTGTCACTGTCATGATGCAAACTCCAGTACAGAGGGCATGAGAGCAGAGTCCTCTGGTCTCCTCACCTCCTGTCCTAGCAGGTGGGACCAGAAGCATTTTGAGTGCTGCTCTACTATGATGCATCTTGTCTAATGTTCTTTCAGCACAAATCAATTGAAGTTTATGTTTGATTGCCAAAAGGAAGGTAAGAATGCTGTTTTTAAGATGCCTTGAATTGGTGCAAGACATTTACAGGAACAAGAATAACATTTACAAACCCTAGGTTTTAAAATTTTAAATAAGGAGCAGCTTATGTGTAATGGTGGTTGTTTTTACCTAGGTTGTGGATCACTGGTGGAATTTTCCAGTAGACCTATAAAAACCAAAGCTGGAGTATTTGCCTTGTACCATGTGCACGGGCAAAAATAATGGTGTGCTTATATTGACTATTCTGTCTCAGTAGCAGGAATTCCACCACACTGTATATGTTGGATGAGGACTCAGTGATGCTCTTTCATGATGAGTAAACAGCTTTTCTAGAACTGTTAGTATTTGCACAGAAAGTTGAGTACCTGGCTTCACCATGTTCCACATGGTGTGAATAAAATACCACTGGCAGATGCTAAAAATCAATCCTGAGCAGTTGTTAGTACACAGAAAAATCTAGGGAGAGTTATGTTAGCTTGGGGTGTTAACCCTGCATGCTAGAAGGCCCCTTTGTCACCCTGGGGGATGTGTTTAATAAGGAGCATAAGACAACACCTCATATGAATATGTGAGAAATCAATAATGGAAGTATCTGGCAGCTGTTAATTCTGTTGTTTAAGAAAGACAATTTTATACTACAATAAAGATTTTTAAAGTGTTGTGCAACATCAGATGGGTGTTTATAAGTGTGCACGAGGATGCTGTGCTATTGCCAGCAGAATTTTCTTGGCAAAAGAGTTTTTTTTCTTCCCTAGTGTGTTACATTTTGTGGTTGGTTCACTTTATAAGGGCTCTTTAAACTCTAGGATAAGATCTCTTTAAACACCCAGGACAAGCAGCCAAAGTGAAGCTTTGCCAAACCACTACTGCTGCAGCGTTTATTTGTTCCATTTTCTTACAGGCACAATTTAGCAAGCAGTCATTCACTGACATTCAGAGCAGTCGCTGAGTTTCTCAGTGTTTATAAAGAAAGAAAAAGAAGAGGAAAGAAATGTCTTAGACCTAAGCTTAGATATGATATGAACCTGAATCTACACTATGATTTTGTTTCTGACGGTTTTTTTGGTAAGGGAAGAGGGATTTTTGGAATTTAGTTTTCTTTTCAGAGCTCTTTGTGTTTGGTAATAGTCAGTAGCCCAGTTTCCTCCCAGTATTCTAGGGCCCTACTGGAAACTATGCTGTATATGTATATACACATAGACATATATATATATTTATACCAGACATTAAAATACTTTAAGCTGATTTAAAGGATGTCTTCAGTGTATTGGAAAAACAGAACTGTGCAACAGAAATGGAATATTTTTGATTTCCCTTAAAGAAATGGTCCTCATTCAGCCTTCTTTGGCGGTAGGATTGCAGGGTAGGGTAAGAAGCTTGGTGGGAAATAGCAGGAGCTTTTTAGTACATGATACCAAAAAAAAAAGCAGGAGTCTCTTTACATGGAAACACAGTGCATAAAGGAAAAAAAGGGGTGCATTTTGTGTCCCCTTATGTTCAGTGCCTGAAAATATTTTGATTAAGCCTTTTAGGTGTAGCTGTGGTATTTTTTTTTAGCCTCCTCTTGTGTTTTTTCCTTCTCACTGAGGGTTCACCCAAATATAAATAAATCAGAGTAAGAGTTTGACCAGTCTCTGCTTCAAAGAACAGGGAAGAGTCTTTCATAGAGCATTCTGTGCCCTTTATTTTTTATTAGGAGCTATTTAGATTTAACAAGTCCACACCCAGTGTTTAAAATCCTTCATCTCTTATATGTGTGGGTTTCATCTTTAAAATGCTACAGTCAAAGTAGGCGCTTATTTAGTGTTATGAGGTTTGCTGCTTCAGAAACAGAGAAGTCAAATGTCTTCTATTTTTAAAAGCAGATAGAAATACTTCCAGGATGATAAAGCTGGGTCTTTCTATGTGAAAATTGATACGGAGTGCATCAACACATTTTCCTGTCATTTGTGCATCTTTTTAATGGGTCACAATCTGTATTGGCAACCTTGTGTGTCAGCCCCAACTCTGCGTAGTTTCAGTCTTCCCTTAACTCCGTTGTCCTTGGAAGCATTAACGTTTGTCATTGCTATGAAAAGGAGCAGAATCTTTCAGTCATGTCAAAAGTCTTCTGACTTTCACATGCAGTTTCTGAAAAAGGAAAGCTGGGGGGGTTGTCCCTTTCTGATGTACAAAGATTTGCCAGGATGCTTTTTGTGTTTGCAGAGGCTGCTTTTCTTGTGTGATAAGGTCAGACAGTCATGCCTTTCTGAGCCCAGCTCATTCCTTCCCAACACCTCTGAAAGATGTTAACTCAGCAGCAATGAAGATTTTCGGGAGTTGCATATTACAAACATGATGGCAATATGAGACTGACTGGCCAGTCCTTCTCCTTCCAGCTCCTTGTGTCTTCCTTTAGCAAGACCAGTGTGGAGCTACTTCACTAAGATGAAATAAGATCAGCAGAAGATGTAAAAACTGCAAGTTATGTGTTTGGGTTTTTTATTATTATTTTTTGTTGTTTGTTTTTATTGTGGTTTTTGTTTGTTTGGGTTTGAGGGTTTTGTTGTATTTTGTTTTGTTTTTTAAGCATTCACAGGGAGAGTGATTAAAAACAGCCTGGGAAAAGGCAGCGTGGGGAACACTTGTCCTCCCCACCCTGGGGCAACCAGATTTCATGATGGAAGAGGATGACGGAAGAAAGATATGATCTGTATTGCAATTGTCACACTGTCAGAGGTTTAAGTTTTCCTAGGGAGTCTTCCTTCCGAGCTGGAAGCTTATGGAAAAAAGAAATCTACATAAAACAACAACAACAACAACAACAAAACCAAAACAAACAAACAAACAAAAAACCAAACCACAAAAAAACACAAAACAAAAAAAAAACAAACAAACACAAAAAACAAACAACAACAAAAAAAACATGGATACAATGTGAACTAAAAATCTGGTGTCTTGCTCTAGAACTAGATGGTGGGAAAGAAACTTAGCTTTAAGAAGATTTGTAAATCTCTGTTTTCTCATTAGTTGAGTCTATTGAGCTTCCTTATTCTTAGATGGCACTAATTGTAGCTCTTTTGTGTATGGCAGGAGAGAGTAGATGTGTGAGGATAAGAGGGGAAGAGAAGTTACCCAGCAAAAAAGAATTATAGCACATGGAAACAGAGTCTAAGCTTGAGATGCAGGAGTAAAAGGGGGAAAGAGAGTACAAAAATTGTGTAAATCTGAAAGGAAAATATTAAAGACACTGAATTCAATTGAGGAAAAGCCACTATGCACAGAAACAAATTGAAAAAACCCAAAGTATAGGCAGGAGGAGGAGTGAGAAATGCTAAGGTCTTAGTATAAATTGCTTAACTCTTCCTGATTTCAGGAAGGAAGTGATTCACACTGTGTTGAGCAACATGTTACTAAGAAGCCTTTAAACTTAGAATTCTTTTATGGATTTTTGACCATTAAGTGAAGTGCAGATATGTCAACAGGAATGGCAGCAGGGATGGTTCTAAGTGCTTCTGAGCTTATATTACAGGCACATAGGAAAAAAAATAATCAGGGATGGTAATGCTGTGCATGCTCAGTGTATTTAAAAATAAAACCACAAATATTTTTATCTTATATCTGGAATTTTTTCCCTCCATCGTTTAAACGAATAGAAAGAACGGAATGACACAGATGAGGGTTACAGCTTGTTTTATGGTATAGTCTTCCCATAAATATGCATAGCAACTTGTCATGTGAATGTTGTTTTAAACTAAATACATCTCAGAGTAAGCCACTGCTACTTGCTGATGAGTAGCTTTTGCAATGCTTGGCATTGCAGGGTAGGAAATCAGGTGTGCTATACCTGCTCTAGTCCTCAAGGCAGCCAGGGCAAGTGAAAGTTTTCGTCTAAATTACAAATTAAAAATATCATGAAATTTAACAAACTTCTCTTAAGAAAATCTGTGGCCATCAGTAGTAACTAATCACTAGTTGTGTTGTTTTGTTTTGTTTTTTTATTAAGTGACCTGGCAAAGTGAGTTGTTCTGGTTAAATTGCCATCATTCCCACCACCATACGACACCTCCTGTGTGTTTGGAAAACTGAAAAAAATTAAAATCAGGCTTTTAACTGGTGAATGTGTGTTTATTTCCAGTGCTTTTGGGATGTAGTCACAGTGCATTAGACTCAGAACAGATTCATTCAGTTGCTGGAGAATCCGGTTTTGAGCTTGGCATGTAAGTCAAACTCTGTGTGTGTTACTGCCATGTGTGCTTGCTCAGGGGCTGGGTTAAAAGGAAGGTAGAAGTTTAGGCAGTAAATTGGTCCTAATGTATTCAGTGATTTTCTGCTATTGAAGGTTATGCTGACAAGTGGGTACACTAGCTGAGCTCCATACAGTCTCTCCATTTGCTGGAGTATATCTTTTACGGTCTCAATTTAAAGAATAAAGGCTTTGTGGTCTTTCTCAAAAAAAAAAAAAAAGTTTAACAACTTTAAAGTTCTTTTAATTTTATATCACTTGAAGCTGTCACGCAGCCATCTGTGTGACATGCACAGCTCTTGGCATGATAGAACATCTTGATTGCTACTGGAGGCACAGTAAGGTGTAACAATACTCAAAAACATGTGAGGCTGTGAGGCTCTGGGGGTGAACTAGGGTCAAGGAACAAACATTATGAAGAGATGCATTACTGAGAGAAAGCAGAGAGGACCATTTTTAATTCAGTTAGACTGCCTAACATGGCCTGTTCTGTTGGGGTGGTATGAAATGTGCAGTTCTGGTGTCGTTTTTTGGGTATGGTGTGACTGTGCAAAATACCCAGTGGTGAAGCAGGGACCTGTTTTCATTATTCTCTTTCCTGGTAGGAATGAAAATAGCCAAGCTCTGTAGGCAGTGTTGTAGGAGATGCACTTGCTCTCTAGGACAGAGAATGCTGCATTTGCCTTTTGTCTTTTTATAGCACTCTTTCTGGTCGTGCAATTCACTTAATGGAGTCACATGTCTAATCCTTTTATCTGAACAAAACATTGCGGGAAGAATGACTAGGAAGGAGATAGGGCTTTGTGTGTACAAGTGAGGACCTGAAGAGTATTGGGGTGAGTGCAGCTGTAAATGCTCAGGTGATTGTGGCTCTAGTAGAAGGATGAGAAGTTTGTAAAGATGGAAAAGGATAACATAACATTAAAGTGTTTAATGAAATAGAACAAGATTGCAGCTAACTTCGTATCCTCTTACAATATGCATAGGTGCTTATTTAAATGGTTTTTAAGGTTTGGTTTGTTTATCTTATTTATTACAAAAACAAACTGGGGATCAAAAAAAAAAAAAAAAAAAGAAGTACTCCCAGCTCGAAGAGGGTACTTCATGTCTTTGTCAGTTACTGTATCTGTCCTTTCTTGGTCACCTTATAACCAAATCCATAGAGCTGTTAAGATATGTGTGAGCTAGAAGTGATAGAAAAAGCTATATAGTAGAAAGCTCTTTTAAAATACTGAGTTTTTTAGAGGGGTGATGCAATTCACAGTGAATTAGTTTTTCTTCACTTGAATACCTCTGTGGGAATGAGTTTTCAAGCTGTACAGTTCATATGCAAAATTAGTCATTGCAGAGGTTTCACAGGTATATTTTTTTGAGTTTTGAAAGTACTTAATTTATAAAGCAGTGTGTAGAAAATAATAATAATAAAAAGAACAAAAAAATTTACCGGGGAAGCATATATTTGTTTTGGACTGCTACCATTCAAATGCACACAAGAAGCAACAGCAGAGGAATTGTCATTCTGGGCTTAAAGGAAAGGAAGAAGATATATATAGGGTGATATTTGCGTCTTCATTTTGCTTTGCATACACTGCTTTTTGGACGTTGCTTTTTGTGACTTGGTTTGGAGAGCAAAGAATTTGCACACAGAATTTGTATTTGTTCTTTGGCATCTTCACTATATGAAAGAACTTTACATTCTGCCAAGATACCTGAGAGAGAACAAGAAGCTGTTTCTGGGAGTGGAAAATGCTCCTCTATTAGGCATGCTAAGCTTTAAAATTTCCTTGCAAAGTTTTATTGCTAGCTGTGTCAAAGTCCTGTGAAAGTAAATGCAGTAGTTTTAAAAGATAGATATCATGTTAACTGACAGCTGCAGCATTTAAAAATTCATTTTGGAATTGAAAGTTGAGGATCAAAGTCACAAATTATAGTGATGTATAAGCCCTAAGTACATTTGACCACTTGTGTCTTGTTAAGGGCTCCATTACGCTGCATCTGCTCGTGCAAATATGCATAGTTATAAAAGTACACTTCTTAAATGCTCAGAATTTGGGAGGGTGGATAGGGAAACAGCCTTGGCCTCATGATTCTTTTAGTTCGACCTCCATGGAGTTGTACATGCTGTCCTCCTAATTCTGTTTAGTACAGGCAGGAGATACTTTTCCTGTAGATGATTATGAAAAACTTTAACTAAACCTCTCAAGGTGCTTTTTTCAATTTTGGAGTGTCCTTTGTCATTTGGTACCTATAATAATCTTGAGGAGACAAGCTTGGGGGGTGCATGGGGGTTGTGCAAAGTTATAGAAAAATAAATGAAGGAGGGTTTTCTGCAGTGTCAGTGTGAATGTGAGGCTGTGTCCTTTTGCGGAGACACAAACACAATGCTTCTGGGTGTGTTTTGGGGTTGTCAGAAGTCTTCTAAGTGCACCATCCTCGGTTTTGTTAAATAAATACATGTAATGGTACTGAACCACCAAAAGCTTTGTGTGAGTGAAATTCAATCAGTGGAAGAAGCAGCCCCTGGAAGGCATCCCTTGTCCACAGGGATTTCTCAAGTAGCCTGGGTATGTTTAGCCAACAAGATCTCTCTGAAATTACGTGAGAAACACTAAACAATAATGTTTATATTTTTCTACCATGAGGTTAGAAAAGCCATTTATCAAGGGCAGGAATAATCAAATGGGTTTTGAGTACTTGGTGCTTTCTTTTGCATCACACAGCAAATGTCCTTCTGCTTCTGCAGAATTGACTTGGAATTTTCTAGTAAAGCAATGCATTCATGGAGAGAGGAATCAATAAGTTCAGTTGATCCCTGTCCTGCATAAGTTATAGTCGAGCAATAATGTTGTCCATAAGGTTTTGATGCTACTCTGGATCTGCATTACAACTCCTAAACAAAACCAAATTTAATAAAACTGATGTGTTAAAACTTCAGTAGAAAAAGTGTAGCCAGCTGAACCAAAGACCTGCCTCCACAGTTTTATGTCACTTTGAGCTTGCTGGGGTATGCATCCCATGGAAGTCTGTTATACCATCTGCTGGTCTAAAGATACATTAAGCTTTAACAAAATATTAACTCCTAAAGCCTTGAAATCTTGTGCCCTCTATCACTGACATTATGACTGATTGGATGAATTTTGTACAGTGAGTTGTATATGTGGGTGGTTGTATATGACTGGAAGGTTAGCTAGATTTTCATTGCTGTAGATCTCTGTCCTACTGTAAAGCTTACTAAAGAATAACTTTAATTCTGACATCCTGTAATCCAATTTTAACTGTTAAAAAAGCTGCATTCTGTCTCAGGACTGGTATGAGGAATTTCTGGCTGATCTGGAATTTGTAAGGTTTGAGACAGTGAAAGTAAAATCAGCCACCAAATACTTGACACAAAATGACTGAATATCAAGTTAGGAGTCAGAGAGAAACAGTTTAATAATGATTTTTGTCAGCTGGCACAAAGGAACTAAGTTGGATTGCTGTAAATTCTGTTTGTTAGGATTATTAACATTTCTAATTAGCAATTTTGTAAACTGGGTCTCCAAGCCTTTTCTGAAAGCATGCAGAATATTTCATCTTGCCAAGAGCCTACCAATATGACCCTCTTTTGAAGCAGTACTATGATGATGGCCAATGCAACGGGACCTCACCTAACTGCAAGAAAATCTTGACCCTGGTGAAGTCAGTGGCAAACTTATCCTGAAAGTCCACGGATTCAGAGGTCTTCTGTAGATGCTGGATCAGAGCTTTTAATTTCTACCTATTCCAAGAGAAGGGAAGTAAGATGATGAAGCCTCAGCTAGAGTTTTAGGAAAAAGAGTTATTGCACAGAAGAAACCAAAGAAAATTTAGATACCGCCTTGGTGGCTGGATCTAGAGGGTGGATGGGGAGCTGACCACCTGCAGTCTGGATGCAGCTGAGTGCGTGGAAACTGAATTAGTGCAGTGAAGAGGAAGGGTTTTTTGTTACTTTTTGAGAACATTTAAGGCACACATTATTGTATGTTGCACCACAGATACCAGAAAGTCTCACTGGTTTCCTCACACCTGCTCCAGAAGTGAGGCAGTGCTGAATCCATCACCTTAATAAGAGGCTTTAGTGACAGCAAATGTGTTTGCTGGGAGAGTTATTTCAAACATGAATAGCAGATTCAGTGACAAAGTGTAAATCCAGGGCTCAATATTGGTGTTTCCCTACAGGATACAACAGCCCTGAAAGTTTCTGGAAGTAAATGGAAAACTCCTGGTGAAATCTATGCTGAGAAGGTCACTAGGACAGGAAGGTTTCTTTGCTTCTTTCTTCAGCTTATGTTACTTTATTGGATTTGCACATGACTCAAGTCTCTCATGGTGAGCGTACCTCACTGTCTGCTGCTCTGCTTTGTTCCTGTCACACACCAATCTGGTGTTTTTTTCTCAGTCTAGAAGTTTAAAACAAGCTGTCATTGTTTTCAAGTGTTATGTGTATGATGCTGTTCTTCAGTCAGCTCAGCAGCAGCTCACAGGGACCAACCTGCTGGAACCCATTAGGTTGCAATAAATTTTGGAAGAAAGCAAGTCTGTTGTCCTGTAACAAATTTTACTGTATGGTGCCTAGGGATGCAATTACTTAAGAAATTTAAAGCCTGAAATTAAAAATGGCATTCTTTTTGTTAACTTTAGCCCTTATGGAAAATTAGTAAATACTTAAATATGCAATCAGGTCAAATACTGTTCCTGAGATTACATAGATTATTTTTTTTTCCCAAGAGAATAAAATAAAGTAAAATACATTAAAAATTCGTGCTTGTCAGAAGGACAGAAAACTTGGATTACACCAGACACAGGTTTAAGGATAAATTACTGGTTGATACTGTAAAAAATACTGTAATACTAAACTTAATATTACAGTATTAATATTAAGAACGGGTGTCGTATTTTTCCTTACAATTTAACTGTCAGTGATTTTAAAAAGTACTGAAAATGGAGTGTAAAACTTAATTTGGCTTGAGGAAAATGCCTTTCTTACTCTGTTACTCCTTTAATTGAAACACAATGCAAATTTCCACCAATAAATATGTAAGGCAGTAAATGTTACTGTGTTGTAAATACAACATTTAAATTGTAAATACAAGTTTAGGAGCTCTGTGTGAAAATCCCACTGGCTGCAGCAACATCCTATCTGCAGGTCACTGCACACAGTAGCCCTGTAAATAGTGGGATAATGAGCAAGGCAGCTTGGACAAAGCGTAGTAATCCCCAGACTCACTCATGAAATGAGTAAAGGACTCATTTCAGTCAATTGATGAACAAATGTTAAATTTTATGGGAGGGACCCAACCTTCTCCTCTGTAAGTGCTTCTTTGTGGTTACATTGCAAAGAGCCTCCATCATGAGTGGCCGAGGTGCCCTTTCAGGCTTATTCAGAATCGAGTGCCTTTCACAGCAATGTTATTAAACACAATATAGAGATGAGAAGCTTCAAGGATCTGGGATTTATTCTTTGTAGTAATTAACAGCTCGTTGAATTGAGGATTTGGTTATCATTAGTGTCTGCTCTTTGTGGAGGTATAATAAAAATGATAATAGTTGCCATTCATTTTAATTTAATAGAGTGGCGAGGCTCTTGTTGTTAGCAGAACTCAGGAAATTAACAATCTTGTTAAAGTGTTCTGTTCTAAGTTGTTGGTTGTCATTGCAATGCTGCTCTGCCAAGGACAAAGTAATAGAAAATAACTTAGGATAATGTAGTCTATAAATTACTTTCACCTGAAGAGTCTGAACAAACCCTAGAAAAAATGAATGTGAATTAACTGAGACATTTGTTTCAAAGGAAAAGAAAGAAGAATGGAAAATAATGTTATTAAAAGAGAACAGAGATATCATCTGGTTTTAATTATTCAACAGTATTTTGTGGTGATTAATCATTGCTGGCATTACCAAAGCAAAGACAAAGCATTTAGTCTAACACTTTGTAAAAAGATCTCTAACTGATCAGACAGGCCCTTTTTCTTGGATTCATGGAGATCTTTACTAATTTTTATTTTACAGAATTGCACAGAATCAGTTAGGCTGGAAAAGAGCTCTGAGGCCATCAACTTCAACCTGTGACCAAACACCACCTTGTCAACCACATCATGGCACTGAGTGCCACATCCAGTCTCTCCTTAAATACCTTCAGGGATGGTGACTCCACCACTCCCTGGGCAGCCCTTTTCAGTGGGACTGTCACCCTTTCTGTGAAGAAGTTCCTTCTTATGTCCAACCTAAACCTCCCCTGGCACAGCTTGAGATGTATCAACATTCCTAACAAATCAGAAACTCGACCACTTGTCAAAAGAGAAATTAGCTGTGCTGTTATTGGGTCATTATGTATTATGCTTACGCATAACTTCTCACTATCATATTTGATTTTTTGAAATAATGCACTGAGTGTTTTATGTAATGGTCTTCCCAGCTATGTCATATTCACATGCCATTTCCCACAGCTCCTGCCATGAATACTCTGTGCTCGTCTCATGGAATTGCTCTGGTTACTTCTGCTCCAGACTGAATGACTCTGAAACCCACAAAACACTTTTCGGATAGTGATGTGAACACTTTGGTGTTCTGTGTTCACATGTTTGGACAAAGTTGTGGAAGCAGAGTGAGCATCTTGTTTTTCACACCTTTTTTAAAATTTATTTTTCTTTTTTATATTGAGTGAATCTGATTTGATTTGTAACACAAAACTGCTGAGTTTTGAGAACGAAGTATCCTTGTCTAACTATTATGGCTGCGTGTAGAAAAACACATTGGTTGGATGGAGTACTCTGATTCTTACAGGCTCTTTAATTCCATTCAGTTTTACTGATTTTTTTTCTGTGGGAGATTTGGAGACATGTTATGCCTTGGGACAATCTCTGCAAGACTGAGGATTGCTACAGTGTGGGGAAATAGTCATAGCTGTGAAGTAAATCTGTGGGTCATGCAGCTTGCCACAGGACCTTGATAAGCTGCTGCTGAGATGTTGGGTGTCTTTTTAGAAGGAATAATTAAAAAAAAAGTAAAAGCTGTGTTTTTCTTCCTGGTCTTAAGGTGGAAGTGGAGATGGGCTCTGCTGTCACTTGGCCCAGCTTCAAGCTCATGACCTTAGAAATGTCCATGACCAGATCACTTTTTGGAAGTTTGGAATAGAGTTCCAACAGAATTCAGTTGTTCAGTGCTTTTTAAAATATTCTATTACATTTATATTATTCTGCCTAAACTTTACAACAACTGTCATAAGACCACTAGACAAGTATTAAAAAATTAACACATAAAACTTGTAGATGCATCTCTGCATAAAAATACCCATGATATAAAAATAAGCGAGACAGCTCTTTTTCTTTCTGTCCTAATGAATGACAGTCTTGATGAATATTCAAGCTTTGCAGAAGGTAAGTCAAAGGATACAGGCAACAGGCATAAAGCTTTTACTGATTGTGATGTTTGTTAGGGTGTGACAGCAAACACAAATAATAAATACTATTGTGAAGCTGGTAAAGTCTAGGTTGTCTGAAGCGCTTTAGTTTTGGTACTTTATAGAAAGCTGGTGTGTGGGGGGGAAATATTTCACTGCTGCAATGGGATTTCATCCTGCATTTTAACTTTTATCCAGTGATGAGGTTATAGCGCTGTGTAGTGGCCGCCAGTTTTCACTGGGACCACCTTCATCATTCCATTTGCTTCTCTCTGAAGTCCCTCTGGAGGGGCAATACTAACAGCTAAGTCCTGATGCTGGGAAACAAAACACCTGCTGGCTAGTGAGGTAGGAATGTCTGAGGAGAGCAGTACCTGGGGATAAGTTGTTTGGCTCTCTCTTTCACTATTTTAGTAGACCTGGGATTCTTACGGATGCATGTGCAATTCGGAGAGTTATCACCTAATAAGTTGCGTGCTCATAATGGGCACTGCTGCTTTGGGATGGTCAGTGTGAAGTGCTGACCTGTAGCCTGGTGTTCCTTGCTGTTGTTCTTTAATTCACTACCAGTGACATGAAAGAAGACGAAATAATCCAAGAATTTTAAATTGCAAGTGGAGTGCAATAGACCTTCCTCTTTTCTTTTTTTGTCATCAAAACCAAGCTCTGCTGTTCCAGTTCTGATTGTGCTTTATCTCAATAGAGCCTGAGATAAAGAGGAGGAACAGCATGAGGTAGGATTGGAGCTATGTTAGTCTGCAATCCTTTCTTATCCGTGTGGTTCTTCCCAGCCATGTGTGAACTGCATGAGAACTTGTCTTGGCATTGCCTTGGCATCATTTTGAGGCCTTTTAGGAGTTCTCCCCATTCCCCTCATTTCCTAAGTCAGAGAAAATGTCCCTCAGCTGGAGTTGAGCAATACCAATGGTGTAAATCGGAAGATCTGACCCACTAAGTGTTTATTAGTGTTGACATTTGAAAATGCAAACTGCAGCATAACTGCTGTGGGTCCCTGCTCTTCCATAACACCCCAGTAGCAGCTCCTATTGACTGGTGGAGGTGTACTCAGTGTAGTTTGGCAGTTGACTTTTGTCAGGGCTGGAGAGACGAAACCAGAAAGCACTTTCTCTCTGGCTGGCACACCATCATACTCCTGTCCCACTCACCCAGACGCTTTACAAGCTTCACTGGACTAAACACTGGGAAGATTAGTTTTCTTCTAAATAGCTTATGGTTTAGGTAATTGGTTTTCTGAGGACTCAAAAAATAAAAATTGTAAATCTGACACAGGGTCAGTGTTAGTTGTGTGCTTATCTGCTCTAGGACGTTTATGAGAAGCATCAAATGCATTTATCTCTAAAATACTAAAAAAAAAATATAGTGTAGCATTTCATGGTTGCTACTGGAATTAGTGAATATGCAGGCCTTGTTCGAGCTCTTCACAGCCTTCTTTGAGCTCTTCACATGAGGACAGGCTTACAGTTTCATCTGTTGGGCTGCTTGAACTGTCAATTTAGTGTTTAAGGTCTGATTCCCCTTGAGGTCTCTGTGGAACAAAATGAAATTACTTCTGTGGATGCTACAAGAGATCTTACGAACTGTTACAGAGATCCTCAGGGGAGCATGATTTTGTGACAAACTTAAGACCATCACCAAGCATGTTGTTTATGATATTCCCTTTCTAAACCATGCCTAGGAGATAAGTTTGTAGTATGAGCTCTTAAGTCATATCTGAGGGAGACTGATGCAGCAGGGGGAGGAGTTATTAATTTATTGTGAATAGGAATATTAGTAAAACACAGAATCAGCTTTGTTTTCTAGGACCAGTCCCTAAAGATGATCAGACCTTCAGAAGCTAAAAATTGAATCCCATCTCTTTCTTTTCTCCTCCCAGCAAATTGCACATTCTCTTTTCTGTGACTGCTGAAGTTGTAGTTTCTCTGACTTAGTGCATGCAGCTGTGCCAAGATGGGCAGGAAGATGAATGTGTGAGCTCGTCTTCCCATTCCTGCTGTCCTCCTGCTTGTGCCTGTAACTTTCCAATCCATGCAGCTCAGTTGCCACATAAAAGCATAATTTCCCCTGCAGTGGCTTATTTTAAATTTAGACATTCTAAAACCTGAGAGATCAAAATATTTCAATGGCACAAGAGGAACTCATTCATAATAAAGCTGTTAAAGCGAACTTCATGGCTGTAAGCTGCGTTCATTGTGCAGGAATGATTTGTCACTCACTTATTGTGACTACAGGGTTGTGTTGCAGAGGATGACAATCCTGCTTTAAGGACACATCTTGAGCTGGAAGTAAGTGGCAGCCACAAGGCTGGTGTGGGCTTTCAGCTGTAACATAAAACAGAGAGTTAATTTCTAGCTCCTGTTTGACTACCTGTCATTCAGGTGCTGCCCATATAAACAGCCAGCATTTTATACAAACCAAAAAACAGCACAATGGAAAGGAACAACTCTTAAGTGCTTCACTGGATGTTACTGTAGTAATCTTGGTCTGCTGCCATTAGGGTTTAGAAAGGCAACTCTCTCAGTTCTTTAAAGTCTTTTATATGTGCACATGTTCCTCTGGCTTTCTTGATTTCATGCTCTCACCCACTTGCTCATTTTCTTACTCATTTTGCAGGTTCCAGACAGAGTTTGATTTAAAAGCTTCTACTAACTAAATGCAAGTGGAATAATGAAAAATGAGAGTGACTATGGCTCAATTTTGCCACATTTTGTAAATGTCTACATGTTAAAGTCAAATGATACAAGGATATCTTCATTCCAGGTCACCTGGGTTGTGATTGGCAGACCTTCCCAATTTGCTTGTTCACATTGTGTATCAGAGAACTGTAGAATCAGCCAGGTTGGAAAAGACCTCCGAGATCATCAAGTCCAACCCTTGATCCAACACTGCCAAGGTTATTAGACCATGGCACTAAGTGCCACATCCAGCCTCATCTTAAAAACCTCCAGGGATGGTGAATCAGCAGTCTCAAAATGATGAGACAAAAATTCTCCAAGATTCACTAGTTCACTAAGATGTTCATACATAAAGTGATCAGTTCTTTTACTTCAGTATCAATATTATTATAAAATATTTATGGGGGGAAAAAAAAGGAGATGCAGAAGCAACCACTCAGAAATGCTCTAGTCAGTGCAAGAAAGGTAAAAGTGATGTAGATATCCTAATATAAAACAAAAAAATTAATGACTCATACAACTTACTGAAAAATTATCTTTCTAGCAATAGGGAAGGACTATGAGACATGGTACCAAATGAGGAAATTTGTTTCAGTGCTTCTCTCTAACAAGGTATAATTGCTGCCAGGCTGATAAAGCTTGGGATGCCATTAAACTGATAATGAAGTGCCACACTAAAAATAGTTGCTCTGCTTTTTTCCGGTTGCCAGAACCAGCAGAATCATCTGTATCCTCAATTTACTACTGAGTCTGAGATATCTCTGTGTGGAGGCCTCAAGCCTCCTGGGATGAGAAGTGTCATCTTTTCTCTGTCACTCAAAGCAGAGTTCAGAGCTCATCATGTACTAAATAAGCAGATAGAATTGGGAACCAGTCATTTGATCCTGTATGTCTGCTCACCATGTTTGGATTATTATAAAGTGTGCTTTAAAAGCTTAAGCTTGAGCATTAAGTGAACCAAGGAACATGCTCTGCATAGAAAATGTAGTGTGCTTGTTTGTTCTATTTTTAATAGTTCTAATTTTAATAGTGTCTAGTTTTATGGGACCCCTTTGAAGCCAGATCCTCAAACTTTACATTTCATGTAAAGCAGTGACAGGAGGGCAAGTCTTGTCCATCTTGGGAGCTACAGAATCTTTTGTTGCTTGTTTTCTAATGTTTTGGAGGATGAAGCAGGTTGGCAAAAGGCATTGCTGAAGGCAAATAATTATCTTAGTTTCTGCTTCTGGCTGTTCAGAACATCTCCAGAAACCCCAGAATTTTGCAGCCCCCAGGTAAAAACTTGGAGCTCTTTAGTTATTTTGCTCTTTGGCAACAGTTAACTTCACATAGAGTCATTTGCAACAGAGCCAGTGTGCTCAGCCAAGTTAGAGTGTTTCTATGCTCCTGGATGTTTCTTGTGCCATCAGAGATGCTTTATGATATGCAAAGTGGTACAAATGTGTGAAAATGTTTTGATGCGATGTAAGTGAATTTACAATATGATTCTGGTTTAAAAGTGTGGTTGGAGGAATATCACAATCATCACATTTTCAGACCTAATGAGACTTGGCCCTGGTGTTCATGCCAACCCCTGGGATTAATCCAGGCTGGGGATGAGCAGATGTAGCAGTGCTGGGGAGAAGGACTTGGGGGTGCTGGTGGGGGAGAGGCTGAACATGGCCCAGCACAGAAATCCCCCGTGCTCTGGGCTGATCCCACAGCGTGACAGAATCCCCTCCTGCCCCCTCAGGTGAGACCCCAGCTGCAGAGCTGTCTAATAGCCCCAGGGCCCCAGCATAGCAAGGACATAATGCTGCTGGAGTATGTCCAGAGGAGGCACTAAGATGATCAGAGGGATGGAGCAGCTTCACTGTGAGGAAAGCCTGGGAGAGTTGAGATTGTTCAGCCTGGAGAAGAGAAGGCTCTGGGGTGACCTAATTGTGACCTTCCAGGACCTGAAGAGGCTACAAGAAAGGTGGAGAGAGACTATTTACAAGGGCCTGGAGTGACAGGACAGGGGAGAATGGCTGCCCACTGCCAGAGAGCAGGGTTAGATTGGATATTGGGAAGAAATTCTTGACTGTGAGAGTGGTGAGGCCCTGGCACAGGTTGCCCAGAGAAGCTGTGGCTGCCCCATCCCTGGAAGTGTTCAAGGCCAGGTTGGGTGGGGCTTGGAGCAACCTGGGATAGTGGAAGGTGTCCCTGCCCAGGGCAGGGCGTTGGAACAAGATGGTCTTTAAGTTTCCTTCCAACCCAAACCATTCTATGAATCTATGGTTCTATGATTCTTACCGAATTTGGCCAAAGTCCCTTCATCATATTCATACACATAGGCATCACATTCAGATGTACAGAAAGAATTCCAAAACAGAGCATGTTGGCAGCAAGGTAATGACCCACTTCCCTCTAATATAATGGCCAGTCTTCGCGAACGAAGATCCAGGGAAGGTCTTTCCACCTTCCAGCCTGCGCATTGGATTTTTTAGGTGAGACACAGTGTGCGCGGAACTGAGCCCACCCTTTAATCCTGAGGTTCATCTGCCGGGGCCAAGTGAGCTTGGACGGTGGCAGCAACATCCTCAGGACTTAGATGGATTGCCTTACAGGGCTAACGAGCTCCATCTGCCCGGGGAGGGGCCCTGACTGGGAATCGAACCCGGGCCTCGGCAGTACAACTCTCTCTCTCTCTACATACATTGGGCTTGGCAGATGTGCTTCATCTCTGAGAAGAGGAAAGTTACCTTTCAAGTGATAGATACATAAACTTAGAAGGAATGAATATGCACTATATATTTGTTGTGGGCCTGAATATTTGCTGTGCATTGATGAATGTCGTCCCTTTAGATATGGGTACATGTTCTGTGTTCTGGCCAAATTACGTCATGATTGTAAACTGTAATGTCTCCCTGTGAAGTATGAGCGTGAAGCCTGATCCAAGAGATATTGAAAGAGTTGTTTCAAGGTGTTCATAATTAACAACAGCATATTTCTTCTATTACTCTTTAGATTTGTCTGCCATGAAATTAAGAAACAAATTTTGCTCAAGGATCTGGGACCTGCTACTACTGGGTGCAATTTTCTAGACTACTAAGAGCACACTGAAAATTTCTGCAGCTCTAGAAAACATTAGATGGAGATCACAGCCAGTGTTAACTTAATGATAGGGTACCAAAATCAGGCTACAACGGCTACCGAAGAATTTCACCAATTGAGAGAGCTATGTAGTTACATAAATCAGGTAAACTGTGCTGTACATGCAGCCCCTGAAGAAAGAGGCAGCGATGGTACAGCTTAGACAATAGTTATTATACTACTGCAAAGTTAAAATAGTCCTATGCCAAGTGTATCATGGGTATGCAAGAAAATCTGCATCTCATGGTTGATTTCAGTGCAGAAGCCACAATAACACAGACAGTAACATCCCAACTGAGATCAGCACCCCCTCCAAAATTCCCTTGCCTTTATTTCTCATTGTATTAAGGCTAACACTTCTAAGTCTTGTAGTTTTTCTTGTTGGTTTTTCTCTTGGATTTGGATAAGGAGAATAATGCTGTCCAGTCCAATTTTGTCTGTGCCATTTTGAATCATGGTTCTCATTCACTAGTGCAGCATTTTAGTAATTTGCATGAAGATTACCAAAAATAAATTGAATTTTATGTGATTTATTTTGCAGCAATTATTTTTCCTTTCCATGTCTGCATGTCAGATCTGATTTGTTTGACCAATACCAAGTTCATTTGACAATGACTAAAAGCATTCTTGGTGCACTTGATGCTGGATAAGGAATGGGACTTTCCAGTCCTTGTAACATAGAGTTTTACATAACACAGCACATATACGTGTAAAACTAGATAGTGTAGGGAGTTATCACTGGTTTTAATTAACTCACAGTATTCCCATGTGTTCGCCACCTGCGGGCAAAAGTGCAAGTCTTGGAGTTTGATGGAGGATTTTCTCCTCACCTCAAATTCATGTTCAGGGAGAAATCTTTATATAATCATTATAGAAACCCATGGAGTTTGCACTTTGCTCCAGCTGAGAGAAATACACCAATACGAGAACAGAAAGAGTTTATCTTCCTGTGTAAAGGCAAATGCTTTTGTCTGAAGGGTAAAAAGAGAAAAGGGAAAGGAATAGACCATTTTGAGGCATTTTGCTTTTTGAAAAGTTTTCTTCTTTTTCAAACAATATATTTGGAAGAGAAGTTTCCTCATCAATAGACATCAAAAGTTCAGCAACTGCCAACTAAAACACAAGATAAAATAATATAAAGTAAATTCTCTTTAGTGAAGGAAAAGAGGCTTGTTGGATGGCACCTTTAGAAACATACGAGATGTGTTAGAATAAGTGAAAGCATATATTGTACATGTAAATATGTTTGTTTGAGACATGCTTTGCAAAGCTTCACATACAAGCTTAGTTCTGTGTATTTGCAGACTATCATCACCTGATTCATTGCTGAATAAAGCATTAGGCTTGAATCAACCCCATGGAGTTCTCAGTCTCATTGTAAAACTGACAAATACAGTATCACTGGCAGGAGAGGTAGAAGTCTTCTGATTGTACTTAATGCACCCAGACTTCAATACAAATTACCAGAAGATGTTTTTACTCATGTAGGTGCCTTGCAGAGAGCACTCCTGAAAGGCTTCCCAGGGTGAGATGCTTGGGATGTATCACATAGAAAGGGAAGGAGTGCTCTGTACAGGAAATAAATGTCAAGATGAAGACTAAGAAAAAATAAATTAATATGAAGCAATCTGACTGATTTCAGGTTGAATTTCAATGCATTAAAACAAAGTTATTCAGGCTATGCTAATAATCCTTCTTTCTGGTTCAAAACTGAAATAATAAGGAGAAGTTATATTCATTGAACTTCTAATGAAGTTTTTGTTATCAAAAGCAAGACTGATGAACGCAGTATGGCTAAACTCTAGAATTAAAATACAGAGCTATCAAAAAGAGAAATGTTTTCAATTTTCTACTTTCTGCTTTTCTACTTTTAATTTGAAAGGGGGTTTAGTATCTTGTCTAACTTTCCTACATTGAACTGCTTTTCCATGAACAGTTAAAAGTATAAACATGGTAATTGTAATAAATCGTACTTGTGTGCAGTACCAACTGCAAGAGCTTGAAGAATCATATCCTAAAAGTGTGCAAAGAATTGACTTTGCAATGATGAACAGAAGAATTAGCATTTCAGTCAAGCTGGCTGTGGAGGTACTGTGGCCACATTTCTCCAAGTGTCCACCATGAATTATTAGAAATATTTTGCTTTATGCTTGCTCTTTTTACCCTGCAGTTCTCAGACTCTTGCCCCCACTGCCAGCCAGCACCCCCTACGTCCTCTGTCATTCAAGTTCTTGTACAGACAAGTTGCTTGGCCACAGTCCCACTATGCAGAATTTACCACTGTGAGCCACAAAAAACTACAGACTAAAAACCTGATCCCATTTGTCAAAGGATTAATTTCTACAAGATTTACATGAACAAGAATTCATTACTAAATCCCAGGCGTGAGGCTAAGCAGTATTTTACACCTTTTGCAGTTTAAGAAAATAATTTTTAGCTTGACTTTACCTGGTTAGGAAGAATCAGTTGAATTCAGCTAATGTTTACCTATCTGAGTAGGAAATGAAGCAGAGTTGTAGCTTTATTATGTGGGACAGGGCAATAATTCATATGATGTTCGCAGCCCTCCTTTCAGTATTGCAGTGGAAATGGGAAGAATTATTTTTGCATGTTCTCTCAGAATGTTCTCTTCAGAACAAAGTACTTGATTTTTAGAGATGAATCCTGGCTTTAAGGGACTTGACATGGGATTCTTTGTCCTTTAGCACTTGCTGAGAACAAATTAAGTTCACATCTTACAGGTTTTAGGCCAGGAAGTAAATATGCCTATCTGGCATTTGGTTACAAAATCTGCTCACCTTGTCTGTATAAAGTGACCTATTTTAGAGCATCTAGAATCTTCTAGTGTGAAAAATCAAGCTTCTGGGCCTTTTAACTTATAAGCTTTCAGCACGTAAGTAGATACTAATTCATTCTCTGCATTTTGGTGCTTAAATGTGAAAACACTTGTGGTTTAAGCCACATCCTGGGATGACACAGGACATAAATGAATTACTAGGAAACAGTGATTCAGGGCAGTGCCAACCCCATACTCCCTGTGGGGGGAAGCCACCTTTCAGATTCATTCTGGGTCAGACCTTGCCAACCACGCTAGTTTTGTGGGAAGCCAGATTTCCAAGTTCATACATGCTAATGAAAAGAAATAGGGAACAGCACTATCCCAGCACTTAGAGTAATTCTGGCAGTAATGATAATTTTATGGCCTTAGACTTGGTCTTTTAACAAAGATAGCTTTGGGTTTCTGCTGGCAGGGTAACTCACACCCTTGTAGCTGCAGCCTGTGGAGGGTTGGTGTGACTCCCCAAGTACAGCCACTGCCAGGCTGGTGGGAGGGAAGGGATGTGTCTGGGGGAAGCTTTGTCCCATTGTCCCCCAAAACTGGCCAGTTATTGGGGCCAGAATAAACAGGAAGTTTGTGGGCAGCAGTGGGGAAAGAAGGGAGTGAGGTTCTCAAGTGGATATGGCGATGGAAGAACAGGAATTTAAGAACATGTTAGGGTGAACACCTTCCTCCATTTGCAGGGATTCCACATGAGTATAGTTGCCCAGAAACAGATGCAAACAAGCCTTGGCCTCCAGCTTTCTCAGCTGAGGAAGCCTGGTAAAGAGATGTTTTGTAGTGGCAAGTGAATTAGAGGAGGTTGGGTAAAGAAGATGAGAAATTCTTAATCATTTTGACTCCTCCACTCAAGGTTGTCAGTAAAACTACTACATCATTCCTCTCTGAGGATGCTTATTTTGGAGCAGTGTCTCTTTAGTACTACCTTACACAGGATAACCTTTACCACTCACACTCCTGTCCTCCTAACTAAGGCATTTGGGCACAGTACAGAGGATATCACCCACTGTTTGGAAGCCAGCATATAAGAAACACTCATCTATTTCCAAAACTATGCTTAGTAAGGTACAGTAAAGCACATTAGGCTGTTTTATTCTTGCCTATGTTCTACCGGTTTCTGCAGACACATGTAACCCATTTATGCAAAGGGAAGTTGTGGAAATACTGGTTTTCTGCAGCTCACGTTGCTCCAGAAGACCTTGCAGCAGCTTGTTCAGCTCAGGGGGGGAAATCCACTGTCTTTCATTCCAACTTCTGTGAAGGAAGACATTTCCACTAGAAAAGTCTAATACTAGAAAAGAAAAGGTGTATATTTCCTTATGCTTTGAAAGAAACTATTATTACTATTTCCAGATAAGTTGTAAGCCATATTTATATCCTATTTTGTCTTATTAGTGCAAGACTAAATTGCTGTGACCACAACTACTTATGGTATGTATCATCATGTGGCATCTTTCATTACAACAACCTAAAAAAAGAAAAAAAAATCTAAGCAAATGAACCAAGTTAGTGGCTGTGCAGACATATAAAACATTGTATTCAGGTCCACAGTACCAAAAATGTCTTTGATTGCTCTCGTGGTAAAGTGGTTTAAGTTCGGTACATAACAAAACCCCACTGATTTATGGGTGGGCAGTGAAGTTTTAAATGCATGGGCAGACTCTTAAGGACTGTTCATGCTAAACTGCTTTGTGCTGCTGGCTCGGACTAGCACTCAGTTCTTTGATGTGCTTGTTTATAAAATTGCACTTTGCACGCAGCTTACTGCATGGTAGTTTTAAGAGGTCCTGGAGCTCTCTGCAGTGCCACTACCTGAATAGAAAATGCTACCTTCAGCATGAAAAATTAATACAGTGTGGGCTGAAACACAGTAAAACTGCTTAATATCAGTGGTATTTGGTCTGTCTGTTGAAATGCTTTAATATGAAATGTGTCCTGCTCAACTGGTGAACAATTACTACATTTTCCTCTTGCACCATTCAGTTGTCTCTCATAGCTCCTTGGGAGATTGTGGTGGTGTAATTGTTGCAGAATAAATGCTGTTGACCAGGTTATATGGATCTTTAACAAAAATTTTCTCCAACCTTTTCCTACTTTCACCGTGTTCCAGAACTGCTGTGTCCTAGTGCTACCTCTGTCACTGATAGCTTGATGCCAGTGAGGGCTTTACATCTCCATAATGAACAGGTTAAGCAGCATCTTACATGTCTTGTATATACTAAGCTACATATGATTGTCAGATACAGGAATTCATCTTCTCAAGTTGCAGAAATTAATTTCTTGCTTTGGAGGACTTAGGGGTCTTTGGGTGCACATCCTGTGAGGTTAAGATATTTTTTGCTCAGAGTTACTGCACCTTTTTATTCTCTTTGTTTTTTAGCAAAGAAGAGCAAACGTACTAATTGTGCTGATCCTTCGATCCACTAAGATGGTAGGAATTTCCCATTAGGAATTCTGGCCTTAGCTGCTGCTCTTACTTCAAAGAATAACCCTGGTGCATACACACACAGGCTCATGCAACAGAACTGGAGCTCAGTCCAGATAAAAGAGTAAAAGTTGCTGATGAGTTGGGTGTCTTGAGGAAGCAAATGCAGAAGGGACAGGACATGGTCAGGAGTGCCAGAGGGGACAGGGGCAGCAGCTCAGGATCCCGGGCTTTACCTGCTCTTCATGCATCTCCCATGGCACAGGGTTCCTAAGTTGCAATGATCAACTGACAGTTGCCAGCTGATTTTTAAGAAACTGAAAAATCTGAAAAAAAATTATGCATCTATCCCCCATGTTGGTGAACAGCATCTAGGGCTACAATTGGAACTGCCAGTTAACTCCACTAGTTCCTTTACTCAGTAGCTTCAGTGTGATTGAAACCAGGAGGGGATCCTTGAAACTCTTTGTGGTGGATTGTGGAGCAAAGAATCAAGAAATATTTAAAACAATCCCATTATGAATATCTTGGACATGATGCACAGAAAATTTCATGTCTGTCAGAGTTACTAAAATAAGATTTTCAGGTGCCCTGGGGATTCCTGCTCTTTTAGAAAGGTTCTGTCCATCCCATCTTCACAGTATCCCACTTCATTTCCTAGTAGGTAAAAAATTAGGAAGTTTCACGGTACTCTGGAGTTGAGACTTTTGGCTCTTCTTCTGCATTTTCCAGTGGGAAGGGGAAGCTGAGGGACCACACAGCAAGTCATCCTGTCACTGCAATGCGTGTTTTAGTCTCTGGAGCGTCTTAATGTACTTGCGGTGAGATGTGCCTTAGTCACAATCAGTTTATCTGCCTAAGTGTTCAGCTTCTCAGAGAGGTTTTCCAACCAGTCCTGCCTTCTGTCCTGCTGTAGCTAAACCCATAACAGTAGTTTAATTAAACCATGGATCTTTTGTGCATAGTAATTTTTCTCTAAGGATCATGCAAAGTCAAGATAGTTGGAAGATGGATGTGCTTCATATTGTTGGAAGAGCTGAAATTGGAGAGTCACTCTGAAAGAGAGACTTTTTCAACACCGAGAAGAAAATCATAGAATCATAGAATCAGCCAGGTTGGAAAAGACCTCCAAGATCATCGAGTCCAGCCCTTGATTCAACACTGCCTTGGTTACTAGACTATGGCACTGAGTGCCACATCCAATCTCATCTTAAAAACCTCCAGGGGTGGTGAATCCACCACTTCCCTGGGCAGCCCATTCCAATGTCTGATTTCTTCCTGATGTCCAACCTAAACCTCCCCTGGGAGAGCTTAAGACTTTAATTCTCATGTCATGGAGGTAAGAAAAAGAAATTAGAGACTGGTACCAAAATCAAAGCAGAAAAACAAGAATGGGGAAAGATCTGATTTAAATATTACAGTAGTAGGGTAGTCTTAGAATAGATTTTGTCAAGAAAGAGGTGTTGACGGTGAGTGGGTGTAGTAACACAGAACAGAAAAAAGAACTAATTATTAAATTTCTTCAAATATTTATTCTTCATACCAAATCCAGACACTTTTCTTTCAGTTTTCTGGCATCTGAAATAAATATCGGTATTCTGGCTTCCCCAATTAAATATTGCATAATTTCATAAATACTGCTAAGCACATCTTCCTGCTTTTGTTCTGTTTTTTCTCTCTCCTATTACAGTATTTTTGACAGATTTCCACCTCCTTCAGGTGCAAAGTATTTTGACAGAACAGAATACATACACATGGGTAAATACTGATTTTGGGGTTTAGGGACTGTTAAAATTTACAATTACTTAATAATAGCTTTGGCTTCAAATTTGTTTAGGATCTCTGTGCTTCTCAGTACAACTAATCTTCATTATTTACCATGAGGTTCAATATTAATATTTAATTCTTATTAATTAATTTTATTATTTTTAACATATTATTTAATTCTATAATTGTATTACTTTTCAGGCACACACACAGATTAGTGTGAAAATGGTTCTTGTGAAATCAGAAAAATATATTGTAACTTCTAAATTTCTTTTAAAAAAAGAATGAAGTAGAAAGTATTTATGTGTATTTGCTTTGCCAAAGTGGAATATCAAATGCAGTACTGCACACAGAAGTTTGAATTAACATAATTGCTGAGATATAGCTACATTATTTCTCATGTGCTTTAAAGCTTTGCATTTAGTTGCATCTTCTGATGCTTCAGCAAGTGCTTCAACTCATCAAATGATTGATGGAAGTGTTTGTAAAAGCTTGGATGGTCACTTTATACAAAATTATAAACCCACTGTTGTACTTAATGAGGTCAGTGAACCAATCAGAAAAGAAATACATAATTCTGTAGCATGAGTCTGTAAGCATGATACTTCTTAGGCTTTTGAAGTTTAATGAAGCAGCTACTCAGCTGCTGAATATTTTTGTCAAACATAGTCAGTATAGATTTTAAAACTAAAATGTTGCTGAATATTATGGTCTCCTTGGAGAGTCCCCGGCTCTTATTCCCTTTAAAAACTCTGAATCTTTTATATGTTAATGGTTTTGAAATCAGCCATTTGCTTCCTTTCCATTGTAAATGAGGCCCGGAGTCTGATTTCCTTCCGCATTGTCTGAACACTGTATCCCCATCAGCTGTCTCAGTTCACTCTCTGGGGTATTTGTGATCTGAAAATAGCTAAAATAATCCTGTAAAGCAAACATTTTGCAAAGCATTTTCCCATTTTAGATGCATTTCTAAGAATATGAGTCCCTGTGTGAAAATTTGCATGGTACAACCGCAGTACTGGTACTACAGTGTAGTGTGACTGTGGTATTTGATGCAAAATGCAGGTTTTTTTAGGGTTTAAATTCTGTGCAACACGTGAATATCTAGTTGTAATTTGCAAAGTTTATATGTGACTGTAGCCAAGTGTCTCAAGGCTTGCTAGGAAGTCTTTTTCTCCCTTTTGCAGAGGGATTAACCCACCCTGTAAACATGCTGACCTGAAGAGCAATCCTCCAGGAACACAGCCTGTGGAACCACTCAGCCTCCCCTTGCCCAGCCAGGAGCATCCTACCCAAGGTACCAGGAATTCATATTCCCAGACTCTTTGCGACCAGCATAATACTTCCTTTCCAATTACCACAGCTGAAAGTGCCATACAAAACACACTTTAAAGAGCAAAGCAGAGAAGAAATATACTAGCTAGCTGTGATTTCTGCCTCACCTTGTGGCATAAATTACCACTGCGTGCAGGCTGTGATTAAGCAGGTCTGTTTGACTAAAGCCCTGCACAGGATTAATTGCCAGGTCTGTGCTGGGCTTTGGGCTAGTGATAGAAGACACTAAGCAGCAGTGGAGTGTTTTCAAGGGGGATTTGAAGCCCATCAGCTGTTTTCTCCTCCAATACATAACTCTTGCAATAGGCAGACTGTAGCAGCCTTTAAACTGAGAAGGGCACAAAATGAAGATTGTATGAAGTCCTTTGAAATGCTTCAAAGGAGGGGGAGTAACAAATGGTTCAGTCTTTCCGTTTATCACTTGTGACCTTAGGAGTCTGCAGAGGGAAAAAAAAGCAGCACAAAGCTCTGTCTTGCTGTGTCTGAGAGGTACACTCTGTTTTTCAGTGTCACATAATGTTTTAAGCTGCTGAGTGGGCTCCAGGAGTCTGAGATGGGGAGCCAGGAATGTTTCTGCTCACAGGGATGGCAGACAGGGGTTAATGTGCCCACACCACTACCCTGTTCTCCCTCTTGCCCAGATGGGGACCTGCTGCCCAGCACCATGAGGACAAGCCGCTGCAGTCACCTGCCAGGAGTGCCACCGGAGCACCCACCAGCTCCTGAGGGCAAGGCCCTGCCTGGTGGCAGCGGTCCCCCAGCCAGCAGCTGCCCTCAGTATGTCATGCAAGTGTCATCTAAAGACGGGCAGCTGCTCTCCTCTGTTGTGAGGACGCTTGTGACACAGAGGTATGTGGGGACAGTGGGTTGGGGTGGGCCCTTCCCTACTGGATGCACACTGCTTCTGCAAACCTCGTGGGAGCTTGAAGGAAGGATGTGGTGCTGTGCTTCATGAAGCAGTGCACTTGTCATTGAACCCTCATTCTAGTATTGTCACTGAGGGGATAAATCAAACTCTTATTTTTTTTAGTATTAGAAAGCAGGCGTTAATTTATTAACAGCGCTGCGCACGCATGGGGTTGCTCCTCATGCACACACACTTTTCACCATTCATACATTCTAGCAAACAGAGAAACTAATGTTCATTGTCTATAAATTGCATAATTCTTTTCATTGATTAGTATTCTAACATTTATTGGCTTCTCACTTAGGCTAATCAATCTGCATTTTCAGTCTTTTTTATTATCTTTTTATTCCCAGATACAGAATGTTTCAGTACAACTGTTGAATTGTCTTTGTTAGTTTCTTTTTTACCTCAAATTGTGGTCTATAAATTCTGCATTCCTTGTGTCCAGTATATCTTTTTCAGCCTTTGTTCATTGAAGCAAAACCTAAAGTTTCAGTGATTTTCCCAAACTGTGTTCTCACAACGGCAGCTTATGACAAACCTTGCGAAACACTGGTTACAGTGGACATACACACTGCTTATGGTTAATTAAAACAATTAATTAGAAAAGTTATTAGGAAAGTTATATTGCTTCTGACAGCATCATAATGATTATGCTACGTAATATGGCACATTTCCTCAACCTTTCCCAAACCAGCGTGATGTTTTGACAGTGGTAGTGACAAAACCTTCATTTCTGAGATCACCTGACTTGGAAACAAAAACTCTCCCTACCACATACACCAAGACCTCAACCTTGGCAGTCAGGGGAGCTGAGCTGAAGCTGCAGTGAAGAGGCCCCATGTTTAAGCAGCACCAGAGCTCCCAGCCTGCTTCCTCTTTCCTCCAGCTGCACCCAGGCACCACCTGAGAACTGCCTTCCTCTTTCCTGAAAGATTCCTCTGTAAAACAGAGCATCTTAAGAGTTAAAATTGGAGTCTTTAGGTTATCAGTGGCAGGAGGAGCATCCTTATCTCATTGCATGTTAGCACTTCCCATCAGGAAGGTAGGTGGATTGAGGAGAGACAATGCAAAAGAAAAGGCCAGAGTATCACCACTGAAATAAGAGGTGGCACCCTGTACATGAGCAGTGATGACACACATCACCACTACATAAGAGATGTCCAGCTGAAGTAGATTTAAAACTTCCCTGATGCACTTGGAGATTTCTTGCACCACTGCTCTGTGAAGAGGTGGGAAGAACAAAAATGCAAAAGCACTTGGTCATCTGTCTCTCACCTACCACTCTGGTGTTTTTCACTTTACACTTTCCATTAGCTCAGCAGCTTGAAATAGTAATTACAGAGCAAAGTACTCAACCTGCAAGTGTCTCCTACACTGTTCATTTGTGACATGCATGATGTACTGACCAGTGATTTTCTCTCCTCTTCCTCCAGCAGCCCCTTCAATGACCGGCCAATCTGCAGGATCTGCCACGAGGGCAGAAGCCATGAGGACCTGCTGTCCCCCTGCGAATGTACAGGGACCCTGGGGACCATTCACCGCAGCTGCCTGGAGCACTGGCTGTCCTTTTCAAACACCAGCTACTGTGAACTCTGCCACTTCAGGTTTGCAGTGGAGCGCAAACCCAGGCCGTTGTTGGAGGTCAGTAGATGGGGAACATCCATGAAAGCTCGGCTTTACTGAGAAAATCATGTTTGTTTCATACGGACGTCACAAAGCCTTTGCAGCTCCATGGAAGCCACAGTGAGCTGTGAGTTTTGGCCTTGGCAATCTGAGGGCAGGAGCTCAGGAAAGGGCAGGAATAACAAAATCCTCATTTTGAACTGAATCAAAACAAGCAAGAAGAACAGGATCAATGGGTTTGCTTCAGTGCAAACTTGAGTGAGGATTTAGGAAATAGTGTGCAGCAAATTCCTAGAATACCAGCCAGCTTAGTTGGGAATGAAAGAGAGGTAAGTAATTGTTTCTGCGGAAAGCAAGGCAAGTGTCAGGATGTAGCATGTTAAATATAGGTCAGGAATTTTATTTGTTCTTGATTTTAAGAGGTAACAAACTAAGGAGCCTTAGAAATGTGGTTTCCATGTCAAGCCCACAAGAAGGAATTGTTCTTGTATAGCGTCTGGTATGTTTAGCCATTTGTGAGTGACCTTTTGGCCTCCTCTTGCCTATGTACTAGACATAACAGTGAATTGGGCAATTGTTTCTCCCTTATCAATGAAAATTCATTTTTTGCCAACAATAGATGTTTTAGCAGCTTCATGAAGTTTTACAGGTTTTAGGGGCTTTTTTGGTCCTCAGGAAAAGAAAAAAGAAAATGAAAAAACAAACAAACAAACATACAAAACCAAAAAAATTCAAAACCCAAAGTCACTGTCGTGACACTGTTAATGAACTTTGTCTTCCCATGTACTAACTTGGAAAAAGAGAAAGCAAAAATTATGGTTTCTGTTGAATTTAAAAGTGAATTACAATAGTAACATTTGACAAAATTAGTGAGAAGCATCTTCTTGTACTAGTTGGTGACACAGACACTTAAAGGCTGAGCTTGGGTTCAGGACAACATATCTGTCCTGTGCATTTTAGTTGTTCTGTAAATTGCATTATAACTGGTTGAAGGATTTGGTGTTAAATATGTCTTTGGTGCTTCTTGCAAGATCCAGACTCTGCAGGGAAGCTGGTCCCAGTTTAAGAAAACGCTGATGTTGAGTGTTCTCAGGCTGTCAGCAACTAAACAGCAGAATCTTTGCAACTGAGCATTCTCACATTTAAACGGCAACATCTTTTGGATGTTCAGCTGCTCTGAGCCTGTGCCAAAGAGTTCTTGGTCACAGCTCTGGCACAAGGATGGTTTCACTCTGCACTTGCCTTCTGAGAAGAAAGATAAACGATGTTGAGGCAGTGCAAAGTAAACATTTTAGTTTTAGAGCTCAGCTTCTCCAAGCTGTTCTCTTGTGACAGCTCCTCGTGCGGCTCGTGTTGCATAGATTGGATGTGACACTGGTCAGACCTGATAATGTTTGAAGGAATCAAAAGCAAAGCTAACATGCCTGGGCTGGGGGAGTCTTGTTGCTTGATAGTTCCCTGATGAAGTGAGACTTCTTTTTGGCCAAAGCAGCAATAAATAATAGCAACAACAGCAGTGATAATTAGAGTAATAACGATAAAGCTCTCTTTTATTTCTCAGCTGAGGACAAATGAGAACTATGTGCAAGAACATTTCTGAAACAAAAGCTTTTATCTTTACTACCTAATATTTTCTGACTTCTTAACTACTTACACCCACAGTATTTTAGTGCAGTAATCAACAATTGTGTGCAACTGCAGAAAAGGTCATAAAAAACCACAGTCCTTTGTGATCCTATGAAAGGACTATGTTTTCAGTTTAGAAGGCAATTGAAGATTTATTTTTATAGTTGAGTTGCATGTAAGGGACAAATTAAAAAAAGAATACCTGCTAGTGTAATTTAAGTTTGTCCTGACAGTTTATACTTATTTAATACATGGTGCTTTGAAATGCAAAGACCTCCCCATGCAAATAATAACAGCAAATCTGAAAGTTCCCAAAGCTTGACTAAATCAGATGCAAGTAGCCAGATTCCCTCATCCTCTTTGTCCTGAAAGCACTTCACTGTCTGTCTGTCTGTATTACCTAGAGTGTGAGGTCATGATGAGAGGTTTATCAGGTATAGCAGGACTATCTCTCGCAAAAACTTGCTGTGACGTTTGGGTGAGCGACAAGCCAAAGTGGCCACCTGCTTTTAACACTGTCATGTGTATAACTTTGTGGTGGGGTATCAAAGTTCTCCTGGTTTAGTGAGATAATTAGTTCTCCAAATACTCCCCTGAACTAGATGTAAATGGTAAATGGTCCTCCTTTCATTGGAGGTGAATGATGTATTTACCAATGCATTTTAGGAAGTCAAGAGGGACTATTATACTCATAAAGTGATTTGTACTTCATGGGAGCCCCTGGTGGTCTAGTGGTTAAGACGCGGCACTGTCACCGCCAAGGCCCGGGTTTGTTTCCCGGTCAGGGCCCCTCCCCGGGCAGATGGAGTTTGTTAGCCCTGTAAGGCAATCCATCTACGTCCTGAGGACCTCGCTGCCACGGTCCAAGCTCACTTGGCCCCGGCAGATGAACCTCAGGATTAAAGGGTGGGCTCAGTTCTGCGCACACTGTGCCTCACCTAAAAAATCCAATGCGCAGGCTGGAAGGTGTAACAAACCTTCCCTGGTTCTTCGTTCACGAAGACTGGCCATGATGATGTACTTCATAGTCTACAGAAGCTCATCCAATAGCTCCTCAGCAGGCCCTGTCTCATGCAGAGAATACATCCCATTCAGGGGTCAGTGACAGGTAGTATAAAAATGTTTGAAGCAATCAGTCATCATATTGATCTTTTCTCCTAGAAATCTTCCATCAAGGAAAAAAAAAATGTATTTCTCACTATTCAAAGATATATTATTCTCCTTTTTAGAGGGAAAAAAAGAAAAAGAGGGAAAGAAAAGAGCATAGTATTATGTTTTCTCCCCATCCCTTCACTGGACTGATCACTGCTTCTTAGTCCCTTAGCCATGAGTCTGGAAGAAATTTGTATCAACTGAAACAAACTGAGATACTTCACTTGCTTTATCCAGAAACATCATATCTGCTATTAGTTCTCAGGAGAGGCTGAGAAAGTAGTGAACTTAAAGTGAAGTGAGGAGTAAGTGGCTTGGCTGATTGTTCAGCCATATTCCTTCCTCTTTGTGTAAATCATTGTGGAAGCAGTAGAGGATTTCTTGCTGCACATCGTAATTGGATGAGAACATAGCATTTCTCCCCCCTACCTCTCACCATGTTGCTGGTTTTCCACTAGTTCATTGTGAAATGAAAGCATAAAACTTTGTAGTAAGATGTCTTTTTGTTCTTTTTTAGGCACTTGCTCATGGTCATACTAAGGATGTGAGGCCATGCACTCAAACAGGAAGTCTTTAGCTCTGATGCAAGGGACATATCTACGGCTGTATCCTGCCTCCTACATAGGACACAAAAATGCAAAGAGACCACTTCTACTTTCTCTTCCTAGCTTACATTATGCACAGCAGCCTGTTTTTTCCTGGATTTTCTTTGCAAGGAAAAGGAAAGGAAAATCATTCATTTTGACTTCCACTTCCTCTTTCATACTTCATACCTTTTCTCCATCATAAGCTTCTCTCTGGTCAACTGTGTACTTCTCAAGGGAAGTCTTTGCCACAGGACATGTAATTTTTGTCTGGGGGCAAAGCTTATCCCAAGAAATGTACAGTCTGCTAAATTTTTGATGTGCAAAACCCAAACAGAGAGGCAGGAAATGGCAGTACAGTCTGTCAGGCAGGTCCATCTTCCCAACATCAAATTTGCAGAGCTCCTTGGTCCACTTCGTTTTTTAACTCAGATTATTCTCCCCAGAAGAACTGTGTTTCCAAACCATGAATCAGGTACTATGGTGGTGACTAACAAGTCCTTCAGCATTCAAAGAAAACAATTTCTGTGTTTTGCCTCTTGTTGTATTGAATGAAGGAGCTCTGTGACTTGTCCTTTGGCACCTCAAAGCAGCACAGATTTAAATTGCCTTGGTTATGGGCTGAGCTGGCTAGGAACTGTTGTGCTCTCTCCAGCTGACCCTGCTTCTGATGGGACTTCTCAGAGCACTATGACCTCAAACTTCCTTATTGCCCAGTCACTTGTGAACTTGTTCTATCACAGCATCACTGGGGAGACTGGGCTATGCTGTTGTAAAGCAGGAAGAGATGGATTGTGATACACAAAGAGTTTTTTTCATATTACTGAGTCCTTCAGTTCATCTCCCTTCTGGAAGGCACCTGTCAATGTCTGCCATGGAAAACTGAAACATCAATACCTATTGGAGCTTTGTGTCTCATCTTTGGAGCTCCTGTTTGGAGTCATGTTTTTGCTAGGCAGCATATTCCTGTTGGCAGCCCTTGGCAGGCATCAGCAAAGGAAGCCTAGCCATTTCACTTGATTCCACAGCTGGTTCTTCAGATAAGGAGATTGGAGACATCACAGTCAGTTAAATGGAGCTATTTGCTGGTAGTCCAGGAGGTGTTGTCCATGTGCACATTACCAGTACATGCACAGGGCTCACAATACTGCAAAATTCAACTCAAAAAGTACAGTCAAGGTCTGAAGCCACCTCTTCTACCCTGTGCTAAATGTGCAGCATCCCTGTACAGTGTGATGGAAACTACAGGTGTGTGGGAAAAGCAGCTGCTGCTGAGTAGCCCTCCTTCTCTCTCCTAGGTCTTGATCCCCCCACTGCCAGTGAGATCCTGGCAGTGGGGGGATCTTTTTGTTTGACACAGAGGTCCCAGACTGAAGCAGCAGAAACTCAGACACAGAAGGAAAGAGAAATCTATAATATGGTGGTTGATGTTCCTTGTGACAACCTGAAAGGATCTTAAAACCAGCACAGTAAAATCAAACTGGCAGTGACTTCAATTAGTGACTTTTATGGACCTTCCTGTTTTATATAAACCTTTTTAATGCAGCCAATCCACAGAGAGAAATCCTCTCTAGAAATGTGTGACATTATTGACATAGCTGCTTTTGCTGTTTCAGAATGAAGAGTAGGCAAGCTTTATGTAAGTATCATCTTAATTTCAATTTCCATATTGAATCTATGTTGCTTCCACTTGACTTAGTACAGAAACAGATACAAAACTTGGCAGTACAGATGTATTTATGTGCAATAAAATGTTAGGAAACAGCCAGCCATAATATAAAAATGGTATAAAAACTTTATGTGACCATATGAGTCAGGCTTGTATTTCTTGTAAGTTACTTACATGTTTGAAACCAACCAGGATTTTGTATCTATTGCAAACAAACAGAAAGCACTTAATTAACAATATAAAACTCATAAGCAAAATAGCATGATTAAGAGAAAAAATAAAGTCAGAATCATTATCACAATATTGGGCAGAAATTAACTTCATTTTCCCCCCAGTTTGCTGCTGGCTGTAGAGCTCATGTTAGTAAAGAAAAATAAATTAAGAAAAAACCTAAAACCTACATTTATGCATCAAGTAGTTAAGGTAAGCTTATGTTATAATTTAAACCTCCCAGAAGCCTTAGACTGAAATAAGAATTTATTTCTTGTGCAAGACTTTGAGTAATGCTGTTTTTATCTCTTGGGATTCTTTGTACTTATTTTTCTTCTCCACTGCTCAGTGAAGCAAGTCATTAGCATTAAATTACTGTGATGAAGAGACACCAGATTTGCTGCATGTAGATTTTAAGAGGATCATGCTTAAAGCCAGAAGGAAGATAAATGGTTACTCAGCATAGTAAGCAACAAGGAAAACTCACAAATCAAAGTTTAGAGGAATTGCAGCTGTCTGTAGAGTTTGAGGAGAGATAAGCAGATAGGGCTTGGAGCAGATAATTTAAGGATGTCTATCCTCTTTCCCTTCTTGACCAAAAAAGGGCAGATTAAAAGGGTGAAGTGATGGAGATGCTTTTCTACCTTGTTGTCTTCAGCTGTGAAAATAATCTTCCTGAGACCCAAGTCCCACAGGGAGAATTTGGAGCAGTTGTGTAGATTTCCAGTGGAAGTATGTCTGAGTTAAAGAAAATAATAATAAAGCATTAAAGAAAATAATAATAAACTCCCCAATACATATAGTTTTAAACCCATAAACTCTTCAAGATGCACTTTTTTTAATCTATTCATTACCACTGGGCAAAATCTAGAAATCAAAGCAAACTGTTCTCTTTCCTTTAAGAAGAAATTAAGTAGTTGTTTTATGTACCTTACAGCAAAGATTTGCTACAATGCTTGACTTTTCCTAAGCACAAATCTTTGTCATAGTACTGACAGCAAGAATGCAAACAAGAGAAACCCACTGCCCCCTCCCCCCACAAAAAAAAAAAAAAAACACAAACAAAAACAAAACCAAAAATTACTTGTCAGTGAACAGACTATGCTTTCAAACCATCACATCTGTAACTGCTCCTTCCTAAATTAATAGTGATCAAGAAAATGACTGAACAATCAGAGATGCTACTCGTTAAGGATGAGCAAGATGAGGGAAGATGCTGGGGGTTTTCAAAGGTACAGCTATTTTTGGTTTAGATAATGGTTTTGGTGACTTTTCTTTGGACACCACTATTCCATAAAGCAGTTCTAAACTGTCTGGTTATTATCTATCTCTGTCCTTCCTGTTGGTAGCATTCCTGCCACCAATAGGAACCAGTCAGAGTTTGCCTTTTCTAGGAAAATAGAAGTGTTAAGATGAAAAGTTCTGTTGCATCTGTCTTTTTGGAGTCCTATGAAGCTTTTGTTATCTATCATGTGTTTTGTTTCCATATATTTCAGCTTGTAGATAGGGACATTTACCTTGTGTTGAAATATGTGTTGCCAATAACAAATTTGCTTAGCTTTCAAATTACAATGCAAAACTTGGTTTTTGTTGATTTTCTTGAATGCATACATTTCTCTTCCAATTGGGAATGTAGTCATCCAAAATAGAATGGGAGCGTTATAAAAAGATATGGATAAAAAGAAATACTGCTTCTCCCACAGTTCCACAAAATCTTTTATTCTTGACACATATTGAAATCTTTTACCTGTTACAAGCATCTCTTGAAATGTGATACAAGTGGATATAAGTGAGAAAAGTGGATAGTAGTAAAACAGAATAGGAGTAAGTCGGACTAATGTTAAAAAATCGATTTTGTAATTGGACTTGCAAGAAATTTTGTAGATTTTAACAGCATAGTATAGCAAGCTTTGCTGTTTACTATCAGAGAATTACTAATGCGTTTTCAGAGGTTGAAGGGGTCTAAAACAAAAACTGGACTCTACATATACGGGGCGCTATATTAGTGCTACCTGGTGGACCTTTGTGTATTGTAGAATCATAGAATGGTTTGGGTTGGAAGGGACCTTAAAGACCATCTCACTCCACACTCTGCCATTGGCAGGGACACCTTCCATTTTCCAAGGTTGCTCCAAGCCCTGTCCAACCTGGCCTTGGACAACCTTCAGGGATGGGACAGCCACAGCTTCTCTCAGTAACATGTGCCAGGGCCTTACACTGCTGAAAACCAATATCTTGACTGGATATCAAGAGTGATATCCAGTCTAAACCTACTCTCTGTCAGTGTGAAGCCATTTTCCCTTGTCCTGTCATTCCGGGCCCTTGTAAATAGTCTCTCTCCATCCTTCTTGTAGCCCCTTCAGGTCCTGGAAGGCCACAGTTTGATCACACCAAAGCTTCTCCCCTCCAGGCTGAACAATCCTGATTCTCCCAGCCTTTCCTCACAGTGAAGCTGCTCCATCCCTCTGATCACCTTGGTGCCTCCTCTGGACTCGCTCCAGCAGCTCCATGTCCTTGCTGTGCTGGGCCCCCAGAGCTGGATGACAGGTTCAGTTCCAGGTTCTCCTTAGCATTTCTCACCCCAACCCTACGCAGCCTCATAGAGAACTTCATCTCTGTGCTCTTCCCAGGTCACCTGTTGTAGCTTCAACTACAAGCAGCTATAAGCATGTGCTTCTTGCCCTTCACTTTGACTCAGCCATGCTGGTCTCTTGCCTTCCTTGCCCAATTTCTTTCTCGTGTTTTTCAGCTGGCAAATAACCCAAAGTCTAGGTTGCAAATTGAGTTTTGGTGCAAAAGCAACAGCCTGCAGTACTTTCCTTACACTTAGGAACCAACCCTGGGTGGTAGCTATCTGCTCTGTGGTTTATTCTTTTCAGAAAACAAGCAAACAAAAAAATTAAAGGTGTATCATACACCATTTTTACAAAATCTATTTTTTCCACTTTCAAAAACCACACAAATGTAGCAAAATTCATTTGCTATTTCAAAAACAAGCCTTGGCGCATTCAGACATCCACTATTAAAATATAGCCTGGAATTTGAGTTAAAATAGGGTTTAAACCTAACTAACAGCAAACTCATAGAAAAGAAGTCATAATATTAGAACAATAAAGATCAAATAACTTAGTTTTTAGCTGCCAGATACAGAGGCCTCTGTCTCTGGGATCAAATAAACATCTGTGTGAGCTGCTACCATGGCCTATCTGCAAGCACCTGTTAAAGAGAATAACCTTGTGCCAGTAACTGAATGTTTGATCTAAGCAAGAAACCCAAAAACTGAAACATAAATATTTTCTCAACTGAAAAGGAACTGTCAAGTGTTTGTTTTCCTTGGCAAAACACTAGCCCAGGAAGGATTCAAGTCACCCGAAATGTTTCATTGCTCTGAAAACAAACGGACATATCATTCTAGTCTGGGAGGCTTTGAGTTACATGTAGTCAAGCCAGGCCTCAAGACCTTTCCCTAAAAAATATTAAAACGAATTTTTCCAGTAAAAAAAAAAAAAGTATTGGAACAAAATTGTTCAGGTGTTTTGTTTTTGTGGGTTTTGTTTGGGTTTTGTTTTTTGTTTTTTGTTTTTGTTTTTGCCAGGGGTATTTTGGGGTTTTTTGGGGGGAGAGGAGAGGCAATACATGGTCATCCTGGTCTTTTAAAATGTTCTTCATTCAAGAGAAAAATTCTGAAAACCAGGCAATATCAGTATTTCTGTGCTGAAAGCCCAGAGCAAAATGCTCACGTTGGTAGTCACTGCTGCCATGAAAACAGAAAAAACAGTAATTGCCAGTGGTTCTGATTGTGTTCAGGCTGCTCTCACCAGGATTACTGCAGAGCTATCAGCATGAAAAGGACTAAATGAACTGATACATTTGAAGTGCATAAGTTAAATTTAGTTCAAAGAAAAATACATTTAGGGTAGATAACTCCTTCCTGTCTTCTCCCCACAGCTTCATTGATGATAACTGTTGAAATAACCTGCTGCTGGTGTGACTCCAGCAATTCTTTAAAATCAGTTTTCTAAGAAAATATAGTGAACTAGAAGAGCTTTTCAGTAGAAACAGGGTGTAGCCTTAGCGTCTAACTGGGAAAAACACTACGCACATACTTTACTTAGCATTTATTAGTCACCTACTTGAAGCTAGACCTGTAGAGATGAGCACTTCCAGGATTTGCCCTTTGGCAATGGTGAAGTAGCTCAAAATTTTGAAGGTGTTTTACAGCAGTTTTCTGCTGGCAGCTGATTTTGGTTAGGATGTATAAATTCTGAATGTATGCCTCTCCAGTGTGTTCTGGTCTTCAGTTACTGCTTGTTCTAATGATTTCCTCCTCCAGTTCTTCACTTTGCTGGCACCTTGTGCTGATGCCTCAGCCTGTTTCCCTTTTCAGAGGAGCAGTTCTCCTGTCTTTAGTTATGTTTGCTTAGGCAGGATGGAGTAAACCTGTTAAAAGGAAACTGAGCCTATTAATTCATTCATCTCAGGAGTTTCAGATTATTTGGCATTGTCAAATAAACATCTTTTTGACAGTTTCATAGATCTGGTTTCATGTGCACTCTTAAATACTAGGTAATATTTTGGAAGCCATTAGTGGGCTTGTAGATCAAGAGTCTTTCAGGGACTGTTGCAAATCCACATGAAGTTTCTGAGCATTAGAATTTGCATTCAGTTGAAGGAAGTGTGGAAACTCCAAATTCAACTCTGCTTTGTGAAGTAAATGCAATAAATCCTTGCATGTGTCTACATACGGCAGCGTGTGAGGTGGGGGAACCTCAGGTGTGTTAACCGTGTTTTCTCGAGTCAAATGCAGTAAATCAAAAATCCCTTTCAAAATGTAAGCAATTCCTTTCATAACTATGCCAGCTTTATGGGTTCTAGCCTACTCTGCTCCTCCTGAGAGGCTATTCCAGAGCTGCATCCTCTGAAGGATAGGAATATTTTTCTGACCCTTACCCTAAATTTATTTGTGGCCAACTATTAGCCATTTGTTTTTAAGCCAACATTGTACATTAGCTTAAGTAGCACTTTTACTTCACCAATATCCCTCTTCAGTTCTCTTTTCCTCTGGTTTCTGTTCACTTTTGGATAGCACTTGATAAAATGGAGCTTTGCCGGGTAGGTCAACATTTTACTTCAAACATGACCCTTTTTATGATCTCCTTTTTGTGTCCCCCCTCCAAATGGATATTATTACTGTGACAGTCTTGATGTATTGCAGAAATAATAGAGCACATTGATGACACATTTTAATAGGACAGATTTTAGTGTCATAGTGCAGATCTGACAGCTTTACCTGGCCTTACATCTTGGTCTTTGCCAGCAAGGTAGTCCCTACCCTACTGCCGCACTAATCAATCAGCTCAGTGTCTTGTTGGAATCATTCTGTGGGTATCAGTTTCACTAAAGGATTTGCTGACTTGGCTTTTTAGCTGTAAAATAACTTGAGAGTGCACATTTACAAAACAAAGGACTGAAACCTAAAGTCTAAACAGGAGCAGATTTAAAAACAATTGTGCACCACTTCAGGAGAAAAATATGTGCTGTGACTGAAATCCATACAGCCATTGAAATAACCTAATCTTTGCATTTGACTTCCACTTCAGAACTAGCTAATGAAATTCCTCCAGCTTTTAAGGTGTAGAATTGTGATGGGTTTATTTATTATTTAATACTACTCTCTCCTGTCATTGCCTCATCTAATACTTGAATTACTTGGGTTTGACTCATTGTTCGTATATCAGAAGGCATAAAGATTGCAGGGAGCCATCAGCCTGTGAAAGCAACTTCACACTATTTTTGTCTGCTCAAATTTTCAGTCAAGTAAGGTGGCACAAAAAATGCTGTCTGAATTCAAATGCGGTGTACTGCACCTCGTGCAAGTCACAGGGTGGAGAGGACAACTTATGCTTTAATATGCATGCTCCCCCACGGCATTCTTGCTCAGGCCTGTGACCTATTTCTTGCACTATCTGAGCTTCATGGATGCCAAAAGTACCTCAACAGACTGCAATTTGAGGATGCTGGCTCCACTGAGTGGACTCAACTGTTGCAGTGTGTTCTTCATCACTCAGTTAAGGGGTACAGTCACCAACGGCAGGGAGATAAGGAGAGAATGGTATTTCAGTCGGCCCTGGGAAAGTGGTGAACACCTGCAGTTCCTACTGAGATCGAGGAGAAGTGTGAGTGCTCAGCATTTCTGTTCCAGGACACCTTTTAAACAAGTAACCTTTTTGCAGTCACCTTTAAATTTAAGCAGAATCTCGATTTTCAGGTGCTTTCAGTCCCTTTTATTTCCTTAGTGGTTTCATATTACAGGGACTTGTAGAAATTGAACACAGGGGAAGTTGCAACCAGTTCTGTTTAGAAGCAACCAAATATAACCTAGATCTGTTAGCCATGCACCCTTGGGGGGTGCTTTTAAGTAAATTGATTGAAAGTTCCAAAGAAAGTGATGCAAGCCTTTTATGTATGACTTCATAGCATTCTCTAGAAACTGCAGTAAAAGAATAAGCTGTTCAAATGTAAATGTACGTCTCCTTATTTTGTACAAGCTCTGCTTGCTGCCTCTTGCTTTTCTCCCCTCCATACTGGTGGGATGGAGGAGTGAGCAAGTGGCTGTGTGGGTGCTTAGTTGCTCATTGGGATGAATTCACCACAGCTGGTTAAGGAAAGGAAAATAAACAGTATTGAGCCTCTCTCTTGAATTAGCATCTTCCATTACAACTTCTTGCTTATAGTAGTACAGAGCAGTTATGAAGCACTTCTCAATTCCTTAGGATTTTAAAAGTATTCAAGCAAATTAAAAGCCTGCATCCTGAAAAAAAAAATGTTTCTGATCCATATTTTTGTGTTCTCCTGAATTCCTGAATTGCACATGAGAGTGGATCTTTGGCTGCTGAGTTAGCCTGTTGCAGTTAAACCCCCCCAAAATCCTGTGAAGTAGATTATTTATTATTTCATCCTAAGAGATGGTGATGCTGAAACAAACTTGTTTACTGATTTTTGTCTTTTTGCTGGTGCCAGGTTAGTTCCTGGTCAGTTTCTTGACCCTTATTTACACCATATGAAGATGGAGAGATAAATGCAGTATTTGTTTTCATGATGTGGAGAAATTGGGCAAAGATGAAGCACAGGCTGAAAACAATAGAGAGGTGGGATATCTGGATGAGAAGTAATCATTAGCTCGCACATTGCTCTTAGCCTTGTCAAAACTCTAAAGTCCTTCTGCTCCTCCAAGTCATTGATGCAGCACTGTAATAGGGAAGAATAAAAAAACCAAAAAACTAAGGTGGATGGAAATTAGGGTATTAGCTGGTGAAGGGATGAAGTTGCTTCCCCAGCCTCAGTTTCTCGAGCTAAAGAGACAGGACTTCTACTGCCATGTGTAACACGTTGGGAGGCATGATAGTACCAAAGAGTTTAAGGATGCATGAGCCTTATCTGGTTCTGCTAGCACAAGGAAAACCCATAAAAGGATGCTGCTGAGCAGGTTTGACCAAACTCTGTGCATTCAACTCTGCTTGCATATGGATACCTGAAAGCAAGTTGAAAATGGCTTTGCAAATATTACCACAAAAAATGTAACCCCCCCCAACATGTAGCCCCTCCCAAAGCCGCGAAAACCAACCCAAACCTAAAACAGCATACAAAATATGAAACATTTTCTACTCACTCAAGTTGTAAGGAAAACATGTGAATCATCACTCATTAAGAAGGGGTTTCTCAAGCAGCTCAGGAGCCAAATGCCAAGGCTCCTGGCATTTGCACTGTGCAAAACACTTCCTTTTCTCAAGGCAGCCTTTACCACATCTGAATAAATGATGCAGTAGAAATGCACGGATAGAGGTGAACACCAGCAGGAAGAGGGGGAGAAGTTGAGGCGGGAGTTCTCCAGGGACAGCCAAAGCCACATCCCAGGCATCCACCTTCCCTCCTCTAAGGGGCAGGTGTGCGTCCTGCAAGTAAGCAGCTCACCCTGGGTAAAACATCCTTCCTCCTGCGCTGACACTTGCTTTGTCTGCATTTTGCCTGCAGTGGCTGAGGAACCCAGGCCCCCAGCACGAGAGGAGGACTCTCTTTGGAGACATGGTGTGTTTCTTGTTTATCACCCCGCTGGCGACCATCTCTGGCTGGTTGTGTCTGCGAGGAGCAGTGGACCATCTGCACTTTAGTAGTAGGCTAGAAGCTGTTGGACTCATTGCACTCACTGTGGCACTCTTCACTATTTACCTCTTTTGGACCCTAGTAAGTATTGGGGTTTTTATTTGACTCACAGGAATGAGACAAAGAACAATTGAGAAAATTAATTAGGGAGTGCTGTAGGGGGTGTGGGCCATTGCACAAAATGTTGCTAGTATTTACCCTCCATACTGATAAATATGAATTGCATTTGGAAGAAACCTCCTTTCAAGAACCATTCAAGTTCTCTGGAAAACCAGAAAGGCAGTTTGTTTTGGGATCAGAATTCTGAAATCTAAGCACTAAAGCGGATAGAAAGAGGGAGAAGGGAAGTGACTTGAAGGAGTTCAAGATAGACGCTACGGGAGGGAGTATCATCAAAAATAATGTGGAAAAGATGAAGGTACAGTGCACAAAAAAGATTTAGGTGAACAACTTGGCTGCTGGGGAGGATTCAACTTTTATTCTAATGCAACATCTGGCCAACTTTTTAATTCAAAAGCATTGGATATGGGTGCATCCCATGCTTTCCTCGTTCCTCATTCCCCATGCTTGCAGTGGTGGGGGAAGTCCACAGCAAAACACACCTTACACCAAGGTCTGTAAAAACACAGCTGCCTTTGCAGTGCATATTAAACTGCATCCTGCAACCCAGTGTGAGTCATTTGCATGCCAATCCATCCTAAGAGCCACTTAATCTGTGTCAAGTTGTTAAACTGAGATCAGTTCCTGGCCAGTGCACTGGCCCAGCAGAAATGAAGGGAGCAGAGGGGACAACTGCCAAAATCAGTGTTTATCAAGCCATAGTCTAGCAGTTTACTGAAAACCCCGGGTTAGTGTTGAGTTTGAAATTTCACACCTCTAGCTCTGATGTGGGAAGGGGAAGAGCAAGAAGGATGCAGATGGGGAGCATCCGCAGAACTGCTAGTGTGACTGTGACAGTCTGTGACAGGAAAAGCTTCTCCTTGCCTTTAGTGGGGGCAAGCCCATCCTGTCTATGGCTACTATTACTACAGGGCCAGCACACAGCCCTCCCCCCTCAGTGGGTACAGGCACACTACAAGGCTGACCCCTTCCAGCAGTTTTCGATCAGCGCAAGGTTCTGAGGAGGTGCACTCTGAGAACTGCAAGAAACCAAGCCCTGAGTAAGATTGGAAAAGTGAAGATAATGGAACACAAAACTCCCACGCTGCCTCACAGGTAGCTCCAAAAAAGCTGTCAGAGGTATTGTCTCATTTACACATTTGTTACATTGAAACCTTGTCTCACCCATAGAGGAGTGCAGGCAGCAATCAACAACATGGAAAGCTAAGTTTTGCCTCAGCCTCGTGGAGTTTCTCTTTTATTTGTTTCTGCTTTTCTGTAAAGCTGCAACACTGCCCTGTGACAGACCATTTACTGTAGCAGTGAGGCCACACTTGTTTTTCCTGCAGTGCTGTGTGTAGATATATCTTTCAGGTATGCAAGCAAAGGTGGTTCAAATTTCCATTGTGTATGGCTGTCTTAGAAACCCAAATGCTGACCCATTTACCTAATACACTTAATTTACCACTACCAAAATTGTTAGAAGTTGTACAAGGCAATTTTTAGTTGGATTTAATTAACCATGACACGTGGACTTATCAGACTTTGTTTATCAAGACTACTGCAGCACCTCTACTTTGATCCCAATCCCTGTCTGTTACCTTTGCAGTGGAAGTGGCAAAAATGCCTTCTATTCACTTTATTACTTTTATCCCCTCAAAAGCATAGAGAGAAATGTGTTACTGGCATTTGGAAAACAAGGTGATAGTGAGCCTGATGTAAACGCATACCTTGGTTGATTTAATCAAAATACAGTATCTTTGATATCCACTGAGCTGTGGACAGTTGTAATCCCACTCTAAACTATTATTCAGAGCAGTAGGAGCTGCATGGGCTAAGGAAGCAGTGTACGCAGCAGGGAAAGGCAAGGCAGGAAGCCCTTCAGGGCACTGAATCACTCAGTGATTGAAACTAGAAGGCTAATCCCATCAAAATTCTTTACTAGAACCTGTATTGTAATTTTTTGCAAATGGGAGAACCCTGTATTGCTTACTTAGTTATGGCAGGGAATGTGTTGGGTGCTGTGGGGTTAATTACACACAACATGATATAATGCCCCTTTAGGTCATGGGAAAATCAAGAAAACTATAACTTCATTTTATTTCTATTAAGGCAAAAGCTGGCATATATATTATTTACACACCTACAATTACTCCAGTGAGCAGTGAACAAGAGATATGCTATTTTTAGCACCCAAGAAGATGGTTTATCCCTTCCTCTAAAACAGACAGATTACCCATAAAAAACCGCTGTTGCTTTTCCTCTTTATTTAATCACTGCATGTACACACACCAACAAAAGCACCTGCTAATCCTGAAAAGAAAGCTCCAGACATTAAAAGGAAATTGCTATTTAAACTAAGAATTCAGGGACACACTCCACTTTCTCTTGCATGCTGGTCATCTTGATTCCTCTAAAATCAAGTAGCAGCTTGGTGTAGAGCAGGACGTGACCCTTTACCTTCCAGTACAACTCCAGTTGTACTTCAAGTACAACCAACTTCCAGTGCTGGTTTAAAACAAAGGTTAGACCAAGTTAGAAAGGTAGACACCCCCCTTGCTGTCTTACTGAAGAGATCACAAAGGACATAACATGTCAAGGAACAAAGAAAATCTAGTCTTTTTTTTCAGAATCTCAAGAGTTTTTCATCCAATGTAACAATTTAGGGTGAGTAACTGGGACTCGGCTGAACAGTAGCTGACATCACTTGGAAACTGCCCCCAGACAAGAACCCTCTGTAGACAAAATTAACTAGAGTATCTTGTGATAACTAAGCAGTTAAAGCCTGGCTTAACAATGCAGCCGTTACTCAAAGAATCTCATGTGATGCCACTTGAAAATTCAGCCTAAACTGTGGCTTCACTCTCCTGGAGCATTCACTGCCTTCTGCATGGCATCCACTTTTGCAGATGTTTGGGTGTTTTTACCCTCCTCGATACACCATATGATTCCTGCTGATACTAAAGTGTCTTTTTACAATAGATTTGTAGTTTCATATACAAGGTGCCACAGAAAAGAGAAGCAGGATGCGACACCTTGCTGTCACTAAAATAAGTAGTAAACTGCCTTTTAAAAACATGGGGACAAGCTATCTTGGTCATCCATAGCAGTCAGGCATTACTCTTCCCCAGTAAGGTTGAAATTGGTTGGCTGATGAAAAAACTTCAGAGACAATAGACATTGAGATACACACGTCGTCAGATGGCTCACACCAATCTTGCTGCCTTTGTGCAATCCTGACTTTGATGCATTCAGCAATAAAGCGTTACAAGGTAGAACATACAACCCTGCACAGAGTTTATGTGCCTTCACCATCCATCCAATTGCACTGTTTGTCAGTTTAAACCACAGCATGAAAGCATCCCAAATTTATTCTCACTGTGTCTGTCAACAACTCTAGTTGCTGGGAAAGAAAGAGGCAGGATGTCTGATTTTTTCAAGTTATAAAAAAGGGGAAGGACAGGTAGGCAACAGCGGAAAGTGAGGCACAGGCTGCTTTCCTTTGCTACTGTGGCATCTTGGGACATGAGTCACCTACAGGGTAGTTCTCATCTTTTCACCACTTTTTGCCCATTGGGCTGCTTATCAATTTTTTGTTCTGCCCAAAGGCACTTCCCCTCAAGCCCCAATGAATCCTTGGAAGAGCACAGTGACTGAACCCGTCTCTCTTCTCTCCTCAGGTGTCCTTCAGGTATCACTGCAAGCTCTACAACGAATGGCGTCAAACCAATCAGAGGGTGATTCTGCTCACCCCAAAGTCTGCTCACATCCTCCACAACCAGCAGTCCCTGCTGGGCCTACAGTCCCTCAAAAGGAACTCAAAAGAGACAATTGTTTGATTTCATCAGGTCTGCACAGGGGCCAAGCACTAAGAATATTTTCCTTAAACTCAGACATTGCCCAGAGCCCAGGAGTGTGTTATTCCCATTAACAAACTCTCTGCAAAGAACTGAACCACTGTTTCAATCCAAATCATGGATGCTGCATTTGTATGCTACCAAACTTGTTTATTTAGCAGGTAGTGTATGAATTCTACAGACTTGTGTTAAATTTTGCAGCATCGAGTGATGCAAACTTCTTTTATTGTTTAAAGTATTAAACTGTGGTAATAACAATGCAAACCTGGTTTTAAAAGTGCTTTGTTTTTATAATTTCATGTTCCTGCAGTATTATTTCTTTAGGCAGCTAGACAGTAACCAATATTGCATTCTCTTTCCAAAAGCACAGCAACAGCATTCCCTCACTTGATTTTATCTGCAGGTCTATTATACCCATATTTGGATTATTAAAGTTTGTCTGTAATGAGTTCTACAAATTGACATATTATTTAAATGCTATAAAGTGATTAGAAAAATATCTTCCATATTTTCTGTTTGGCAGGGAAGGTCTGGTAGGAAAATTCTTCAGTAATAAATTCTGCATGTGCAAAAGAGAGAAATCACACAAATTGCAGTAATCTTCTCATCAAAAGCATTATGGTGCATAGCACTCAGGAAAAAAAAGTACTTTTTGCATACAGAAGCAACAAATCAGGCACCACGTTCGTTCTTCACTGAAGTGCACGTTCTGCTGGAGTGAATTCAAACTCAACCAATTCACTCTGCATTTACACTAAGCTGAATTTAACTCTAAGACTTACTTTTGCAAGAAAAACTATGCATACATAATGAATGAGATTCCTCAGACAAGTTTTAGGAGCCAGGAACTTGTCTTGCTTAAAAAGCATCATTATTTTAAAGCTGCAGAATTTTCAGTTTTACAGGTAGATTTAGCAGACCTCTCATGGTAGCACTAATGACTAAGGCATCTTTTAAAAAAAATTAATACAGAGCTTACTATGGTGACCAAACTGAATTCGGAGTGTAAAGACTAGACCTTATTCCTGGATGACATCATCTATTTCCCCTTGGTTTTATGCCAAATTTCTTCAACAATTCCTTCCTCTCAGAAGACACAGTTATGTAGATAGACTTATTTTAAATAATTGCACAAAATTTTACTAGCAAATGCTGCTAGAACTAGAATTTGATACAAACTCCCTTTGTTTTAATTTTTTAGAAATGTGTGGAGATGGCAATGCCATCATGTGCTTTGTTTTCCAAACTGCAGGAACTGAAAACAGAAATGTAGACATAGCAGGAAGGCTAATAATTTGTTGCTCAAAGTTCAAGGTATTGTGTGTTTACACAATATTTCATGTGTTTCCTACATGAACTTACTTGATGTTGTGTGTGATCTGTGGGAGAAAAAAAGCTTAGTATACAAAGCCAAATCTGTTACTTTCTTTATTCTGTCTGTGGACTAGTCTAGCTGAAAGCATGTTATTTAACAATATTCTTTGTAACTGTCAATTTCATGGGGATATAAAAATCAACTAACTATATAAAGCAATAATAGCCTCATTCTGACATAAGTCTACTTTCACAGCAAGACATGTAGAAAAATCATGAACCTGAAGATCTATACTCATAATAAGGTCAGAAGTTGGTCACATTTGGCCATGAATAACTGCTCCTCTTCCAGAGAAAACTATATAAGACTCTGAAGACATGGATATCACATGCTCTGTTACAGCCTAAAACCTGTAGCGCCTTTTTGGTTTTTTTTATAAGCCCTCTTCCAAAAGGTAACTTAACTATGTGGGTAGAAGACTGAACTTGCACTTTAGCAGAATTCCAGGTTAAAAGAAAACCTACTAAAGAAGATCCAGCTGGGGGAGGTCACTGTCAGACAGTGTTTTAATGCCTACACTTTTGCTTAAGGTAAGCTTTCTTCAGAACTGTTACTGCTTTTGCTTCTTTGGGAGATGACCCAGAAAGCTAGCCCATGAAAGAAGTGTTGCTCTTAGCAAGTACTATTGTTGGGTTTGTTTTGTGAAGCAAAAATTTAGGATGATGTGGAACTAAGTGGCAACTAGAAAAGCAATTATTCAAAGGAAGCTGCATGTTATAGGCACACAGATCACCACAGTGACTTGGCCCAGCTCATCTGTGATATTTCAAGTTTTATTTTTTGTTTAAAGACAGCTTATTTTATTTGAAGAAGGCATGCTGCAACAACTAGAGGGAAAAGTATGGTCCAGTTTAGCAAATGCATTACTGATTTAGTTTCTGTGCTTGATGCAGAAGTACAGCAGAAGTGGCTGGTAAATTCACAGCAGCAGTGCCCCATGTATTTTCTTAAGGATTACTTATTAGTCCCACTTCTGTTCTGAACTAAAGACTCACAGACAGAAGAATCTCCCAGATGAGAGTTGCCTTTTCTTCCACTAGTTGAGGTTGTTGCCACACCCAAGTCCAAAATTCTAGTAACCACTGTAAAACTGGATCATTACAGCAAATATCCTACAGCAGCAGCAATACTCATTTTTGTCTGAATAGGTGGGAAAGACCAAATTAACTGCAGCAGGAACCACAGCTACCAAAGCTCCTGGCAGTACAATGACACCTTTGTTATGCTATCCTTAAAGAGCTCAGCAAAAAATAAGTTAAAAAATGAAAGGATAAGGGACCACATTTTTATGTCTTTTTTTTTTTTTTTTATGTCACTCAGCTTGCTTCTCAGCAACTTTAGGCCTACTTCTCATGCAGCTGGCCTTGCCATTTACATTCCCTTTCCAAGTAAGAAGTTATATAGAGGGAACAATATTTCATCAGTATTCAAATCAGTATTTTACACTGCAGGTGATAAAAAGCAACCTATTACGGTTCAGTATAAATGGGGTGAGTGCAATGCAAAGTGAGGAAGTTTTAATTCTTCTACATAGTCTTTTCCCCTCCAAGACTAGTCTATCCCATTACATAAAGACTTAGAAATTCCATAGCTTTCTGTTCAGCTGGAAGTAAGTCACAACACAAGCAGCATTAAAAGTACTTCAGGTTTTGGTGTGGTGATTTTTTTCTTTACTCAACTGTATAGTTCTGCCACACTGAGATCTCCAAACTGACATTTACATTTCATTTATTAAAAACAGCAGTGCACTAGTTTCACAGTATGAAGTCACACAGGGCAGTGTGACAACTCAATGCATAAAGGGACTTGCAGCCAAAATGTGTAACTGGCCTTTGATACAGCGGATACCATCACAAATTGAGAATAGGTACTGGGGGAGGCACATGCACTAAAACAGATAAAGAAGCTTTATCTGTAAAACAAAAATAACTGAGCTTTTCTAATATCTTTGTTACTTTTTATGAGACCAACCTCCATTTAACACGGAACTGGTTAATTAAACAAGCATTTGCCTAGCAAGCAGAATTGAGTATTGCCTATTTACTGCCAAATACTGGTTGGGGGTACTCAAAAGTATCTTTAAAAACTACTAGACAATGCAAAATCACACAATGCAGGTTGGAAAAAAACCCACTGACTCAACACTGCCACGTTCACCACAAACCGTGTCCCCAAGTGCTGCATACACAGGTTTTTTGAACACTTCCAGGAATGATTATTCTACCACTTCCTTGGGCAGCCTATTCCAGTGCCTGACTACCCTCTCAGTGAATGATGTTTTCCTAATATCCAGTCTAAACCTTGCCTGGCACTGCAGGGGGTTGTGACCTGACACTTCCCCTTGTTGTACCTCACACAGTTGGCCTCATCCCATCAATCCAGCCTGTCCAGATCCCTCTGCAGCGCCTTCCTGCCCTCCAGCAGATCAACACTTCCACCCAAGTTGGTGTTGTCTGTGAATTTACTGAGGGAACTCTTGACCCCCTTGACCAGATCAATAAAGATACTGAACAGAGCTGTACTGATGATGACACCACACTAATCCACTCTGTTATTCCACAACTCAAATGTAGTTTCACATGCATTTCCCCGTAAGACAGCCTTTTCAAAAAATCTTCAGGTTCTTAAATTGTTTTCAGTTTTTAAACCTTTTACTGATTAACCTCTTACACCTATTTGTGGCAATGCTACGAAACATTTCTCTCCCACTCTTTGGTGTCAAAAGATTATAAAGCTGATTGTGGTTTTCTTTGAACTCTATTGTAAGCATACCAAATCCTTTCCCAATAAAACTTTACAAAATACATAATCAGTGCTGAAATTCTATCTACAACATGCCCTTAAGAGCAAGAACAAAACACATGACCTTCAAAAACAACATGCTGCAGTTGTAGAGAAAACCAATTAACAGTATCATTCCATGACTTATGTTATGGAAAAAAGTCAGACTTGCTTGCCCTTAATTTTGTTCACAAAAATACAAAACAACTTTGCTATGAAAATTCACATTCAAGAGTTAATTGTTAACTGCAGGAAAATCCTATCAATCAGTCAATCAGATAAGCTGAAATGTGCCTTCCTTTATTAATTCCCAAATTGAACCTTTCTTTGGGATTAATCACTCAAAGTCCTGTTTTTATGCAAACCGACTAAAGAGAAACTAGGAGAGGAGCAAAGGACTCGGACAATGAATGCATACTAAGCAAAACCTGAGATAAAATAACTAACTTTTGCCACAACCCTGTGATGGATCTAGTCAAATATCAAAAATGAGCGTCCCAGCATTTCTTCGAGGTAAACAATCATATACCAGAAAGGCTAAATAAGCATTCACACCTATCATACACAGACTCCATTCCCTTTATTTAAAAAAAAAAAAATCACCAGTCTCTGTTTTGGACAAGACTTTGCTTTCCAAAACTTTTGGACAACTACTTGCTTTCTTTGCCTGGAGAAAAATACTTCATAGTCAGTTAGCACGTGGCCTTTCTGCACAAGCAGCAGTATATTTTTTCCCACTTGAAATACCTACACTGCTTATAATGCAGCATGAATATAAAAGGCACTGTTTCACAGATAATGAACATCATTTTCAATCCAGGAACCCCCATATTACTGTATTTACTATAAATTACAGTGATAAGACAAATTTTCATGAAGAAACTAAACTAAGACCAACCACTGACATGGCTTAATTTATAAATTAATAATTAGCATCTACTGAACACAGAAGTATTTACATTATTTACATACAATGTAATGTTGATTTTTCTGTTTGTATTTTGCTGTCTGCTTGGGCAATTATGATGTAGGTATATGCAGCAGGGAAAAAGAAGTCAGAAGACAATTTTTAGCACAAAGTGACAGTCAACAACACTGTGAACTAATTTGTACTAATTTTGATTACATTGAGGTTTTTATAATGACCGCTATAAACTCAAAGAATGCAGTTTACAGGTTTGCTGGTTTGCTGTGAAACAGACCAAAAAAATCAAACTTCTGTACAGATAAGATGATCAGCTAGGAATGCTTTACCTTGCTGGAACAGTGTTCATTGTACACTACTACTGCTGGACAAATCACTTGTTTCCTGAACAAATTCTTAATCTGTTTTCCACAGGAAGGATTGTATTTGAGCAGATACATTTCTTGGAAAGTGTGGGTTTTGTTTGTTCTGTTAGTTTTTGTCCGTTTGGTTTGTGTTTTGTTTTTGTTTGTTTGTTTCAAGCATTATGAAGAGTTTTGACGTGCAGGATGATGGAATTTGTACCTTATGTCAGCTGTGTAACAGATCAGGATAATCTGTATCTTTGCCAACTCTAGAAAGGGCTGAATGTACCTAAAAATAAAATTTACATATTACTCTAACGATAGTAATAAAAAGGTCTCCCAAAATTTTAATCAAAAGTTGAACGTGACTACAGAGCTAATTAGGATATTGTTTGCTTCTTCTCTGGCTCATTTTCTGACTAAAATGTTTTCCCAGAAAACATGAACACATTTCACATAACAATGCACATAAGCTAAGGAGCACATTTTCCAGGGGTCAGGTACCTTTTACCAAATCCACTTGTGTTGGTAGAATTATGGCAGTAACCGCAGCAGCTGAGGAGATACACTTTGCAGTCTAACAGAAACATGTGCTATCTTAGACACTGTGTGACAGAGGAGGAAAAAAAAAATATTGCCATTGAAAACTGGCATTTGCCACGTACAAGGGCACGAAATACACACCCCTACACAAGCTTGGAGATGGTGTTTTTCAGTCCACCCCACCTTGCACTCATCAAAATGGACTTCAGTGTGTGGGAGGATGGGGAGAAACCAAGATAACAGAAGCAGTTCTCATCAAATGCTTTCAGAAGCTTTGGAACTTGCAGGGCAGTGTAGGAAGTTTTGTGGCGGTACTGCTATTCAAGTAGTAAAAATAAAACCAAAACAAGATGTCCACCTTGTGGTAGGATGTTTCACTCTAAAGAGTGAACACATACACTCCACAGAAGAGACAGTTGTGTTTCCCAACACCCTTCGTTAACAGAAATCCTTGTAACAGTAAAAGTCTTCAAAATCCATATTTTTTCCAGTCATCCATCGCAAGAGTGCTGATTTACCACAGCATTAACAGGATTCATGTAAAAGACCTCTTTGTAAAAAAAAAAAAAAAAAAAAATAGTTTCAAGTAACAGCTCCTATCTACATGTTCAGGTGAGAGTTCCAGCACTTTTCATCATCCATGTGACAAAAACCAGGTTCTACAAAAGCTATAACCAAGAATATTTGATTATACAGGAGGGTTCCTAGCATGACCTAAGAATTAGATACCCAATGCTCATCCATCTACATAACCCTTGCCCATCACCCCCTTCAACTTCTCTTGGCACGTGGTTGAAATGCCACCATGTTTTTCACCAGAAAAGAGAACTTATCCAAGTTTGCTATGAGACTAATTCTAGACAAAAGGTCCAATCAACTTCAAAAATTCTGGCCATGCATTCAAAAATACATCAGACTATATCAAAGATAACTATTTACAGTACTTCCAAATTTTTCTTTATGTTACTGTTATGCTTGTTTAACCTGCTCAGCTTGTATGATATAATAAAATCCAGTCCAGTAAGAATTAACCAGTGAGCAAAAACAGAGAATGGATAGTTATGCAAGAGTTCTAAAGAATTAATTTTCCAAATTTGAAGTAAAGCTACTCATTATTCAGAAGAAATCTTTGTAACTCAGAAGCCACTGTTCAGTTCACATGGATGTTTCTTCTGCTTCAAAGCCTATCAGTTTCAAGTATTCAAGAGTCATTCAACTTATATCAGTTCTAGGAAGAAACAAATTCCAAAAACTTAACAGCAACTTGAACAGAGATACTTTATTAAAAGTTTTTTAACATCAGAATAATGTAAAAAGGACAGAAAAAACTTTCAACATTGACAAAATTTAAACTGTTTCCCATACAAATGTAGACTAAAACCCCTAGGGACTTGGTCTCATTCCTAAAAATTGTAAACAAGTAAGGCAATCCATATTAAAAGAGCCTTCTATTTGTTAAATAAACACACGGGAAAATTTAAGCTGGTAACACTACCTTAACAACACAACTACAAGGTGTAACATGAATCCTCCTGCAGAATAAGCACTCTAAACCAATCCCCAACAGCACCTAAATACGAAGAGGTCAATAATGACTAGTCTAGAGTGGTGTAATCTAATAAAATCGATCCCCAAAACACACTGGAATATTTCTATTCCAGCAAGGTTTCAATAAAAAGAGACTGGCATATAAATCTGGGAGACAGGAACAGTAATTTCCAAACAGCACATCTGTTTAGAGTCAACAATTCACATCCTGCGAGGAAGTCAAGATACTTCTACAAACCTTCCTTTTTTTCAGTGGCAAAGGAAATTAAGGCCATCAAACTCGCAGCTTCAAAATTCACAGACAGAAAATAATGTTGTGCTTCTGAGAAGGCTCTGTTCTGTAGGCAAGGATTACTCTGACTGGAGGAACCTGGATGACTGGCAGTTACATAACCAGACAGTTTCTGCTGGATGCCCTTTGCTCTGCCTGTGGTGAACAGAGAAAATCATCTTGGATTAAAAAAAAAAAAAAAAAAAAAAATCCAGCAGTAAAAGGTTTTGCTACTCAAAATAATATACTGTATGTTTTTAATATACTAAATTATTAGCCTGGCATGCGATAAACAAGGGTCAATATGCAAAGCCATACAAACTGTTATTCCCCGGAAGTAAAAGAATGTTAGATACCCTTTCTTATGAGAGGTGTTGGAGGACAGGTATTAGAAAAACAAATAATTGCCATATTTGGATCTCAAGTCAAAAAGCATCACTGAGTTTAGAGGTGGTCAATATAGCAGGGAGCATATACAAGTGCCTTAAGAGTTTTTATCTAAAGAAATCTAGCCTTTCTAAAATGTTGCTTAAGTAAAGCTACTAAAACACACACTGCAGAAGAACTACACAATCATAGAAACCACATAAGCAGGTGGATGTGCTTCAGTACTTCTGCACAACTGCAATAAAAACCTGACTATTTTACATTGCACAAAATTCATTGTTGCCAAAAAATATGATTTTCAACACAGTCGCTTTTTGTATGTTTACACATACACATCCCTTCAGAGTTGCCTTTTTTTTTTCAGCATGCAATGGACATTTTCTCTTATAGCGTATTTAAATCTCCAGTTTTCTCTATCAGAGAAAATATGTAAACAGAAGACACTAACATAATCTTCTCTATCAAAGAGATTTTAAATTCTCAAAACATTGCATAAATTTAGGTCTACCTGCTTAAGCCAAACTTTACCATAAACAACTGGCATGGGGGGAATCTTACCAGGAACAGAGTTCAAGGAAGAAAAAAAAAAAATCCCCATATCTTCCCATTTTCCAAACTTGTTTTAAGAAAAATCTTCTCTCCAAAGGAACACATTAAGTAAAATTTTTGCACTGGTTTCAATAGTACAGCTCCATGCTTTCATTAATTACTGCTGAAAGAAACCTCGAAAATAAAAAACCCCACCCACACATGATAATTTTTATGAATTTTTTTAAGACTTCATGACTTGTATCTCCATTTTTTTAACCTAAATAACCTTGGTAACCCAAGACAAGATACCTGCTGGTGGGAAAGTTCTTCTTCTTCCTCCAGAGGTTCAACTCCTTCTAATTCCTCATCTTCCCCTTCACGTGCCGTTGTTTTGAAGACAGTGCTTCTTTGAGCAACCTCCTGCAACAGAATTTTAAGATTTGACGCCTCCACAATCTGGTGTTCATCTACTTAGACTTTGAGAAAGCGCCAGCTGTTGGGAAAATTACTTGTACTCACTTGTCTACATACTTTTTAGATACAGCTGTGCATAAACAGCATTCCTAACATTTTGATTTTAAATTTCTTCATGATTAGAAAAGGGTCTTTTTCTAACAAAACACTCATCAAGTTCTTACAAAATCTGCTTTCTTTCACGTATGTATTTAAATATTCTTTCAATTGTAGTATGTCACAGTAACTGTCTTAGCCAAAGCTTTAAATCTCATCTTACTAGAATTAATTCCTCATTGCTTACAGTGAATTTCACTGTACCATTCCTCATAAAGAGTTTTAAGAAAAACTAATTTAAAAACCCAAACCACTGAGGAGTTCACTAAAACCTTTTCTTCTCAAAGTGTATTCCAAGGCACTGCCCAACTCCTGGCATAAGGGCAGGATCTGAACAAGTAATTCTACTGCTTGCACTCAATATAGAGAAAAAACAAACAAACACACACACTTAATAAACTGCAGTTTAAGACAGTCAGAGGTAAAGTGTGCTTGTCCGGAAAGCAAAAGGAGAAAACTTTATTAAACACTCCAGTGCATTCCTTTGTGAAGTCCTAAAAATGGTTCCACCTGGTATTTGTATTATTTGTAGGTGATGGCACCACAGAAAGACAAGTTTAAACACATCTTAGGTGACCTTACCTCTCCCTGAGAATTCTTCAGTACAACTTTCACATCTTCACCAGTACCCCAGGAATTCTGGTTCTTCCAGATGAGGTCAGTGGGAGGGCTTGCAGTGACTCCAGCATTTGCAGCCCAGATCTGTTAACAGAAGTCACACACAAATGTTTTTTGCTAGTCCCAAGTTATTTATCGAGTTAATATATTTTCATTTAAGTGACACTTGTGAATCTTTCAGTTAAGAAAGCAAAAGCATCTGCTTACATACTTCCGAAGTTTCTTATAATAAAACACATGTTTTTTAATGCAGAGACTTTTCAATATGTAAATGTGCCTCTGTATGGTCAAAATTATTGTTCCAGGTAGAAAGCCATTTTCTGAAAAACATGGCTCAGTATCAATTGTCTCACCAATTGACATAACCAATGCACAATACAAATACAGGTGATTATTTTCTGAACATGTACACAAAAGTTGTGTCTTACTGACACACAAGCTGGCCTGAAGTCCATTTCAACTGAGCAACTGAAGCTTGAGAACTTACTGTAACAGTTTGGCCTGCCTTTAGTACATATCTTGAGGTATATCTGTAAGTAGCAGAAGTGTCTCCAATTTTTTGGATCATCTCCCAGCCTCCCATAGGTTGATCCTAAGAAAAGAGACAAAAACCCCCAAATATTCCATTGGCATTCATTTTTGCATGTAGGGTGGTTTATCTCTAAGGCTGTGACACATAAAATTTCCAGTAAAATGTTTATTATCTTCAGCATGAAATTAGAATAATTTTACTCAAATTTATCTTACCTGTCATTTGAAGCTAAAGCTTAATACCTCCCGCTTTTCAGTTCTGATGTTATATTAACTAATGTTTATGATTTGCATCAGTTTTGTTATCACTTTGGCTAGAAAAATACAAATTAATATAACAGCCATTCAATATTAAAATCCCTCTAAAAATACAGAATACACTTTTTAAGCACAGAATGTCAAGCAGGCTTTTTAGAAAAAAAATATTCCTCTTAGTATTCTTAAAATGTTTTCACATATAAACACCTGCCACCATATAGTCCATTCCAAGACCCATTGCAATTTTTTCAATTATTTTTTTCCTATCAACTATTTGAAGAGCAATAGCAAACCATATCTAAGTCATTATTAGAGACTTCTTGACTACTTCAAAACAAGAGTAGGTATTTTTTTTATTCTCCCACCAAAAGAGAGTTTCTGATCATTTGACAGTTGCCACTGGACTCCAGTTTAAGATCATCTAAAATAAACTTATTCATCTTTATGGATGTTAACATTCAGCTGGTCATTGCAACAAAATATACCCTACTTACAGGAATTTATATATATATATATAAATAGAGAAAAGGTGTATAAACTGTCAAACACTTGTGAGGATTTCCCAAGCACAGCTTGTTACACTGCACCACAGGTAGTTGCTAGACCCCTGGGAAAGTGCTAAAATCATGAACCACTGGTAACAAAACTGGCAGTCCTTTACTGAAACAGAAAATGTGTTGTTAAATAAAAAATGGGGGAAGAAATCTGTGTGGTAAACAAGTGTGTGTATGTGGCAGGGAGGGAATACAAGCTCAGTCTAAGTCAGGAAAAAAATGCAGGTTTTGATTCACTGGAAGTAGTTTTTGACTTGCCTGAATTGAATCACAAACACTAAACTGTCTAGACCCAGTTGTCAAGGTTTTCTTGCATTTACCAAATGAAGTCATCACTCTCAGCCAAGACCCTAGGAAGGAGATGATGGCAGGGGGGCAGAAATTACAAGTAACTGCAGAGAGGCAAAGGGGAAAATATACGAATGTAACAGAATCGTTTTGAGGGCAACATAAGGAAAAGTAGTGATCCTTATTTACCAAAGGGTTCTTTCATTTGAGTGGATATGTGTAATCCCCCAATACAAACTCCAACCTATTCACAAAATCAAATAATCTCAGTAGTCACTATAACTGAGGTGGTTTTGGCATGGGAACTGAGGGCTCCTAAAAACTGTGGATACAGCCAAGGAAGAAAGAAAACTGCAAATCAGAAAAGCTATATGCAGATACAAAGGACATAGGCAATTAATTTCTTTTGCATTTGTATGCATTTCTTTAGGGGCTTTTTAAGGCAGAAAAAATGCCTAAAAGGCTTCTAAAGCAGCCTGATGTCTGATTGAAGTATTTCCTGTCAGTAACAGTGCTGTCTGTAAATATTTACAGGCAGACCACCTGCAAGCCAGAACTCTGAGGACCGATGTAACACTCTGGTAGGTGGGCAACTTAGCAATAAAACAAAAGCATTTTAAATCATTGGGAAGAAGTCATCATCAGTCCAGAATACTGAGTGAAATCTTATTTTGAGACACACTAACTCCTTAGTGCCAGTAAATCAAGATGAAGCCCAAGAGCTGAAAGGGTGCTGAGGATGCCCTTCCACCTCCACTCGTGATAAATGTGCATTTTCCAACCTGGTCAGAGGTGTTCTTCAAACGGATGAATTTTCCATCAACATCTATCTCCTCAATGGACACATTCCCAGTGGCAGAAGCTGAGTGGGAAATGGTAACACTACTGCTTGCTTCAGACTCCTCCACATCAATCCTCTTCCTTTTCCCCCCGGCTGTTCGGACACTGCGGCTCGATGAAGCCCGGGAAACTGTCACCCGGGAGGATGGGCTTGGGGTGAGTTTCAACCTGTATTGAAGAAAGGGAAAAGAGATGCACACATCATATCAGCCAGGAGAAAAGGAGGCTTGGGGGAAGACGGGGACCTTCTCGCTCTCTAAAACTAACTCCCTGACAGGAGGTTGAGGTGAGGTGGGTGTTGGCCCCTTCTCCCAGGTTATAAGGGACAGGGTGAGAGAAAATAGCTAAAATTGTACCAGGAGAGGTTTAGATTGGATATTAGGAAAAATTTCTTCACTGAAAGGGTGGACAGGCTTTGCCAAGGGAAGTGGTAGAACCACCATCCCTGGAAGACTGAAAATACATGTGGATGTGGCACTTTGGGACACATTGACCTTAGGAGTGGTAGGTTAGCAGCTCAGCTCAATACTAGAGGTCTTTTCCTACCTTAGCAATTCCATGATTCTCCAATCACACTTTGGTGTTACTTTCCCCACCATTTTTTATAAACTTTCCTCCATCTCCTCTTCTTCCCATAGAATTATACAGCAATATAGTAAATAAAGCATCTTACATGAATAAATGAAGCCTGAAGTGCTTTCTGAAGACTTGAATAAAATGTTGTTGAACAAGTGAATAATGTTCCTGAAGCATGGAATAGTGATGGACTACTACGTTAAGATCACAAAGGTATCTCTATGCATTTGTTAAAGACCGAAAAAAAAAAAAAAAA
>NW_020955309.1:266675-268864 GCF_003031625.1 Empidonax traillii
AAAAAAAAAAAAAAAAAAAAAAAAAAAAAAAAAAAAAAAAAAAAAAAAACCAAACCACACCACCCTAGGGAGACAAGCCACTGTAGGAAGTTTAGGCAAAAGGTCAGATGGCACAAAAGCTTTTGCTGTTTCATCTCCACATTTTAGAATAGAGTCAGCCTTGCCCAGTTCAGAATACAGTGAAGTATCAAACTATTTTAAATGACAGCTGTGACATCAAGTGAAAATTCTCAGATGTGGAAAAATGCAGCTAAGTGATAAACTTGGACAATCATCATGGCCATTACTTAATTAAAATTATTCTATACTTAGAGAAATTTGGCTAACAATTAACTCTGTAATAATTTTAAAAAATAATATTAACCATGGCACTTAACAAGATGTACAAATGACAGTTAAGGTTCAGCATGGGTGATGTAATTAATTTAAAAAATGGTGTTTGTTGCCCTGAGAGCTGTTGGTCTGATACGCAGGGAGTCACGGTGACTTAGAACTAAGTTTGTCAGAGAGGAGGGGGCAAAAACAGTGCCCTGGAAACTGTGGTCAAGCACCACTACGAACTGCCTTTTAACAGAGAAAGAGATAAGAAAGGGGAGCACAGGGATACCACCATTTGTTGCTACATTCTTTAGTACCTCTCCTCTTCACCCTCCAGCAATTTCCGGTATGCACTGATTTCCATGTCAAGTGCCAGTTTAACATCCAGAAGTTGTTGGTAGTCACACAGTTGTTCCTGCATGACATTTCTGATCTCAGCAATTTCCTTCTCTTTCTCAATCAGCAGTTTGCGGGCATTTTCCTGTTCCTTTGTCAAGCTGTTCTCAAGCTCTTGTGCTCTGTCTTGCCATGCTCTAGACTGGAAAAGCATTGGAAACACATCAGTGGTGCAAAGGAAATCTCACCCTCATGTGCTCTGCTATTCAGGCAACATGGATTACAGAATGCAAAGTTGTACATCCTCTCCCATTTCTGAATTCAACTTCCTGTTTTCCCCTCCACCTACTACAAACATAACACCTCAAGTTCCAGTGAAACTTAGAACATACTTCAAAATACAACCGTCTGCTCCATTTTGCTGAAATCTGAAAGTACGCTACTACATCTGGATTTACTCATGAAAGAAAAACTGAGCTGAAGAGTTCAACTGTTTAAGGGGTGCTGGGCAGGACACAGAATCATAGTCTTAAGCTGTGCCAGGGCAGATTTAGGTTGGGCATTAGGAGGAACTTCTTCACAGAAAGAAAAGGGTGATTAGACATTGGAATGAGCTGCCCAGGGAGCTGGTGGAGTCACTCTCCCTGGAGGTGTTTAAGGACATGGTCTGGTTCACATGGTGATGTTCTGTCACAGCTTGGACTCAATCCAAAAGATCTTTTCCAGTCTAATTGGATCCGTGATTAAAGTTCAGTTCACTTCAGACCCTCCAGTAATTGCTTTTTAGCTTTCAGATGTCTGCTCCCTGCCTCAGTTTACTGCTTCCAATTCCATGGCTGGGGAGGAGGTGCCACTAAAGGAAGATGTCAGTGAAAGCCTGTCTGCCCATTGTCAAGGTACAGTGATAAACATTCCTTATTTGTTTATGATCAGAAAGCTAACTTGTTACACCAAAAATCCCTTCAAGCCAGCAATGCTTATATTGTACACACTGAATGGAATGCTTATCGAAGAAAGGCCAAGTAATGACAGATTTACTGTTTACTTCCCTATGCATGCTTTCTTCTGTTTGATATTCTCTTCAGATTTTTTTAGTTGAAATGACAGACACAGGAACCAATGCCCCACAATCACCAAGTTGTTGGCAATTGCTATGCATGAACTCTACTTAGGAAGTCATCTCAATCCACAGACAGCGAGAACAGGTACTCTACAAGTCTGAGGCAGAGGACCAGTGTAACTGGTTGTTAAGAGTCAGATAAGGAATTTAATAAATGTCACATGGAACATCATAGTGGAAACTACCTCAGAGCTCACCGCTGGCAAATCGAACCAGACTAGCATCAGTAGTAAGAGTTTTCTTCCAAGAAAACCAAACTAAAGTTTGTGCCAGGAAAATGAAAACCAATACTGTACTGGTTGACATCACTGATCTACAAAAAAACAAAAAACCCCAACACCCATCCAAAAAACCCCAACACCCAACCAAAAACTAAAAAAAAAACAAAAACAAAAAAAAAAACACAACAAACAAA
>NW_020955309.1:269384-360812 GCF_003031625.1 Empidonax traillii
TCCACAAACAAACCAACCTCCACAAACAAACCAACCTCCACAAACAAACAAAACCCCACAAACAAACAAAACCCCACAAACAAACAAAACCCCACAAACAAACAAAACCCCACAAACAAACAAAACCCCACAAACAAACAAAACCCCACAAACAAACAAAACCCCACAAACAAACAAAACCCACCACAGGAAAGTGTTTCTTTGGTGGAAAATCAGTCAAAGTGACAGAGGTTGATTTTGAGAGCCTTGAAGTTACCTCTGCAAATTCAGAAGTTCCCTGAATGTAGCTTTGACTCCCAAAACAACAGAACACAGGTAACAAACTAAAAAAAACCAAACCTGACTGAACCACCAAATTATGACATTAATCTAAATGCAGAAATAAGATTTAAGTGGCCAAAACTTTCAACCTGATTCCTCTGTAACCTCATGCACATTCATTACATCACATGTTTTTTTCCAGAGAGTAACTTGACTATACAACAGGAAAACCGGGAAGACTCATACTAGCACCTGTGAACTTATTTGAAACATTATGAAAAAATGTCTCCTGAATTTATATTTTTCAGCTGAAATACACAGAATTTTGATGTCCTACTAGAGTCCACTGGACAGGAGGAATACAATTCAAAATGTATTAAAGAAAGGATCAAAGACAATTCATATTCTTCCAAAAAAAGAAGTTTTGTTTCTGCTCAAGACCCTGCTCTAAAAATGTTCAAGTACTGTTATTTGATGTATTTACTCAGTCCTGTGTTTCATTCTCATCCTGGTAAGATCCCTTCATGGTTCTTTTTTTGGGTGGTTGTTGTTGTTTGGTTGGGGTTTTTTGTATTTTTTAGAGGTCTAGATTAAAATAGGGTCTAGAATGAAAAGGGACACTGAACAGAGACTGTATATTCCAGTTCTGGTTTTGGATGTTGCTTTGTGGAATTCTACTCTAGGCTGTCCAGTTACTACAGAATTAAATCGCTTAGAATGTCAAGAACTTTTAACACAGAGCTCTCTTGTCTAAAACTGCCCCATCTATCCACAAAAATTTTCACAAAAGCCATTTAACACCACCATATTTCAAATACTCTGCAGCAGAATACTGCACTGGAGAAAAATCAAGTTTGTCAAACGAGATATTGAGACATTAAGGAATTTGAAAAAGTACAGAACAGAAAACAAATTCAAGTTATGATACTGAACACACTTTTAAGTTAAGTGAAATAAAGTTCTTTAATAAAAAAGACCAGTAATGGTAATTAGCAGGACTAGAGAGTCACAAGCATCTTGTTACCTCCTTCTGAAGGTTGGTGATGTGGGAAGATAGACCCTCAATTCGCAATTGACTTTCATTCAGTTGTTCTCTGATTGCGTTGGCTGCAGAGCTGTTCATCTCCGAGGACAGTCTGGCACTCTCCAGCTGCAGCAGAACAGGTTAAGACATCACTTTCAAAGCAGCTTTTGCTAAAAGGAAGATGAATCACTCAAAACCACACATGCAACACTAAAGTCACAAAGTTCCTCTGTGCTGCTCTAACACAGTGAGACATCTCTTTCTTCAGCTTAAGTATGGTGTGGCCCCACCTGAAATCACAGTCCTCTGAATATTTGTGCTAGGATTAAGACCTTGAAAGTTTCCCTTGTAGACACTGCTGAAGTTGGACTACTAAGTTCAGTTTTCCTGTTGGTAAATGTTTATTTAATTACTGTAGCACTGGGTTTGAGTGTGTTTAACAAGAAGTCAAACTGAAATTAATAATTCTCTTAAAACAAGCAAACTTCTTAATTTTCAGTCAACATAAGCAAATTCATAATGTGTCTTTACATTATAGCACCAGTGCCATAAGCCACTACTGCTTCACTCAATCAGAACTTCAATCTCAAATAATTTTACTTTTTAAAAATAACTACCTCATCCCTGCAGAATACTACCACATACACTTGAGCTGCACCACAGACTTATTACTGGACTTGTTGATGATGCACTAGAATCTAGAATTTATTTTTTAATAGGAGTCCAAAAATACAGAAACAATATACCTGAGGAGAGGGATCAAGAGGGTCTTCATTATAAGAGGTTGTACTTTTGGCTAGATCTTATTTAAAATTATCTTTTCCAAGTCAGATAGAAGCCCGGAAGATAAGCAGATTGAAAAGACTGAAAACTGTGCTACTAAATTCAGTTTGTATCAACTTTTCTGCTGTCACATCCCACCTTGGTTTTAAAAACACTAACTGCAACAAGTATAGCCACAGAAACCAGGTTGAGACACCAGGATGCCTCCTGACATAATTGCGGAATAACAGTAGAGGAAGGAAATGATGAAGTATAACTGATTTCAGCCTGAGTTCACTCTCCCTCTAGAAGAGTGAAAAACAGAAGTCACTGGGTATGGTAAAACTTCCACATTTTATACTTGGTCAGAGGACTCTACTCTTGCTGTCTTCTCATTAAGTCCTATTATGAAATAACCTTTATACAAAATATGGGACACCTTACTGATCCTCAAAGTTCAATATGATACATAACCCATGAACTTTCCTTGAATTCAAAGTAATCCCAGCATTAATCCCTTTTCACCTCCACAGTTCACTTTCATACCATGCTTCCTACTCTTACATTATGGTACTTCATGAGGACTAACCTGCTCCAAAAGTGAAAATGCAAATTCACGTTCAGAAGCACAGTAATTTTAAGCCAAGCTCCATAATGAAATACTCTGAAATGCAACTAATTATGGTACTAAGTAAAAAAAAACCAAAGTGCATCAAACAACTGTATGAAAATAAGTTCTCACTTTGGAATGGTAAGTCTGTTCAAGCTCTGCTTTGTACAGTCTCACTTGTGCATCATGGTGCTCTCTTATTTCATGAAGGGCTTGGGCCAGTTTATGCTCATATTCAATCTGACGCCCAGAATCAACCTCAACCAAGCGAGTTTCATGCTTCTTTTTTGTCTCATTGATTTCCTAAGAAAACCAGAAAAACAGAGAAACATTCAGTAAGCACAAGACAAAATTTTTAAAAGTCTATCTGCTGAGGGGAGAGTAATGCAGGTTTTAGATACTTTTGTGGATCAGCACTGGATTAGTCTGACATTGACACTTTTAGTAGAAACATAGGGCCATCTCTCCAGTCTGATCTACACATAAGCACCTTATTTTGCAATAGCCAGTCACTGAAATAAGAGCTAGGATACCATCAGCATGTAAAGTCACACTTCCTTCTGAGAGTTGTCTGCATTTTCAAACAAATACACCTCAATATGATGAGTTTAGAAATACATCGCTCTCTTCTTGAGGTATCTCTTGTGCTTGCACAAGATGTGCAGTTGTGCAATGGAACAGTCACTTTCACTAAACAGCATTTTCCTCATTTATTTGTATGCTTGCCTGCAGTCTCTAGAAAAAAAAGGATTCCAAGAACATGAAAAGAGATGAAAATACTACCAGCTAGGTAAAATGCATAAGGAACAAAAGACAATACAGTTTAGGTACATTCATTACTGCCCTAAGGTTTCTCCTGGAAAGCCTCAAGGACTGTTAGTGAAAGGGTGGCAAGACTAAGTTCGAAAAGACAACTGTTCATCAACTTTTGTTTCCATTATTCAAAAGCATCTGATTAGAAAGGTTTGAAATTAAAAGCATTACAAGTCCACAGCACCTGTTTGAGTGTCCCTCTTCACTTTATTTCTCATAGAGGGATTATGAGAAAAATTACTAACCTACTTTCTCATTACTATGAAAAGACATGTACATTGCATACCATGGTCAGAACGTAACATGAAGCAACATGATATATGAAGTTATTTTACCACAAGAACCCAGAGTTAACAAATTTTTTGTAGAAAAAGGGAGTTAGAAATTTTCCAGCTAGAATAGTGAGTTGGAGTTCAGACAACTTCCTGAGGTCCTTCCCAACCTAAATTATTTTAGAATCCTAGAATGACCTCCCCATTGTCTTCTCCCTTTTAAAAATGTTAGTTCTTGAGAATAAAGCATTTACCTCCTCATACATATTTTTACGGAATTCCAAATCCTCAGTGAGACTCTGACAACGGTTTTCAAGATCCACCTTCTGCAAGGTTTCACGTATAAGCTGGTCCTTGACAGCAGCTAAAGAAGCCTCAAGCTTTAAGAAATAAAAGAATCAACACAACAATTACGTAGCAGAACTCACATAACACAGTGACCCCAGCTACCCAGAACTACTGACAACTACATGCTGTGGTCGAACTTGACAGTCAAATCCCAGTATTTACCCTACTAATGCCTTCCCCCCACACGCACACACTTTTGCAGTCACTTCCAGAAGTGAGTTCTAGATATTGTACATTAGTAACTTGCATTAAAATGCTATTTATCCATTTTCCCTACAAAACTTCATTTTTAATACACGGCAAATACTAATTTCCTGATCTCCTCAACTTCTCTCTGGGACAAGACTTTTCTTCCTCCTTGTTCTATAAGAAACCCAGAAGATGGAGAACCACAGGGAGAACCAAAAGGAGGGCAGGGAGAACCACAAACTGATACTTGTCAGTTATTTGTTATCTATCTTTCTGAAGTCACCCTGTCCCTCAAAACACTTCTAAAACATGTCAAGCTTATTTTCAGTCTTGACCTGCTTTCCTCCCCATAAGTACCATCCCTTGCCACTTCAGAGCATGCAATTTTAAGAGCACTCTATTCCACCATTCATGTTATTAATAAACTGAACAGTACTGAACTCAGAAGCCTACTCAACACTGCTTCCAGTGCTAATGGTGATAGTTGAAGATTTCATCTTCTCACCTGTCCAACCTGAGTTTTCAACTCTTGAACTTCTCCCTCCAGACTTTTCTTATCACCAAGGGCTGTGGCCAGAGCAGCTTCTTTAGAATTGAGGGCAGCTTCACACTCTCGGAGTTTAGTCTGGACTCCACTTAGGTCAGATTCCTTTTTTGCATAGCTGGAATAAACCAGAGTAAGTGGTAAGAAAGTCTAGAAATGTCCCCAGAGTTGCTGCTGACTAACAAACCAATCCAAATCTCAAACTTGAGATACAAGCAGCAAAAATATTTTGTCTTAGCTTAATTTACTCAAATTTAAATCAACCCCTTAGTTCTGCTTTTCTCACCTGATATAATATTTTGCTTGGGCTGAAGAAAACTAAACATAGAGCAAACTCAAGAGAATCAATTCCACTAAACATACACAAAAGGGGAAACTGTGTTTTTATCAAAGGTAAAGCTGTCTTTCTTCATGAAAACAAGCACACAAGCTTTTCAAATTACCTTCAAATTAGTTTGTGTCTACACAAGTGGTCAAACAATTTCTAAATGTTTATTCACCCAAACAAATTATTCAAAGAAATCAAACAAGATAAAATAATGCCACATAAACACAACACCATGCTCTTCAGACTAAGTCAATATTCCACAAATAGTGCTACAAGTGGCTACTATGAAAAATAGGGGAAAAGAACCCCATATTGAGAAATCAAAGTGTTTCTTATCTTCAAGAGCACAAGGAGCCCTGTTTAAATGTACAACACAAATTCTCCAACCTTGGAGTTCGTTCTTTTTCTTTCTGGCATATCCACATTTCTCTAGCAAGGGCAGTAACATAGAGAAGGTCTAGATGTTTATCATCAAACTATGGACATTTTACAGGAATGGACAGATTCAGGCTCAATAATACCACAGGAAGCACTTCATCAGTTCTCACACTTTTCTTTCCAGAAGTGAAAAAAACCCAAAACAACAAAAAAACAAACCAACCAACCAAACAGAAAAGCAATATAAAAAAACCCTGCACAAAACCAAACCCCCAAACAAACAAACACATAAAAGAAAATCAGAATTAACAACATCATTCTCAGAAGCCTTGAAAATTGGATAAAGATTTTCAAGAACGAGAATCAGAATACACCCACTACTTCTTTTAATCACTGAACTGCTTACAGGAAACAACAGAAATATTTCTCAGCAAAATGAGACTAATGTAAAATCAACACAATTTTAAAGAGGAGAGACTCTCAGATTTAAAAGATGCTTTTTCAAGATGACCTGCACTTGACATTGTGCTCAGGAGAGGTGTCTGTACAGTCTTGCACTGCATAAGGATGCAGGGACAGGATCCATGTCTGGACATTTCAGCACCACAACCACCACATGGCAGACTTTATGTAACAGACTAACAGCCAGTGCTAACACTGGCTAATCCCGATCCCGAGGGATTAGCACCTGCTCTCCTGCGGATGTACGCAAGGGACAAGAAGGCTGTGAGAGCCCCCCCGCCACACAAACACACCCTACTCAATTTTTCATTCCTGCAGTTCAACTCTCATTCCAGTCCCTTCTCTGGCTTTTCACTTCTCAGATGCACAGCTGGGTCAACAGCTCAGACAAGAGCACAGGATCTAGGTTTTGGACATGTGGGTTCCTACTTCCAGCTCTCTGCATTATTCAGTGAGGCATCTATCCTGTGTCACTCCTCTCCCACCCAGGCCTGCTGGAACCTCAGACTGCAAGGAAGGCGTGCGGCATAGCAGGAAAAAGAGGGATATAAAAGTGTCTTGCTATGGTATGACTGTAAAAAAAAAAAAAAATCTCCATCACCTATTAGGAAATAAGAGGGTCCAGAGCAGGCCTTTGCTGTTTGCTCACTAATGGGAAAAGCTTGATTTAAAACATGGAAGAGAGGCCCTCCCACAAGACTTTGTGCTGAAACCAAGCCTATCAAGTCAGACCCTGAAACTAGAAAGTGGTAGAGCCACACACAGTGTGCTGCTCCCCATTATCCTGTTCTCTGAATTAGGAAGATTCCCCACATACCTTAAAATCACACTTGGGTTTTTAATTTATTTTAATGCAAATACCTTTTTGATGCTTTTACAAGCTGGTAGGCAGCTGAACACATTCTTGCCACTGCATCAGCAGAGAAAAATGATGTATAATATGGACTAGCAACAACAACATGATTAAAACCTGTAATTAAACAGTATCTGTACCACTAAAGAAGGAATTACCAGTTAGATCAGCCCTTCCTTGCTTGTTTACAACAAGACTGGCTGTGAAGCCATACTGTAATTTAATGCAACTGAAGCCACAGAAGGAGGTGGGTGGAGAATTAAAATTAAGCACTACTAGTTGTTAGTGTCATGAGTGGTCTAACTGTAAGGCAGCTCATCTGAACATACTCTCAGAAAAAAAAAACCAAACTGGAGCTCAACACTTCAAACACTGAAAGCCAGATGAAATCTCAGAAAGCATCTCAGCAGTGTCATCGCAGCCTTAAAGGGAATACAGGAAAGAAGGGAAAGAAGATCAGAAAAGCTTGTGTGATTTATAAAAACAAACAACTAATGTAAACAGCATATACTTCACCTCTACACCTACTAGTTTTCACCAGGAAGAACTTCAGCCTCTTGACAATAGCTAGTTTCTGTCTCCTCAGAAAGCCAAAGCTACATCTGAATACAACAAATAAAAAAAAACCCTCAAACACCTTCCTTGTTAACAGTGCTCAGAAATCAGCTTGAACTAAACTCCTTCAAGTAGTTTGAGTCACGAAAGGAAAATAAAAGCAAAGAAATAATTGTTGACTTGCATCTTCTTCAAAGCAGCAGCTGGGTTTTCTTTCTTTGACTTCAAAGTGTGTGGATCTTCTTTTCTGTGGAATTGTTTACAGCAACCTAGAATTTCCTGTGATCTCAGGTCACACAGAAAAAGAAAAAAATCATTTTCTCCCAGTTTAATAAGTTGAATTGACCTTCTGGAGCCAGACAAACCACACCGCTAATGCAAAGTAAGCAGTCAGTAGCCAGATTTCAGGAGGTACAATTTAAAGGCCCTTTGAAACTGACCAAGTACAGAATGCCACCATGGTAAAGCAAAATTTTCTCACCTCCCACACCCACCACTGATTTCTGCCAGTACTCACAGAATCAGATCACAGTTAAGCATTACCAACGTTAATCAAACCCTCCTTGAAAAACACTGTTTTACAGCCAAGACACAGATACTCAAGTGCTGTAATTCTTGATAATGCAGCCTACACTTACATCCATATAAAATTACATGTATTGCACAGTGGGTTGTTTTTCCACTCCAGTTGTAGAGAAATAATAAAAGTCCTTAAAGCCTTATGTTTTATTTGGCTACCAGTCAGTTTTCTGTATTTTTCCCCTATGGCAGACAAAACAGTGAGTCTGTGTTTTTCAAGGAAGTGATTTAAAATAACATAAAAAACATTTGTATAAGAGCATTCAAGTTTTTGTATAGTATAGAGATCAAAATGAAAATAAGAGTAATTGGACAAGCAGTGATCTATGTGAATCCCACTACTCTAAAGAGTTATCTAAGCACAACCTACAGCACAAACGTTATGAAGTCACTGCCTATTGCCATGTCATTATTACAGGTCCACATATTTGAGATCAAATATTTATGTCCTACACTGAATGGAAGACATGCTTAATTAAGAATATTACATTTCAGTGGCTCAAATTATAGTGCAACAAGTTAATCACTCTATTCCCTACTCCTTAGTCCTTTGGGTGTTCTTTGGTACGCATCAAAACAGACTTCAGATTAAAGCTCCATAGTTCTGCAGGCTCCAATCTTTGCCTCACTTTCCAAGATCACCTACAATAATGAAAATACACTTCAAAAGAAATTTTAAGTCACCTCCCTTAAAACAGTTCCTCTAGCTCATTACAGCATACCATGGAAATCCCTGGAACAGGTGCACCTTTGCCTGCACTAACATAACACAGTTCCGTGTAGTTGCTCAGGGTAGCAGCTGCAAAGTGCCACACTTGCACAGTAATTCAAGCCACAGGCTGAGAGGAAGCTATTACTGATGTTTATTTTACTACCTAATCCCAATGCAAAAATTTATTTCAGAATGTACTTGAGAAGGAAGATCAACTGAAGACACACAGCAAGATAGACAGATAATCTCTTTAATATTTAAAATTAATAGTACTGTGTCACAAATACATTTGCTTTAAACACTTGTGCTCTACAAAACACCTGAAGATAATAAAAGAAGATTATTTCCTTTACCAACATCTTCAGTGAAAAATGTAATTTCCTTCAAAGTTACTTTTATCACACCATCTCCTCTTACAGGAGGCAGATGCACTTCATCATTGGAAAACTGCCACAGTGAAATCTCAGCCTGCCCAAGACAAACGTAAACAAAGGGTTTCCTAAATGAACTCAATGTTAACACCACCTTATGCTTCCTAAACAATGCGATTTCCTCACATGACAAATCAGAACAGAGACACATCCAGCCAGGGATTTTAATTTTGGTAAATCCCCATAATGAACATTCTTGGAAATAATTTCCACCAATGGAAAACTACCCTGAAACTTGATCCCAGAAGCAGACCAAATAACACAACAGCTAACAGGTAGCCTGACTTTCTCAACTGCCCTTGTTCAACATGAACAGGTAACATGGCTGCGTCAAACTTCACAATGTAAACCCTTGTCAAGTTAACTGCTCAAGTTACACATCAGAATTTATCCTCTACCATTCTGGCCCTACAGTTCTCCCTGGTTTGCAGTTGCCGTACATCATTAAAGCACTTCCACTCAAAAGCAGAAGCTTTATCCAGCCTGTTGGATGCTAGAGTGATGGAGCAATTGGTAGCTTTACTCCTGCATCTGCTGGTTAAAGGATGACATTATGACTTGCCTAAGGGTCATGTATTTCATTGCTCTGCATGCATTGTATATTTAGCCCTTTTCTCAAGGAAATATGAAATTTGCAGTAGTGTGAAGTCCCAGTCAAGGGAATCAACAGGATCACAGTTGGTCTTCCAGCCAGATTTCTCAACTCAGTGCAATATGCAGTTACACAACACAACATGGATGGCTGTGGAAGCAAGAGCAAGGATCATGAAGTTCAAGACCACTTTCAATCACCGTTATGAACTTAGGCTGTTGAACTTACTGCTGGTGTCTTCCACAGTCCTTAACTGCAGAACAGTGGCAGACACAATTAAATATTTATTTATTTAAAGGAATGAAGTAGAGGGATGTCTTTACAACAGCTATCACCAATGGCAAAGCATACAGTACAGTCTTGCCTAATCAACAAAGAGAAAATAAACTGAAAATACAGTGAAACTGGTAACTTCCCCCAACACTTTCACAAATTAGGGAGACCTCCCTCTTCTCCTTCTCCCAAGAGCTATCCAAGAGCTCCATATACCTAAATTCATATTACATCTTTTTTCTCCCAGTCTTAAGACATAGATTTATTTTCTCTTATCTTCATTCTACCCATGACAAGCTTCTTTTCCCTTTTATGACTATGCATATAATTTCCCCATTCCCTCCTCACAACAAAAACAGAGACACTGTGGGGTTTTTTTCTCCTCACTTTTCCCCTCTTAGTTCTCCAAGATTTGAAATACCAAGGGAAGCCTTCATATTTATTTTGCTACAGAAGTACTCACTGCACGGCAGGCACTCTAGAAGGAGTGTATGCAACAAGCCTGTTATATGTAGCAGGATCAGCTATAGAAACAAATGCAGTTTTTCCTGAGGGATTAAAAATATGAACAGAGCAAGCTTTTGGTGCATCACATCATAAATATGGCACTGAAGTCAACAAATCAGAGAAACTAACAAATAGGTGACTGGGCCTTAAATTTAATTTTTGCAAAGAAAGAATAAGGAAAGTCCTACAGCACTCTGAAAGCAACTAGAAGCTTGGGTCTGGTGCCCTAATGAGGCCAAGAGGCTGAATGATGACTGGGACAAAATAAATGGATCAAGCAATTAAAACAAATGTCGTGCTAACTACAGATAGCACAGCTGCACGTGTGTCTGGGGGAACAATAACAACACCTGCAAAAATACTCGAGCAGCATAGGGAGGCCAGATAGACCACAAATCATATTGACCAACTTCAGGCGACTCAGTGGGGAATCATCTGCACTCCCTCCACAGACCAAAGACATCTTGAGAGTTATTTTTTCTACCGTTTATCTTCACTGGCTTTCAAGGGAACCAAAGCCATCACTAATCTGAGTCTTATGACATGGGTACCAGGATATCTGACCCACATGAACAGAGGATGCCAGAAAACTTTTTTTTCAAGTGGTTCTGTTAGATCCAAATTACTACATACTCCTATTTAAACTAAAGCCACTGCATACACCTCACTGCAATTATGCTTTCTGAGAGGGCAAGGAAGATTCTGTTGAGAACAAAAATTCTTATCGTACCTTGCAAACTCTTAAAACTAATAGCACTCTTATGCACTCGTATGCTTTAAGAGTATTTTTCATCAGGTTATAATATAACTTCAACAGCTTTAAGAAGTCATCAGGAAGTATGCTCCAGTTCAGGCAAAAAAATCCTTTTGCTCCTCTTTAAGACTTTGTAAAAGAATTATAGATAAGCTTAGATATCCATCTCAGAAATACTCAAAGATGACATAAAAAACCGCACATCAAACAACACCAAATAGCCACATACAGGTGGAATCCAGCCTTGAACAGCATTAATTGTTTTACCAAACTATTCAGGAGTTGGTCCAGGTCTATACTCTGTGCTCTCTGGAGAACAAAAATTACCTTTTTGGCACAAGTATTGACAAGCTGTCAAGCACTAAAACTTCACTTTTTAAATTAAAGAGGCTGTAGCTAGAGCTACAAGAGCAACCCCCTACCCTTAGGAAGTCATCTTCCCCCCCCCAAATATTCCATCACAGGACAAAGTAAAATAGAATACAAAGAATCTCCATGTTTACATTATTAATGGCCTGGTTCCAGCCACAGAAAGGGAATCCACTACAGTGCACTAGAGCCCAGTCCTCCCCATGCACTCTTTTGAGAAGCTGACAGAAGACTGTGTCCTCCTCAAAAAAAGTCACAAAGAGATGGCAATTCCTGGCTTGACCTTTGAGTCAAATCACTTCAGCACCTTTCTGCAGCTACACCTCACTTTCCCCGTTACTGTCAACAATCACTTTGATTTAAGGGCTCCATGGGGCACTGAGAGGTAAGCTCAAGACCAGACTCCCTATGAAAAACTCACAATTTCTTTTTTTTTAAATAACAAGTTAAGAGTCCAAAACATATTGAGACTGTCTGCAGACACAAGAAAACATCAATATGCTGGCTCACACATGAAATACCTTTTTTATTATGAAAAATCAGGGCTGAGAGCACATTTAAGAAAATTAGCAGGTTACACAATGGGAGAGGAAGATTAGCGACTCCGGGCTGTTTTTTTTCCTTGCAATACTGATAAACCTTGTAATTCCAAGATTAAAGCTACAACGCCAAGTGGGCCTAAAACTACAGCAGAGGAATCAAAGAAATCGAATTTAAGGTGAACAGAAACAAGGAAGAAAAAGAACTAAATCGAGTCAGATGTGTAAGGAGCAAAAACCTGGTGTCACAAACCAGTTCACTAGAAGAGCAGAGATCTTGGCACTGTGCCACCAAGGCGTAAAGCAGGTAGGCAGTCTGGAGGACGTATGGTCACGAAACTGCCTTTTGTGCCATCTGAACAGCCAGCAAGGCGCACAGGAATTAACAGTTCTTTGTTTTCAGTAAGCCCCAGGGATGGGGCAGCCACAGCTTCTCCGGGCAAGCCAGAGGGCCTCACCGTCCTCACAGGGAAAAATGTCTCCCCAATATCCAACCTAAACCTGCCCTCCTTCAGCTTAAAGCCATCACCTCTTGTCCTACCACTCCGTGCCTGTGTCAGAAGACCCTCTTCAGCCTCTTTTAGGTGCTGGATGGTGCTCTAAGCGCTCCCTTATTGCGGGTGACAACCAAAGTACTCCATCCGATTTTCCAAGCACCAAACCACCCCGGGTAACCCGCTTCAGCGCCTCACCGCCCACACGGCAGCGAATTCCTTCCTAATACCCAACCTAGATCCCCTCCGCCTCACTTTACACCCACTCGCGCCCTCCCAGCGGACCCTGGACCCACGTTCGCCCAGGGATGCTCCGAGGAGCTGCGGACCTGCTGCCGGCGGGGGCGGCGCTCCGGGATGGCGCTTCCCGCCGGGGCGGAGCGGCAGCGCTGCCTCTGCCTCATTCATTTCTTCATTCATTCCCAGGCGAGAATTCATCGCGGGAGCCGGACCGGGACCTGCCGATTCCGCGGGCGGGCGCGGACCGCCGGTACCCCCGGGAGCTGCCATCCCCATCCCATCTCTATACCCACATTCCCGGCGTCTCTCGAAGCCCTTCCACGCTGCCCACCTGCCCTGAAGCTTCTGGTAGTCGGTGCGGATCTTGCCCAGCTCGATCTGCAGCTTGGCGCGCTCCCGCGCCGTGTCGTCCAGCGCCCGCCGCGCGTCCGCCAGCTCCGCCTCGTAGATCGCCTTGAGCCCGGTGACCTCGCGGCCGCGCACCTCCTCCCGCTGGGTCACCTGCAGCTGGAGCGCGCTGTTCTCCGTCTCCAGGCTACGAACCTTGTCGATGTACACAGCGAGACGGTCGTTCAGCTGCCGCAGCTCCTCTTTCTCCCGCAGGCGGGACATGCGCGTCGGACTCTGCGGCATCGCGGCGGCGGGGTCGCGGGCCCGCGGAGTGCCGGCTGGGCTGGGGTCGGCCATAATGGAAGTGCGGCGGGGAGACGACGACGACGGCAGTGGCGGGGAAGGAGCGAAGAGACGGCTGGAGCCACGGCGGCCACCCCCTCCGGCTACGGCTCCCGGGGCTCGGCGGGCTCCGCGCCGCTCCAATATGGCCGCGCGCCCGCCCCGCCGCCCCGCCTCCCGCCGTGCCCCACGTGACCGCACACCGGCCTATCGGGGACCGCCGTCGTCCGCGGGATCAGTTCAAAACCCGCCAACGGCCTCCGGGCGCGCCATAAAGGCCACGCCTCCTCCGCCCAGGCCACGCCCACCGTCCCCCCGCGCTCCCGGCCCCTGACAAAGGGACGCGGGCTCGCCACTGCGGGGCCTCCCTGCGTGTCCCTACACAGCCCTTCCGCGACTCCCGCCTGACCCAGCGCCCTCCGGAAAGACGCGCTGGTTTAGCTGTGCGGCTGTAAATCACGTAATAGCGGATTTAATTAGGTTGGAAGAGAGCGACCTGTGACGGGACACCACGATGTCAAAAAGACTATGACATTGAGTGCCATGTAGAGTTTGAAGAGCTCCAGGGATGGGGACTTCATTACTTCCCTGGGCAGCCCATTCCAATATTTAATCATTCTTTCTGTGGAGAAATTCTTCCTAATATCCAACCCAAACCTCCCCTGAAACAGCTTATGACTATGGCCTCTTCTCCTGTTCCTTGTTCCCTGGGAGCAGAGCCCAGTACCCCTCTGGCTCCCCACTCCTGTCAGCTGCAGAGAGCGAGAAGGTCCCCCCAGAGCCTCCTTTTCTCCTGGCTGAGCCCCTCCCCCAGCTCCCTCAGCTGTTCCTGGTGCTCCAGACCCTTCCCCAGCTCCGTTCCCTTCCCTGGACACACTGCAGCCCCTCAATGTCTCTCTTGTCTGAGGGGCCCAGAACTGTGCCCAGCACTGGAGGTGTGGCCCCAGCAGTCCCAGCACAGGGCCGGGCACTGCCCTGGGCCTGTGACACCCCATGGCTGGGACAGCACAGGGACCATTGGCCTCTTACCCACCTGGGCTCACCTTCAGCTGTGCATGTTCAATGCACTCATTTGGTGATGTGGCTACAAATCCCTTATAAACAAGAGGTTTTGCTGCACCAGACTTTTCTTATCCCAAATTTACTCCTCCCTCACCTGCAGGCTACTTGCTGTGGTTTAAAAATGATGTCCTGGTCCTCCCTGAGCAGTGTTGGGCTATCTCAGGGGAGTTCTATACACATAGATCTCCCAGAGACAGGATGAGAGGACACAGACTTAACCTGCACCAGGGGTTAGGCTAGACATCAAGAAGAATTTCTTCATGGAAAGGGCTGTTAAGCCCTGGAAGGGGCTGCCAGGGAGTTGGTGAAGTCGCTGTGCCTGGAGATGCTTTAAGAAAAGACTGGACGTGGCACTCAGTGCCCTGGTCTGTTTTTGGTGTTGATCAGTCAAAGGCTGGACTTGATGACTTCAGAACTCTTTTCCAACAGAATCAATCCTGTGACTCTGTGAGTTTACTCATTTCAGTATGCAAAACAATTCCTCAGGCTGAGTCAGCCCAAGTTTTGGAGCTGGCATTTGCATATTCCTTGTCGGGTGTTGGTCTGGCTCCTGAAGGTTGGTTGCGAGACACACTCACTTTCAAGTTCAAGAAGAAGCAGGAATCCTTTTGCAAATTTCCACTGAAATCCCTTCAAAGTAAAAAGTATTCCAGTCACAGGGGTGTACATAACTAAAGGTAATTTAGCCGTAGTGGGGAATGCCTGCTTTTTCCGCTTGATGCCTTTGTTGACACAAACCATTATCTGTTTCTTCTTTTTCCTTCTCTGCCATTATTAGAATTTTCTCTTTCCCAGCCCTTTGGGAAAATAGAAAAGCTGGACAAAAAGGGTGATAGCAGCTGGGAAAAAAACTCTACAGCACCTGCTGGCACATAAAATTGTCAACAAAGTAGGATTATAACCCAGGGTAGTTTTACACTGCAGCTGGCACTACTGTGAAGGGATCTGTGTTCGCAGTCAGTACAATGAATGAACAAATTTTGGGAGGTTTTGTTATTGGTCAAACTGAGCCCTCTGCAGGTGTTTAGTGCTGAGTTTGATCTTGTTTGCTTCCAGGATTTATTTTAGTACTGGGTTTTAAATCACTGACTTTTCATGTAATTATAAAAAAACATGTCTTATCATTCCTTCCCTGCCTCTCTTCCCACCCCCAGCATTTGTTTTGCAGCTGTTGTGCCTGAAGAAAACCAATTTTTTAACCGACAGAGGTATGGGTGGGATGTGTTCCATTTCACCTGCCAAATGAAAAGGATGTATTAAGAATCCAAACTATTTGTAAGAAAGTCTTCTTTTTTCCTCAGAAGCCTCAAGCTTTAACTTTTTGTTGTCGAAACCATTGCGTTCTACATTCCCAGCCTAACACAGGAGATCAAATCAGATGGTGCTTATTTAGCAGACTGGGTTGGCTAATACTATAAAAGTGAGATGGAAATAAATATTGCAGTAGAAGTGGCTGGCCAGATCAGTCTGCTTATTGTAGTTACCTAGTGAAAAAAAAAAGTTGATCTTGCCAATTCCATGTTTACTTTTCTCCAGCCTGTGTTTTCAGGTTGCTATTTCCATCTAAGTAAAAAAATAAATATTGATGTAGCACTTCCTATGCACATAAAAATTGTAATACTTGAATCTATTAATATCTCATTATTAAAAGAGTAAGATCTTTTGTTGGTTTCAGCAGCAAGACTAGCATCCAGTAAGAAGCAAGTTAATCGTGCTGCCAGATTTCCCTGCCATTTGCTTTCATCTGAGACTTCTTGCTGCCATTTGTGTGATTGAATTCATCCTGCTGCACTGGGCTGAAAAAGGAAGTGATAAAAGAATTGGCCTCCAAACTGTGTCTGTGATGACGTCAGACTCACGAAACTGAATATCAACATTGTTCCTCTTTATTCAGGCAGCTCTGGCCTGATGCAGGGCACATGTGTAATGTACCTCCTGTGTCTAGAGACGTCTGTGAGTGCCAGTCCTGAACCCCTGCAGATCCAGTGCCACAGCTTCAAAATGCCGCCGCAGCCATGATTTAGTAAGTTGCATTTTAATTTGCTGATTTTACAGTCAGCATAAATAGTATCTAAGGGGCATGTACGCAATTTACAGACTCAGCAGACTACACCTGTTGGACTCACCTCTTCTAAACATAGACACTCTTTCACTGACTGAGACATTTTTAAACAAAAGGCTTCCAATATGCACCACTGAAAAGAAAAGGTTTCCTTTGTACAGTGATTTAAATAAAATTCTAGAATCTGGAGAAGTTTGTGGGGACATTAGCATTCAGTAATTCCTAGCAGACAAGCCATTTTTATCTTTGGCGACTTTGTATTGCTAAAACAGATTTTTTAATATCTATATAATTTTAATATAATATGTATATAGAATACAATAATATATAATGTGTATATAATTTTAATATTCTACATATATAATAATTTTTATTTATAACATATTTACTTTTAGAGTGGATGAGAATCTACGTGTGTGTCCGTACTCTGAGGGTTACCTCAGTGATTCAAATGTTCTCCTAAAGAAGAAATGGACAAATATTTTAACTGTATGTTTTCTGGTTTATGAAAAAACATTGTTTCCACTTGGGTAATATCTCCTGAAGAAGAAGAGTCAGAGTACATGCTTCAGCGTGTGCTTTCAAAAAACAAAACAAAGTAACAAAAAAAAATTTCTGTAACAGCAGCAGTTACAGAACGGCTGCTTCTCTCAGCTACATTTCATGCTAAACAAGTGAAACTTCTCCTCGTGTTTTCAGAACGTTAAAGCACAAAACAAGTTTGAACATAAATGGCCATATCAGGTCCAGATTCAAAGTCCAATTAAGTTTCCACTTTAATACTGAGAAATGTCCATTTCAGGAGATTCCCTTTCTTTCTGTGTTATCTCATGTATCATAAATGCTACACTATGTAATTCTGGCAAAATTAACAAAAATGTTAATTTTCTCTGCTTTTATAGGGCTGACTGGAGACCATTTCTACGGAAAAAAACAGCCTAGGATACGGTATCTTGTTTTACTTTACCCCTGAGATCTTGCCGTGGCCGGAGGAGGGACGTCAGGAGCGTCTGCAGCTGTTTAGAAAGACAGCAGAATCTGGAGGCTCCTCACATGAACAGATGGTATCATAGTAATACTCCTCTCTGGTTTTTGGCTACAATAATGTGAAAATGGTGCCAGTTGGATAACTGCAAGTACTGCATGGTCCATGTACTTCTAGTTGCTGCTCTGTGTAGTAATAACTCATGTATGACTACACTGCACTTAATAGGTTCCCTTATGCATAACTCATGAAGTCTTGCCCAAAAAAATACTTTAAAAATATTAAATTACCAGGCTGCAAATAGAGCTGTCAATATTGTTTGAAATAAATTAATATTTGAAACAAAAATGAACAAATAATACCCCCAAAAAATTGCAATTTTTTAAAACTACTGTTAGGATACAATGGAAACTGTTTTTCATCCTGATGAATCTTTCACACAGAAAATTTTTTTTCAGAAAAATATGTTTAGCGTTCTGTGGGTTATCTTTCTCCAGGAAAAGACAAAAGAGTGTGAATAAACATATTTGGGATGCACATGCACTGTATGTGCCTGTGAGAGTCTGAAACGTCGAGGAGAGCAAGGGCAGGAGAAGCAGAACAGGAAAAACAGAAGCAAACAAAAAATATCACAAGAACCTTACTATACTGGTTTTCCTTATCTAAACCATCACTCTTCAGTTTGCCTTGCTTAGATATATCCTAAGCCACACAGGGATGCACAGTTTAAAGGAATAGAGTGGGACGGTTTTTTCTTTGAGAATAGTTCAGGGAATCAACTATCTGCTCTGCTGAGCTACCCACAGGGGAGGTGCAGTGATATGGCTGTTAGCTGCAGCTGCGGTCTCTTCCCACACTGATTGCAAAACCCAAAAGAGAGAGAAAGAAACTGTTGAAGGTAGAGGAAAAGCAGGAACTCATAATTACACAGATCTGATTAAGCTCACTTTAAAGAAGACTGTCCAAAGCTGGAAAAGTTGCATTTCTGCAGAACAGGCTGCAAAACAGACCACAAATACAGAATCTCCTTGCTGAGATTCCAGTTGTTAGCACAGATGGCTTATGCTTATGCAGAAGCACTAGTTTTTGGTAAAAAAACCTTTTTGACAGGAAATTACAGAAATATTATTCCTACTAGTACATGAGAGGGCTTTGCTGTATCTGGTGACAGGACAACTCTGACTGACTTTGTAAGTGCATGGTTAGTGAATACCTCAATTGTTGCCAACTTCTGTGACTTTGTAATTAGTTTTATGAGACTGTGGCTTTGTCTTCAAAGACTAGTTATATGAAATTGTCTGATTAATCAAAACTCAAATTTTTAGTTAATAGATTCTTTTCCCCTTAGAGTCAGAGAGAAAAAAACCAAACATACCCGTTGTGTGAGTTAGTGCAAAATAAACATCTTAGAGAAAATTAAACACTTACCCTAAATCTAAAGTAGAGAGAAAATTAAACACTTGTCCCAAGTCTAAATTAGCATCTGACAGGTAATAGCAGGCACAGTGAGTTTCCCGGATTCTCTGAGTGGGGGCGAGTGCTTATGGAGGTGGTGAGCTCCATGTCTCCCGATGTAAAGGGCAAAAATCTAGGGTCTCCCTAAGGCCCTCAGTGCCCAACCATGGCCAGCCCATATCCCAGACCTGCCTGGGGAAGGTTGGTTTTCCATCCCAGCTGCTCTTTTTGGGGTACAAACAGTATAAAAATATTTTTGCTGAATAATTATTTAGTAATTGGTGATAACAATCTCCACAGGTTACTGGAAATGAGGCACTTTCACACCAAAAAAGCACTGTATTATTTTCTAGAGGAAGGTTAGAAACCTCCTAGACCCTAAACCCTGCAGATCCCTATAAGAACACTGCATTTATATAAACCACACTGTTTCTAGACTAAATGCATACAAATCACATCTATTCCAGACTAGAGTAGAGGAGGAAGGGAATGAGAGGGCTCTCTGCCCTGTGGGGCTGCATCAGCACCCTAAAACCCCAACAGGTGGTTCTTACCTTTGAAATTACCTGTAACATCATTATAAACATTCTTCTTGTAAGTGCCAGCAGAAACTAAGAGGGCAGCCCTCCCAGTACAGAGGGTTTTAGTGGGGACGTTGGTGTTCTGAGGTGCTGATGCAACCCCACAATCCAGGAGAACCAGGGGGCATTCTTTTGCCACAATGTCTTTCTGATGAACAACATGCACCTCTTAGTTTGCATAGGTACGTACAGGGCAAATTATTTCACAAAGAAGGATCCATAGTAGGATGCAGACATTTATTAAGCAGATTCTCAGTGCTTCAGTAAGATTGATCTGACCCTATAACTTTCATTAATAGCTGCCTTTCATAGAATAATTTTGCTCATAGAATAACACTTGAAGTTTCCTCACATCCGTGCAGGAGCACCCTAAAGTTAACCACAGAAAATTAAAAGTTGCTTGTTTCCATTTAGCTTCAGTGACTGAAATCATGTTTTGTTCTTGTCTCTGGCATTCAACAAGGAAGTTCTCTGAAAAATCAGCTCACTACCCCCACATAGATGATGAATTAAGATGATATAAACGAAGGATCAACAATACAAATCTGATCTTCCAGCTTGGGAGCCACAATTCCTGCAGTGGGCATGGGAAGGGAAGAGATCTGCATGCATTTCTGCTCCCAGGTGTGGTCTGTGGACCACTCTCAGTATCTAGAGAGAGTTAGGAAGAACTGATATGTCTTGAAAGAGCTGTTGGCTCTGGGTGGGTTTTCCAAGGTAATAGCTCTCTGTAAACTCAGTTTTGTTCCCAAGAGAAGCAACCTATCTACCAGCAGCCTCAGCTGCTAAGTGAACAACAGACTGACTAAATACAGAATTATTTGTTCTGTAAAAAGAATCCCTTTTTTAAAATTATTATTTTTTACCTGCAACTGTTTTTAAGGAGCCCTATGTCTATACTTGTAGATTTATGCTCCTGTATTTTATTTCGTTTTTCTTTCAAATAAGGCTCTGAATGTAAGACTGCCATGATATGTGTGTTTCATAAGAAATTTGGACCTCAGCTGTCACAAATGTATAGGCACTGTTTGCACTAATTTCCCCAAATCAGTTTAATTCTTGCGCTGATTTCACTGAATGTGCACGTCATGCTTGGTCACTACAGTGCTTCTTGCTTAACCACTAGAAATTACATTTAAAATCACATCACCTTTAGAAATTTCTCTAAGCAGGACAGGGAGAGAATCAGTGTTTTTAAGTCACACCTTTGTAAATTTCAGGTTTTCTGTTAATTTTGTACTGGGCTGTATTGGTACTCGGATTGTTGTAAAATTATTTTACAATGATATGTAATATTATTTTACACTGATCATTGGCTGCCTTGCACATGAAGAATTTTTGGAATCCTAAAGCTTAGTTTAAGAGATTTGGGTATTAATTCCAAACAGCATCTCACAAAGGGCCAAATTCCACCCAGGGGTAGATGACTGCTCATCCATGCCAACTTTAATGGGATCTGCTCTGCTCAGCAGAGGACAGGTTTCACAAAGGCTCTTATTTGATTCTGCATGCATTTGCAAAAGTAAATACTTTATACTTCTCTTGAGGCATTATTGAAGAGGCAAACAGTGTTAACTGCTGCAAAGGGTACAGAAAAACAACTTGAATTAATATTCTTACTGATTAAAATAAAATAGAATTAGCAGAGAGAAACCTTATCTCATGAATAAAAAGTGCTATGCCTTATAGTAACCTGTGAGTGGGAAAAATTTTTTATAACAAAGCTTTTTAAAGGATAATGTACTTCTTACAGGCTCTTTTAAAGAAAGCAGTATAACACAAATAAGGTAATTGCTGAGATACTGATATGCTGGCTGCAAAAGAAAACTCCAGTGCTTTCTATAACCACATTTGCAAACTCCAAGAATCTGTTCATCTTCCAGCCTTCTCAAAGGCTACAATAGTTACTCTGCTGGTTTCAAAAGTTCAAAGACATCTGAATAACTATTTCAGGCCTTGTGCCAAAAATTGCTTGAACATCTTGCAGAGATGAGTTAATTCTGAAAATATGCAATAGTGAACTTGCAAGATATCCTCTTCAAAGTTCTGGCCTAGAGACCTAAAGCAACAAAATGTGTTGCTTTTCTTCCCTGCCTTTCTTTCCAGGTTGTAGCTAATTTTTCTTGCCTGTGATTTCCCCTGAATATACCATGGCAAAATACCACCTTCTCTTCTGTCTACCAATATATAAGAATATTATCCAGGAAAATATTGTGTATAGGAGCAACCAAGAAAGAATTAGGAAGTAATTTATTTTTTTATTCAGCCTGCATGAAAAAAAATCATGCTTCACTTTAAATCAACTGCCAAGCATTAGGAAAACACTATCCTAAACACAGATACCTTAAAAATCCAGTTGTGACCTTTATTTATTCATTGATTCATTCATTAACTTTAGATCTTTAAACTTGAAAGCACAATTTGCATTCCTTAGGACAGAAAACTCTTTATTTTTACCTCCTCCCTGGTAGGTTCTTGCATAATTACCTGACTAAGATTTTAAGGTGAGAAAATACAGCTCTACAGCCGGACATCATAAAACTGCCTTCAAGGAAGTGGCTCAGAAACATAAAGTAGTGCTAACATCTTATCTTTTTTATTATTGTTATTATTCCCAAAGGTAAATTGGCCTTTGATAAGCACATTCAATCTGCAGAAACATTCTCACAGCCAGTGCCTTTTGAGAAAAAGTTATTCCCATGCTTGTCCTTCTCTAAGAAGTGCTTGGGGCAGGAGTGGCACTTAGAGGAGGGGAGAGACAATGTACTTTGTTAGCATTTTAAAAATTACATTTATATATATATATGTATATGTATATATATATATATATATATATATATATATATATATACACACACACACACAAAATTCTCATTTTTCTGTCCATGTGGAGCAAAGGGTATGATGAGTGCCCCTATTTGGAACTTCGATGAGCCCCCAGCACCACTTTAGGACAGGGCTTACTGGTTTGGCTCCAGGTCCTGCTGATAACACCTCCTTAGCTGTTTTCAGACAGCTCCATTACTTTTCCTCCGGGGAAGCCTGTCCTTTCAGCACACGCCAGATTTCCTCATAACATTTGAAACATTTAAAATAGCCCAGTGGGTCTGCATGCTACAAATGAAGTCTGCTAACCCTTAGAGACAACTGGGGCAAGCACTTTGCTGTACATGAGTAGGGAAAAGGGACTATGGACAACCAGCAGTGCTACAGGAATAGCATGAATATTCTGGAGAGAGTCATAGGAATGATGGAATGCAGGAACAGCCTTATAAGCAGCTCAGGTAACCTACAGGTGACATTTTCTCACATATTGCTCTTAAAGCCCTCTTTCCCTCCCATGAGTAGCTGTGAAGTATCTCAAATAAAATTACTCTTCCCACCACAACTCCATGAATAAAAAGTCAGCCCTTGGGTTGTGCAAAAAAAAACAAAAACAAAAACAAAAAAACACCCACAACAAACAGCAAAAAACCCCCCAAGCTCTGACTTTTTCTGAAAATACCTTTCTCAAACAGCTTCAGTGCAACTTCACAAATGCCAATAACACTTTGAACTCTAAAACTCAAATGAACAGGAACAGAAAGCAGAGAAGTAAAGTATTGCTTACTTGCCCAATTTTGTTTCAAGGAAAATGTTTTTTCTCTCTTTTCTACCCACTGCAAATCAAAGACTAATAAATGAAAGCTGCAGCACAGCTTTGTTTCCTGTGTTTTGACCCAGTGCATACACAGCAATGAACATCTTTCTCAGGCCACTTGTACATATTCCATTGCAAACTGTGCCCTGCAGATTATAGGTAGTTTACAGGCTTTTAAAAGAGGCTCATTAAATCATACTGTGTCATGTTCTCAGTTAAAAGGCCAAAAGTTTTACCTGTTACCATCTACCTACTTTACCTTGAGCTGTAGATCAAGGCACTTGTATCTCCTTTCAGTCATTTTTGGGAATTTCTGAATCACAGTAAATGTATGCCAGCTTGAAAATTGCACATAGTTACATATTTAGAGAAGAATATTCTGGATTTGCCCATTTAAACTCATTTCCTCACAAAAATAAAATATCTTAGTTATTTTATTACTTTATTACTTAAATCAACTAATTTTTACAGAGATAGTTTAGCAGTATTATCAATTCCAGTTCAAGGCTAGAAGGCTTAAGTTTTGTTACATAAAATTCACAACTCTTAAAACTCCCTTGCCTTGCCTTGCCTTCCCTTGCCTTGCCTTGCCTTCCCTTCCTGTCCCAACCTGTCCTGTCCCTTGGCAGGAACTTTGGTTTCTTAGATGTCAGCAGAGTGATTTATTAATTACATGAACAACCTCTTTTATGCCTGCTTTAATCTCCCCTGTTTAACTCCTATAACTATTAAGGTGAGCTCATTCTTAGAATTACTTGTCTCACACACTCCTCTATTCTCTGCGGGGTTGCTGTACAGAGAAAATTGCAGCAGGCCTACATCTCCCTTGCACATGTGAAAATGCTACCCTGCTAAGGATTCTTGTGCCTGGAGGCTTCTGGAAAAAAAAAAAAAAGGAAACAAAACTGGAGCAGAGAGGAAGGAAGTGAGATAGGAAAGGAAGTAGTTTGCTGAGGGGCTGGGCTCCTTGGCCCACTGCTTATCCCATAAATGCACTTGGACACATCTGCAGGAAACTCCTGGTGCAGGTCACTACCAGGGTGGCTGCTGAGCAGGGATCATTCTTGGGAGCTAAGGCAGACTCACAGGGCAGAGGGAGTAACCCAAGAAAACATCATCTCTTCAGGTACCTACCTATGAAGGAGAGGGAATCCTAGAGCCCCTTCTTTTCCTGCTTGCTCGACACCCTGATCTCTTCATACCAACAGTGCAACAATGATTACACTTTAGAGCTGTAGTGCTACAGTATTCATCTGCTCTACACTTTTTTTGGCTAAATCAGGGCATGCAAGCCTGCAAAAGACTCAAGTCTTTTGAGAGGTGCTGAAGATGTTCCTGCACAGAAACTAATCTTGAATGCCTTTCCTTGGGGAACATCTGGATAATGTAAGAAACTGAGCAGTTTGCAGAAAACAGCTCAGAGGAATAACATTAAAAATAAAAGCCAAATAAAAACAGACAAGAGAATGTGCTACATGCTCTCAGAGAATGGAAGTAAATTCACTTGGCATCAGTGACATTGATGCATTGGCTCATTCTTCCGTGGAAAAGAAGGTTTTATCAACTACAGATTTTTATCCACTGCGACAGGAGTTCTTTAGGGAGCAATAACAAGTATTTTATATATTTTCATAAGTTTATATAAATGCAACTTTTTTAGATTTGATACTTAGGGAAAAAATAACACTGTTTGCAGATCAATATTTCTATGTACGCAAAACTAAAGAGATAGTAATTATGCAGAAATATTCAAACCCCTTATTTGTTTTCATGTCAGTTTTTTAGTTCTGTTAATAAGTACCTACAGCTTAGAAACCAGCTCCTCCTGTCCACTGGATTTAATAGAGTTAGTCTTCTACAAAACAGGACATGAAGATACAGCAACTTAGAATAAGCCACATTTTTCAAGGGAGTGACCTAAAATAAAACTTTAGTATACCATATTTTCAAAGAAAATAATGAAGTATTTTTATTTTTTATATTACAATAGACAAACTTATTTGTATCATGTAAGACAAAAGTCAGACAGGTATCAGGATATTAGAAACACTTTCTGGAAAACTTAAACCTTTGCAAAACTAAAGAATTATTTTCTTTAGATTTTCCCTCAAACACGGCAATTTGGTATTTATGCAATGAGGAGTCGGCAAGAGAATTGCAAGATAAAATTGAATGACTCTTCCTCTCAGATGTATGTGTTAAGTTTGGGTTGAAACTCTACAGGGACAGAATGTGGATGGCAGGAACCACCTATGTCAGTTGTGAAGTTTAATTATTTATTTTAGACCTTAATTTACATCTGCTTAGATCTTAAGCACACTTTTCCTGATGGCTCATGAGAATCTTTCTGCATTTGTCTCCTTTTCTTCTAAAAGGTGTCAGGGACTGTAGATTACAAATTCTTCCTTCAGATAATCTTCATTCACAGTGGTAGTTTTGGGAATAATTTATGCCTGCTAGAGAAGTTAAGAGTGGTTTATTTATATATTTGTTAGGCAGAGAAATAGGAGTGCTTAAAAAAGTTTACAAATTGTAAAAATAAGGTAAGATGGGTCACAACAGTATCTTCATAAGAACAAGATAAAAACATGTAGGGTCAATTCCAGTGGATGTAGAGGAATAGAAGACAGCCGCAATGACTTTGCAAGGAGATAATACAGGACTGGGCTGCCTACCTATCTCCTGCACATCTACACGGACATTCTGATTTTCCAGCAAAATCTTCAGTCCAGAATATTTTTGGGTCTTCAATTCATCATCAAGGATAGCAGGTCAACATTAGGGCAAAGGGTGCGGTGTGGGCTTTTTTTTGTTTTCTTTTTTGTTTGTTTGTTTGTTTCATTTTATATTTTGTTTTGTTTTTGTTTTGTTTATTTTTAATTAATTTTTTTTTCTCTGTGAATAGAATAGTCCATACAACAGTTTGGCATAATTTTGTATGTCATTTAAACATTACCTACTGTTCTGTTCCAGCTTGTTTGTAAGAGGAAAAAGCAGGTCTCGAGTTATTTTTTCTGCATACAAGAGCAACAACAGTTGCCCAACATCTGGAAGCATGGGAATGTGTTAGGATATCAGCAATTAAAATTTCCCAAGGCATTTGTTTTTTCCTGGAGGCTTTTCTTTCGTCTCCATGGCAAGGTCTTTCCTGGTGCTCTAAGAAGGAATGGTCTTCTGTGTTTCAGAGATGCAATATCTATTTCACTCAGTTCTGAATAAAGACATTCCAGTGGATGAAGGCTGTCAGTGCAAAACTCATCAGTGGTAACTAAACAGCAAGTGTAAAATATGTACAATTATTTGGAAAAAAAAAAAAACACAATAAAAACAGCTAATGGAACAAATGAAAAATCCGGGTGGCAAACTAAAAAAAGTACAACTTCTGCAGAAAAATGAGAATATTTTTCAAAGGGATGATGTTTTGAACGATGCCGGTATTCTGAGTCACTAACAAGTTTTCAAGGGAAATCAAACATTTTTTTTTCCTGAGGAAAAGTTTTCAATTTCATTATCTAATGGTACAAAAATGTTGTGTTGCTTTTTTTCCTTTAAAGAACTTTAAATAATAAAAATTACAAATAATACTAGTAATAATAGTAACAATAATAATAATAATAATAATTAATAAAACAACCTAAAAGGCAGAATCTAGAATAGCTAACTCCTGTGTAAATCTCCTGCTATAATTTTAGATACACGTTTTTCATTTTTGTCAGTATTTAGGTCAAGATGTTTGTGATTCTGGAAATGTATTTTGCTGGGCCTTATTAAGTCTACCACAGTTGAGAATTGCTCCCTCAGTTCTGAAAAAGTGGCATCTCTTGCTACTGCAGATAGAGAGATGAGAAATCTTCAAGTATGTCCTTTCTAAATGCTGAAGTACCACAGTGGTTCAGAAACTACTGATGTTCTGAAACCTTTTGAGGTGCTGCTGACCAGTAAAAGCGGGACATCAAGCAGGCCTGTGTTCACAGGAGCCATGAATTTATTACGTAGAATTAAAGAGCTTTTGATGGACTCTTCTGAACTGTAGGATGGATGAAGTTGAGGGGATAAGTAATGAGGGTTGTCATACCAAAGTTTTATGACAGATGAAACCATGTTTCAAAAAACTCAGTATTTTCTTTATTATCCAGTCTACTGCTTACACCTCGATTCTGACAAAATACAAGGAGTTCGAATTCTCTTTAACAGGAATTGCCATAATTAAAGCAGTTAACTTTAATAAGCCTGGAGGACATAAAAACATCTTAATGAGATCATCTTACTTGGAAAGGGAAGGAAAATCTGTAATATTGCAGTTATACTTCAAATGGTGCTTTAAAAATCCACAGTAAGACCGAATCATTAATAAATTATTTTTTTTCTGAAAAGAAAATCACTGTTTTCTTGTCTGAATTTGGAGCACCGGACTGGGCTCCTCAGCTTCAGCCCGAGGACTGCTGACACAGGCCCCAAACTCTATCATGGTGTGGGCACTGCAGCTGCATCCCTGTGAGGGGTCTTAGCCAGGATGGAGAAGGGAGGACCAGCCCTGTGGCTCCATCAACCAACTGAAGCCTAACTGTGGTGCTACACAAAAGTTGGGTCTGCTTATTAATTAAGCTTTTTATACCAAAGAAATGGAAATCACTGGTGAAAACAGGAATGAAGAATTTAGCTGCTCATAATTTCGAACTGGCTTATTTTTAAAAGGACTTTGCTGAAAGCCAAATAAAGAAAAAATACAAGATAAGCAAAGATCAGTCAGACACTGAAAGGAAACTGAATCATAGAATATGCTGAGTTAGAAGGGACCCAATAGGATCATTGAGTCTAACCCTGCACAGGACCGTCCCCAAAAGTCACATCATGTGCCTGAGAATATCATCCAAATGCTCCTTGAGCTCTGTCAGCCTTGGTGCTGTGACTACGGACCTGGGGAGCCTGTTCAGTGCCCGATCACCCTCTGGGGGAAGAACATTTTCCTGATATCCAACCTAACCCTTCCCTGACACAACTTCAGGCCATTCCCTTGGGTCCTGTCCCTGGTCCCCTCCTCTTCCCCTAATGAGGAAGTTGTATCTGCAATGAGGTCTCCCCTCAGTCTCCTCCTGCTGAACACACCAAGTGCTCTCAGCCACTCCTCATAAGGCCTCCACTCCACACCCTTCCCCATCCTCACTGTCCCTCCTTTGGACTGTCTCTAATAGCTTAATGTCTGTATCATCTTCCTTTTGCTAAAAAGAACACTTCATACATTGTTTACCTGGAAAGTCAACATTAAAAGTATTAACATTAAAAAAATATACAGTGCAAATTACATAACAATAAAAAATTTGCTTAAACAAACATTAACATTTGCTGATTCTATCCAGAAAATGGTTAAGACATCCCCAAGCAGTTCCCTAAACTAGGATCAAATGGTTCAGTCCTAAAGCAATTAAACAGTACAGTGAGCTATCATTTACTACTCTGACCATTAAAGATTTGTCAGGAAATTTCATGAACAAATCGAAAAATTTGTTATTTCAGCAAGAGAAACTTCTACCAGTGAAGGCATGCTGCACATCTGACAAGTAACTTTAAAAATTAGGAGCTCTGGCACATGAACAGAAAAAAGCAGAAAATTCAAAATTCTAATTAAATTCAGTAAAGCAGGTAATGGAATGTGCTGTATGCGTAAGAACTCTTTCTCCAAATGCTGCAATTCTTCAAATACCTGCTCTTGATAGTACTGAATTGTTCCCTATTATAACTTCATTATTTGTTTTATTGCTATGCTTTCCTTCTGAAATCCATGGACTCTAGGTGAACCAAACCAATGTGCAGAAATTGGGTTTGTCTTCGTTTAAGATTACAACTTAGAAATTAAGAAACTTCAGTTGGAAGTGTGGAACAGCTTACAAATAACAAAATCTGAATAAACAACACATCAAAAGTGCAATCAAACCTTTCAGAAGAAACACAATAAAGTCACAATTCCCCGGGGGGGGTGTGTGGGGGTGGGCAGGGAAGAAAACCCATGGCAACTGGGGGCGGAGGGAGATAAAGAAGGGGGGAAGGCAGGACTGCAGCCATGCATGCCCACAGCAGTCAGCAGCTGATGGCTTCACAGCCAGCAATGAAAGACTCCTTTTTCCCACAGCCAGTCATGAAGGCAGAATACCTTGCTCTGTCACCCCAGAAATGGGAATAGTCCCATAATGGGGTGTGGACCATGCTGTCATCCATGATGTGTTTATTCATTACAGAGCCCACTGTTTCTCTGTTTCCTTCAAAGTGCAATGATGCCAAGAAATTGGTGTATATGGGTGGCCATTGTTGTGAAAGGCTCCACCACATCTGTGACATACATCTGACGTCATCAAGGTTGTGGCTGGGTTGCCCATTCTTGTCAAAAAGTACCTCTAACAGTGCCATTTCTCTCAGGCATTGGATACCTTCCACCATGGTCTTCCAGGCCCTCTCATGGCAGTGCTGCTGCAGGAAGTCTCTGTAAACAAACTTCTCTCTCACACCTGTTAGAAGTTGCTCCCAGAGAGAAGGGGGCTTTGACTCCCTCACCAGTGCTTGCTCCATACCCACATCCTGGGCCCAGAGACCTTGCTTTGTTGTTATCAAGTGATAAGCCTTCACTCATGGGGTTCCACACTTGAATCAGCCAGGTCAAAATGGGCTTGTCTTGGCGTTGAGTAACATCGTTCTGCATATTGCAGAGCTGGCCATATGACAGAGGTTTGGTGATGGTCTCAGGCCCTGGGTCCTCCACTCGTTGTAAAGGCTTTGGCTCCCCCTTCTTGTTAACTGGACATAGTGAGTTGGCTTTATACTTCTTCCTCTGCACTGGGGCCACTTCTGCTGGCTGTGACTTCGCTTCTGGTGTGACTGGGGACTGAGCCCTTGTGATGTCTATTGGCTTCTCTGCTCCACTCTCTTTCCCTTGTGACTGGAGGTGGTGCTGCTCAGTCCATACCATGGTGCGGTAAGCATGGGCTGAGGTCCAACACATTGCTCTGAGCTGTCCATCTCATGAATTTATGGACCCATGTTCTTTCAAGCACTTAGCAACCTTACAGAGGATCTGTGTTTGGTCAGGGGAGAGCTTCCAATCGAGGGAGAGTATTCCTTCAGCACCTGGCCTATCTCCTCCCAGGTTCCCATCCAGTCAGAGTGATTTATGTCTAAGGAAGGCTGTTGGGCCATGGGGGGTGACTGGACTCTCAGGCTGTTGCACAGTGTCAGGCTATTGGGCAGGTTCCTGGGTAGCGTCTGGGGTAGGTCTTGGGGCACTTACCAAAGACAACCTCACCCTGTCTCTAAATGCTGGGTAGACCACACCGAATGAACACGGCAAAAACATCATCAAGAATAGAATATCTTTAATGTCCAGGAGAAAAATTAACCTTCAGAATCTACTGTAGGAGGACCATATGAGAAGTGGGTGAAGGGCTGGGAAAAAGCATTTGCCTGCATTCCTCCCCCAAAATAGGTACCATTATCGGTAAAAAATTGGAACCTGGGTTGTGGTAGTAATGCATCCATTTATATATATATTCCAAAAGAGAACTATAGGGCCAGAATTTTTCAGCCACTGGTACCAACTTACAAACTTTACAGCAGCCACAACTATTGCTGCGATGGTGTTCCTCTTTAAGAATGGAAAGACCATATACACAGCCAAATTCCAAAAGAAGTTGGACCACATGATGCTTAGTGGTGTTTCTATATGCAATACACAGGTGATTAAACTAGAGGGTTTACTCCCTTTCCACCATTCCTCTAGTCAAGCCCTACGCTGGGCACCAATAAATGTCTTAATTTATCACGGTTGCAACTTAGAAATTAAGAAACTTCAGGTGAAAATGTGGAAAAGAACAGCTTTCAAATAACAAAATCTGAATAAACAACAAATAGTGCAACCAAAACATTCAGAAGAAACAAAACAGAAGAAACAAAACAAAGTTCCCCAGGTAGAGGGGGAAGAAACCCACGGCAATGGGGGGCAGGGGGAGGGAAAGAAGGGGGGAAGGCAGGACAGTCGCAGCAGTTCAACAGCTGGTCACAGCCATGTGCTCATAGCCGATGGCCTCGCAGCCAGCAATGAAGGAGTCCTTTTTCCCACAGGCAGTCCCGAAGGCAGAATACCTCCTCAGACAAAAAAACCCTCCTGAGCTGTGCCCTTGGAAACTGCTCTTCCAGGGAAACTCCCTACTTCCGTGCTGCCCTGCCTGTGTGGCTTTGTTCTGTCCACCCCCCTCCCTGACTCCCCCCATCCCAGAGGAAACAGATAGGGGGGAAGGGGGAGGGAGGGTGTGAGGGGAAAGCTGAACCCTAGGGAAAAAAAATTCCAACATCTCTTTTCAAACCTATGACAGGGCTGAATTAATTAAAGTGAATTAATTCAGTAATATTTCAGAAATGTTTTTTTACTGTAAAATAGCATCTAGTCACGAAAAGCCCACAACTTATTAGTGACAAAGAATTCTGAACATCATAAATATCAGTGTTGCACATGTTCAGCTATATTAAAAACAACATTCAACAATAAAAATTGTCTTCAAATGAACTTAGAAACTACACAAGAGTCTTCTAAATCAAGTAAAAAAAAAATCCCCTTTTGTATTGTTTTCTTAAGAGTCAGCACAGAAAACTTCCAATCTTCCAAAAGCTGCACATCATCTTACAGCACATGGGAGGAGGACAGGAACAAGAATTGCAAAATAAAGGGTTTGTATCTGCATGTGCAGTGTACAGACCCTTGGCAGGAACATAGCGCAGTAAAATCTCACTACTCAGAAAGCATTCAGTTAGATTTGTCCTCAAACAAAAAGATCCATGTCAGTGGTATGTCTCAGAATGAAAAATGTTTAGACAGAATGAGTAGGAAGCTGAAGCCACTATTAATATACAAAGGATAAAATTGCTGTAGAAATCTAAACCATACACTGCTCAATATTGCTTATTTACAAGGTTATTATTCAAAGGTCACTGACCACTGAAATTAAGTGTATTTCACAAATCAATCATTTTTGGTCTTAATCCAATAAATACTGTTTATATCAACACACTGCCACGTTAAGAACACATGATCTTTTATATCCAGATTAAAAGGTTTTTTTTTGTTCAGCTGTAGTGAGCAGCATTGCTCACTTGTTGACTTGTGTTAGCTTCAGCAACTTAAATGCTAAAATTAAATGGCTGAAACATAGCCTTAATTCCTTAACCTAACATGTGACTAAAAAAAATTTCCAAAGGAATGAACATTGTGATGCAGGGCTGTTATCTAGGAAAATCTTAACAGTTTCTGAGGACTCAGCAAACAAATACTAGGACAATTAAAAGTCTTCCATGCTGTTAAATTTAGCTAAGAATTATATCCTGCTCTTCAGCATCAAATATCTCCCATGCTTCTGCAGCTAATGAAAACATGGGATTATAAGAAAGGCTCATTTAATATGTTTTATAGAGACACTGTTATCAAGAACTTTAGCAACTAGAAGATCTCCAAATCATGAGCATTATCGATTTCAATAATATCTTCAGGTTCCATCTTTGCTTCATGATGCCCCTCCTGCAGATCATCCAGGGAAGCGAGAGCCTCATTTGTATCACTAGCAAAAGTCTCACGAGATGCATCATCATATTCCTGCAGGTTGAGGCCTTTAATGGCTTTCTTCATCTTCTTCCCTAGAACTTGCATTCTCCTCTTCTTGGCAGCTTTTTTGTTTTCATACTCCTTTTGGTTTTCCAGATAGAATATTTCCTTGAGAGTAAAAAAAAAAAAAAAAAAGGTAAACAAAAAAATTTGGCACACTCATTTTACTGTATTTCCTAAAATGTAAAGTAAAAAGAAAAATTTATTAGAAATACTGGTCAATATTTAACTAAGATACATGTTTTATTTATAGGAGAAGTATGAGAATAGACTACACTTAGGGAGAATTCCCCATAAATAATTTTATTACATAACTTCTCAGCAACCTGAAAGTATACATATCAGTAAGTTTTCATTTTGAATTTTGCTGCTGGTACAAAACTGGGAGGAATGGGTGGCAGACCAGGGGTTTGTGCTGCCATAATAGAGGGACCTGTAAAGAAAAATATGACCAAAGACTCTAAGACAACTCGAGAAAACTTTCCTCCACAATTGAAATTTGAGTCTACATCTCCTGATCTTTACTCTCAACAATTTGTGAACCCCATCAACTCCCCCTTTTTTTTCTTAGTGGAACAGAGTAAAGGTGATCAAATTTGCAACTTTTTAACTTTTTGTGACCACTGTAAGTGATGAAAGGATGCTGGGTACTTTTTTCCCCCTTTTTTTTTTATCCAGACATAAACCAGACAATCATAATGTACGTTGACTTATTTCCCAATTCCAAGATGCTAGGATGGTTTATAGAGCGATGAGCTGCAGCCACTTACAAGTAAAATAAATGAGTCTTTCTTTTAAAAAACCCTTCATATAAAGTGGCAAATGCCATGAAAAAAAAAACCCAAAGTTGTTTCAATTCAATGAAGAAAATACCGCCTCAGTCTATTTCATACCCTAAAAGGAAAGACAGTAATATATACAAGATTAAAAAACTTATTTGGTGAGCACCACAAATGAGGCCAGTGAGCAGTTCAGACCATTATCTGATTTAATGAGAAATACTGTCTGATGCCACAGCTGGAGCTAAATATGACAGAAGTACTCTGTTAAGAGAACTCCATTCAAACTTCATACACAATGACACAGAGCTCCAAAGGGAGAAACAAAACACGAATAATATTGCTCTAAGGTAAATCTAGACTAAGGAAAATCCAATGTTTATCTTTCCAGTCTCATCTTTCTCAGCAGGTTTTTGTGACTGGTAGCTTGTAGAAGTGAGCTCTCCCTGCCCACTGTGAATGGCAATTCAACAATTTTTGGTCGTCTTCTTTTTTTTTTCCTGCATTTTGAATTTGAAAGGCTGGTTTATCTGGAATATAGAATTAAATTTGCTAGTGAGAGTTTCAATAATAACATTTCTAGTAAAAAAAAAAAACAAACCAAGTTTGGACAATTCCTTTGCACTCTTGACATTTTTACCTTGATTTGTTCTTCTTTGATGCTAGGTGTGTTCTTCAGCAGGTTTAAATAAACGCCCCCAGGTGTTCTTCTCCTAGTGCCATTCTTAACAGGGAGAGAGGAAATCATAAACCGTAAGCTTAGTACTAAGTGTTGAAAAAAATAGCTTCTAGGGGAACACTTAATACTGTATTCAGACAGAATAAAGCAAATTTAAATTCTGATATTTTGGAATTACATAAAAATAACACTGTCTGTGTTTTATTTGTGACTGAACTAGTAATGAGAAAGCCAAAATTTGGACAAATAAACTACGAAGTTACAAAAAAATTCCTTTAGGACATAATGCCAGACTGCTGAACCCCACACTAAATCTGATTTTGGTAGTAAAGAAACAAAATATGAGTAATAGTCTCACTATTTGCAACAAGTTATACACACTAGGTTAAATATTCAGAGCATTCCTAACACATAAGCCCAGTAAAATATCAAAAGTTAATTTAATAAAATTATGTTGATCTCAAGTTTTTTAAAATTGTGCTCAGCAATGCTACATCTTATCTGCATGTCCAAAGGATTTTGCCTTTCTGCCTAAGGCACATGAAACACAACATGTACTTCAAAATTTCTCCCCACCACATACTAGTTCCAAGCAGCTTTTCAGTTTAACAGCAGGGGTGCAATGTGCTCTAATAAATCACAGCTTCGAAACCTCTGTAAATTTTAAGTGCTAATTATCATACTATTATTCAATTACAACTTTTTAGTATAAAGTTGAACCTTTATTCCAGTAAAACCTGCATGATACTGTGTAAAATGTGATACTTTTCTGCAAATAACAATACAAAATGCAATCTAAAAATTCTAAGAACAGAGAAGGTCAATTTTTAAATAGGTTCTTAAAACAGCAGATGCCACATCCTTTTATCATCTGCATTTCATGATGTGTCTTATGATCTGCCTTTCGAAGAGTGTACTCTGATCTGCATCCAAAGGAACGTGCGCCACCAGAAGCTATGTCCTTTTATATTCTCTGTAAACTTTACTCTTTGAAGACAACAGAACAGCTTCTAACACAATTTGCTAGGTGGAATTTGTTGCCTTTTTTTTTTAGGGAAGGAGGTGATGGTATTTTTTAGTTTGTTTAGCTTTTTTTGTTTCCCCTCTACTCAATTTTACCCTCCTCTCTACTTTCAGTGACAGAACTTCAAAGCTGGAAATTGTAAAACAAATGTCTGAAAGTATTTACTAGTTCTCACCCACTTTTTTCCTTCTTTACATCTGCACTAAAGCTCATTATTTAACAAGAAAAAAACCACACCAAGAAATTGATAACCTAACCACTGAGTATAGGATTTTCTACCATGATTTGTTACAGAAATCAGTACTCAGTGTATTGGTACTGTTGAATAGGCCAAGAGTTCTCTAATAAAGGTAACAGTTTCCATTCCAGAGAGGGAACTTCAAATCAGATACCATTCTCAGCACAAAAATTGAGTGATTTCCAGGTTCACTCACCTTATTGTTTACTCAAAACCTACTGTAAGGTTACAATAGTGTATACTGAGGGCGTTTCATGGCAAGGGAAGGCCATAAAATTCTGGGAGCATCTGTCCAAAGTGAGAGAGCTATAATAGCATTGTGTAAATATTCTACAAGTAAACAGTTGTGTTGGCCCCCTGCCCTCTGGCAAACCCCAAAAGTGAAATGTTTCTTACCACTATGAAAAGCCCACCATTTTGCTCCACTTCAGCTGTTTCCATAAGCAACTCAATCGCTTTTCTCTTCCCAATTATTTTCACCACTCGAGCAATTAAGTCTTTCTTTGGCTCACAAAGTCTGAACAGAGGAGGGGGGAAAAAAAGGCACATTTATTGTCAGAATAATTTCTTAGTAAAAACTGACTGTGGAACTTCCACAATGAATAATTCACTCTGTGGGGCATAAAAATGCGCTCAAGTCTCTATACATTCAAATGTGTTTCAGTGGTTTATTAAATCAGATATTGATTGAATCAGATATTGAATCAGAACACTGAGATTCTGAAGGATTTTTTTTCTCTAAAGCATGCATTTTTAAAACTTGTTCCAATGGAAATACATCGAGTGATTATTCTTCTACTGATGCATGAAACAGTGAACCAAATATGAAACTGCAAAGAGCAATACAAACCTTTAAAATAAAGTATAAAAGCATGTTGAGCATTTAATAGTTAAAATTAATTTTTATAGTTAAATCAACAACTGGAGAAAACAGGAAGTGTGAATTTGCCCCGTATCATGTGCCATTTAGACAAGCCTACATAACAATCAGTCTGACTGATCGATAACTTAAAAAAAGCAAATAGGAAAAAAATTACACTGTAACTACAACACTACTGATACAGTGCGATTGCTCCAAATCATTAAAAAAAAGAGCTTTCTGTCCTATTTCAACGAATCTCAGTACATCAGAGGAGCTTTTTATAAGAGATATGCTCAAAGTTTCCAAATTAATAAATGAGAAGCTAGCAAGAACTGTAAACAGCATTAATAACTGTCTAATTGCCATAGGAATGGTAGTTGCTGAAATAAGTACCACATGTATGAAGACAAAAATGGTTTTAAACCATTTAAAATCCAGGTTTTATTTAAATGTCATGTTAACTATCAGTAAATCTTCCAAGTCTTGTTCCCTGTTTAACTGGATTTTTTTTCCCTTGCATCACTGAAAAAGGATTGTGGCAGTTCAACTCAATCTAACCAATAGTGGCCTGCAGCCACGTGCCCTTCCTCGCACCATCAGTCCACTTCTGTCAGGAAATGGTGAAGGAAATTGATTCAGGAAACAAATCTGTTTACAAACTCTTCCAAAAAAAAAAAAAAAGTATCATCAAGCTTTTGGACAGATAATTTTTCTGACTTGGTTCAGTGTACAAGAACCAAATAGCTCCTGTGAAAAGGATTGGATGGTGGTGTGCTCATGGCTGGAGCCTGATGACCATAAATTAGCACCAAACTGCAGAAAGAGGCCAGGACTGATTTCAGTGCTGGTGCCTGAGTGTGGTGTAGCCCTTGGTTACAACAGCAGCAGAAGGTTTTTTTGAGACAAGTATATTCTGTGTAGAGAACATGTGTATTTTCAGAAGCTGTGCTTTCCAAAACACTGCACAGTCTGAGTTAAAGTTTTAAATCTACAGATTTAAAAGTTTACAACTTAGATAGAATTTCATGGTGACCACAGCACATGTGCACTGGTGTCCAACTCCAAACAAGCATCTTTGCTCATGGAGTATTTCCTAAAAAACAACCCCACTACTAAATCTGTATAAAAAGAGGAGTATTTTTCCTTGCTATTCTTCTCACATAACAGACCATTTTCATGGATCCTTAAAGAAGATATAAAAATTAAAACAAATAGACATTATTAACTGGATGTTTTTACAAGACACCAGCCACAGTGCTGCATTTTTATCCCAGGATTCTGGAAATACACATAAGGCACTCATGCCTTTTATAATCTGACATAATATATGACATCTTACACATTCACCAGTAAGGCAGGTTTTCCCCGCTCTTCCATCAACTATCAATTACTAACAATCACTTAAGAAAGTGAAGACACACTGTTATCAAACTCACCGGTAAGCAATTTCATCTGCCACTTTTTCCTCTGAATCTTCTTCTGTTATCTCATACCTTCCTTTATATTTCATTTCTTGCCTTTCACCTAGTCTATCTTTCATGGGGCGCTTCCTTTTGAGAAAGCCTTGCCCATTTTCCCCTTCTGCTGGCAATGTCTTCTTGTCATCATGCATGTATTCATCCAGTTCCTTATCCAAATTCTCTGCCTCCTTTTGCTGAGCTTCCTTCATCATCTTTTTAGCCAACAAGTAGTTGTAAGTCTCAGACTGCCTGCTCCTGTCAATGCTGCCATCCATTCCTAGAATCCCAAGCTCAGTGGCTACTGCATCCTGATTCTGCTCCTGCAGCACCGCACCCCAGATGTTGTTGACCTTCTTGACACGCAACGCAGTTTGTTTTTGGTGGCTCTGGCTGAGCTGGAAGGGCTCGGGTTTGGCAGGGGGGCAGTTGAAGCACTTCTGTCGCTTCCGTTTCCACAGGCAGCTGTCATCGTCAGAGTCTGAGCAGCTCTCCTCGCTGGAATCCACACTCTTGGTCGTCCGATAGGGAACACTTGGTGCACAGGAGGAGATGCTGCTCTGGAACGGCCTGCAAGGATCACTGCCATCGTGGGATTTCTGAAATTTTAAAACCAAATGTCCATTAGTTTAACCATTTGTGTAAATCAGAAGAGCTATCAAGTTACAGCAAGAGTTTGATTAGCTAAAACCCCCTGAATTCTGTCTCCTGTGGCTGTGCAGTCCTCTGCGAGCAGCTGCTGGACCACAGCTGACAGGAGCATCTTGTGGAACTCCTGTGTTTTGAATGTATGGATATCAACATGAAAGAGAGCATGGCTGACACAGAAGCACACGACAGGAGTTGCTAATCTGCTTAGTGCAAACTTTGCTGAATGAAAATTATTATGAGACTGGAAAAGCCATAAATATTCCCAAACTGGGCAAAGACTCAACTGCACGGCAGCTCTAAGAAAGAGTAAAAAAACAAAACACCACAGCAACCTACCAGAAGTTTAACTGCAGAGAAGTTAATATTCTCTCCAGATGCTCAAGGGAGAAGACCAAATGACCAAAACATCCCAAAAACAAACTCAAAAACTGGAATTTTTTTTGGTGAATTTAACTGTGTACTGTGAACCTGGTTCCACTAGGACAGCACATAACCAGCTGGGGACAGCAGAACCTTACAGAACCACAGATTTTTTTCTCCTTTAAACCAACATTACACTGTAGTTTAATTATGGATCATTAATTAGGACAAACATGCCCCCCCCCCAGTCACCCCATTGATACACTATAATCAAGAAATATTATTTCCTATCAGATAAACTAAATGATGAAAGCCAAACCTGTCGAAATCAGCACAATTTGCAAAAACCCTCCACCACGGCTAACATAACCCTGAATTCTTATTCACAACTGCTGGAACTTTAGGCCATGCTTCTTGTGCTAAACATTTTCCTTATACATAATTCCAGCTATTCCCTAACTAATTTCCCATCACAAAGTTATATGCTGTCCTATGTTCTCTAAAAAAATGAGATGTCTTCCTTCATTTTCGGGTGAAAATTCTTTACCCTTACTGCTTTCATCAACATTATGGCACCATTTCTTCTTCCTCCTACTAGCAAACAGAAAACAGAAGTATTCAACTTATTTTTATCATGTTATGGAACAGAAACCTTTAACTTCAAATGTAATGCAAAAATGCCTAACACCACCAGAAATCAAATAAACCCCAAACGCTTCTGTAACAACTTCTTTTGTGTTTCAGATCTCAAAAGTATATTGCAAATAAAACAACTGAAGAAAATAAAGTTCCTTATACATACAGTGTCACACACTGATCTGTCTTACTTAGAATTCCTTCTCTGCCTACACACCACCACAAATATCTCATACTCTCTGAACAAATTCCTCATATCCTCACAGAATCACAAAAATGTTTTGGGTTAGAAGGGATCTTAAAGACCAGCTTGTTCCAAAATCCCTGCCATGGGCAGGGACACCTTCCACTAACCCAGGCTGCTCCAAGCCCTGTCCAACGTGGCCTTGGACACTTCCAGGGTTGGGGCAGCCAGAGCTTCTCTCGGCAACCTGTGCTAGGGCCTCACCACCCTCACAGGCAAGAATTTCTTCCTAATATCTCATCTAAACCTACTCCCTGTCAGTTTGAAGCCATTCCCCTTGTCCTGTCACTCCATGCCCTTGTAAACAGTCTCTCTCCATCTTTCTTGTAGGCCCTTCAGGCACCGGAAAGCCGTAATTAGGTCACCCCAGAGCCTTTTGTTTTCCAGGCTGAACAACTCCAATTCTCCCATACTTCCCTCACACCAGAGCTGCTCCATCCCTCTGATCATCTTAGTGCCTCCTCTGGACTCTCTCCAGCAGCTCCACGTCGCGCTGGAGACCCCTCGAGCTAGATGCAGCGATGAACGTGGGGAGCACACAACGTGAAAACGACTGGAGACACCAGGAGAGCTAAGGAATCTCTTCCGCTGCCTCTGTCTGAAGTCAAAAGGATGCCGGGGATCTGCAGGGCCCGGGGCTGCGGCGCTTGGGGCTCCCAGGGATGTGCCCAGTGGCCTGTCCCCACTGTCCCTCCACCTGCCGCCCCAGCGCCTTCACAGCAACGCACCGGCCGCCCCAGCCTGTTCCCGGCCCAGCAAAAGCGCTCTCAACCGGGAAAACCCCCGTCCCTGCCCGGCGCCCGCGGCCTCCCCATCCGGCAGGCCCTGTCCCGGTTTTTCCCTGCCCAGCTCAGCCCGGAGCGGCTCCCGGAGTGCTCCCGCGGCTCACCTGCCCCGGGGAGCCGGCGCCGGGCATGTCCGAATCCGAGTCGGACAGCTCTCCGTCCTCCACGTCGCCATCCATGCCCCGCGGCTCCAGCGCCATGTCCCGGCGGAAGGGCGGAGCGCGGAGGCGGGCAGGCCTGACGTCCGTCCGGGGCGGAGATGAGATGAGATGTTCCGGGTGTTTGTTATCCCGGTTGCGGACTGTCCGCCAGCTTTCGCTGGAGCTGTTCGTGTGGGAGAGGCCAGCGGGAGATGGAGGCCCAGGAGAGCGGCTTCTGGGGCCCCGTGTTCCTAAGCACGAGTGTTGCGAAATGTGGAATATATATTAAGGTTAAGTCAGGGTGTTTTTGCTGTGAGTTCTTTGTATGCTTTCAAAGCCCGATCAGCAAGAAAGGACACCTCATCGTGGTATGGGCAGCAGCTGCGTCCCTCAGTAACACAGGATCACAGAATATGACGAGTTGGAAGGGATCCACAAGGATCATCGAGTCCAACCCTTATCCCTGCACAGGACCATCCGCAAAAACCACAGCATGTGCCCAAGAATATCATCCAAATGGTCCTTGAGCTCTGTTAGCCTTGGTGCTGTGACCGCTGCTCTGGAGAGCCTGTTCAGTGCCCAGCCACCTTCTAGGGGAATAAAATTTTCCTGATATGCAGCCTAACCCTCCCCTGACACAACTTCAGGCCGTTCCCTTGGGTCATGTCACTGATCCCCACAGAGATCAGTGCCTGCTCCTCCTCTTCCCTTCCCAAGAAACCTGTAATGTAACTGCAATGAGGTCTCGCCCCAGTCTCCTCCTGCTGAACACACCAAGTGTCCTCATCCACTCCTCACACGGCTTCCCCTTAAGGCCCTTCCCCATCTTCACTGCCCTCCTTTGGACGCTTGATAATGGCTTAATATCTTTCTTATATTGTGGTGCTCAAAACTGCCCCAATATTGCAGGTGAGGCCATCCCATGTCAGAGCAGAGTGGGACAATCCCCTCCCTGGCCCAGTCAGCAATGCTTTGAACAGACACATTAATATACAATCCTCAGCCTTTTGGCATTGTGATACATAAAAGGATCAGCTTTATAGAGGTGATTAGACACCAGTTTGTGGATTGAACACAACCAGCTCTCCAATCTTCCAATTACTCTCCAGCTCTCCAATCTTCCATTTCCTCTCCTACCTCAAAGCTGTTGCCACTCAGCAATAGATAACTCACATGACCTCTGAAATATCAGGAAAGAGTAGCTTCCTTTTGCCAAGGAAACATGAGAAGAATTTATCTTAATGGGGAGCCTATGTCAAACAGAGTGTTACAATGAAGTTTTCCTTTTCCTGGAGCAAAGCCTCAGGGATCCATTCATCATATAGCAGAGAGTTCAACCACAGTAATTTTAAACACCTAGGTATAAACGTGTCTGTGTATCACCTATAGAAAGATCAAAGGGTGAGACAAAACTGAACAATTAAAGAAGATGTCCCTTTTGAGGGATACTTCCACGTTCTGCACATTTGTATGGAGTAGAGAAGGAATTTTGACAGGAGCTTTTAAGTGCAAATGTGAGATCAGACTTAACAGGAGCAAAATCACTGAACCTCAGATGGCAATTCATTATTTAAGAATTATTCTAGCATAAAGGCCACCCCAGTAAACAACAGTCTTCAACTGCCTATTCTGAAGATTAGTTGCTAAACTGCTTGTTGTTTTAAGGCAGTTAATATTTCAGTATTGGTTCTGACAAAGATATATGGACATAACATTTTTGTAATAGCTGCTGTAATGGCAGCCAACCCTGCAGCATTTGCACGTATCCACCTTTGTCAGAAGAGCTTTCTGATGTGTGCATGTCACAGGAAGTGGAATGAACCAAGAAGAAAGGAGAGGCATCTAGTGGCCAATCTGTGCCGTTCTTTGCATCTCATGATAATGCTTCATAGAATTCCAGCACTTCACATAAGACCCATCACTTCTTTTAAACATTTTCTTGCTATTATGAATGAGAGCACATACAAAATATAGCGGATATTTTTCTTCTCAGCTGTCAATCAGAACTGTTTGAAAAGGACATGAGATTTTTATTTTTCTTCCCTAGCTCTATAGCAGTTCTTTGCATTTGTTTTTCAGAGGACAGAGATCAAGTTGCAAAAGGTCAATTGTATTGTTGCCTGTGAAAGCATTTTCAGAAATAAAACTATGTGTGAAGTTTGGCATCTCATGGTCCAAAGGTCAGCTTCTGGAGCTGTAGGAATAAAGAGCAAACTGTCCTAAGCATCACTGATTTGCATCCTTGGATCTGACAGAAAGCTTGCAGGTGTCACAGCTATTTCTGCCTGGTTTAAAGATATCCTCTGGTCATGTATTTTACTGTACACTGGTAGAAGTGTTGTGAAGGGAATCCGTAGTAATACACATATCTGAAATAAAGTTAGAGACAAAGAAATAACCTTTTCAACACAGATGTTTCTGAAGGACTGCTGGGGACTGATCAATTGCTATGTTTCTTTGGCATTACACTGATTCTCTTTTTGTGCTGTGAAGTACTTTAGTACTAATGAATACATTACTGACTACTGTTAGCTGCTTAATATTTTTCTATCCAGTAAAAGTGAAAAGCAAACAGTTGTAGTCACAACTGTTGCAATGTGCATTCAGACTATTCACTTTTCCCCCTCCACAAGTGTTCATACACACACAGGGGAGAAACACAAACACATGCATCCTTAATATTAATTACTGATTGAGAAAAAGAAATATGCAAGCAGATATTTCACAGTTTTTCAGCACATATTAGCTGCTGGATAAGTAAATTTTACTAAAAAATAAAACAGCATTGTGTAATTTCATGTAACTGGAGCCTCATCAGTGTAGGACCAGATAAAGCTCAAAAGATGAGGCTTATAAGGCTCAAAAGATGAGGCTTATAAGGCTCAAAAGATGGATCAAAAGATCCAGCTGTGATTGCAAAAAGTTTATTCTGTGAAGTCAGAGTTTTACCAAGTTTGTAGACAGTACTTTTCAAATCTATGACAACAAAATGTGCAGTATTATTTGGACCAAGTTGAGTAAATTTGGGGTTGAATAAATTGTGGGAAATTACTCCTCCCCTGCTTCAGTGAATGGTTCCATGCTTCTTGCAGCAATAAGTGACTTTGTTTAGGATTCCTTGTGACAATCCCTGTTTACAGCCCATTGTTTGCCATTTACTGGCTGCGTAGACAGTGTCCACAAATTTCAGAAAATTATACTTAATTTGTTTGTGAAATCCATTCTGTTTTCCTTGCCCTAATAAGCAAGTCAAACAGATGGAGAAAATTTATTTCATGGAATATGTTTAATTAAAGCAACTGAGGTCGTCATGGCTTCTTCACCTCATCATGAGTTGAATTCACAACAGAAAAGACTCCTCCAGGATTTTTTGGAAAGAATTCAGTTGTGGAGGTAAGACTATACAATCTATTCAGTAGCACAGTGTATCCCAGTCCAACAGGATGTCCATTTGGAAAAGGGATTATTCAGAAATACTTTTGCTCATTGGGATGGAGTTGAACCTCATGGAGGGGTGTAGTAACCTGATGCTTTTCATCTGAGCTCCCAGTGGATGAAAGATGATCTGATAGTTTCCAGTGTAGTTTAGTTTTCCTGAAAAAGTGCAAAAACTTGTAATCACAGTTACATGTCATAAGTATTCATAATCATACTCTAAATTTAGCACTGCATATACCTGCTTAAAAGCCATGAACTCCTAAGCTAAAGGCAGTGTGCCAGGGCTCCACATCCTCAGTGTGAAAACAGAACAGAAAGGACTTCTTCTGTGTTTTCTTTTTCAACAGGATTTTTTCTATGAAATAATTCTTGGTTTGTAAAACTAATCAAAACACTTTAAAAACATACAAATATGTAAAAATATAACATAAGTAGCTGCATTAAGAGAGGACCTTTATGATGCCACTTAGTAAAAATTGAGTATTGGCCTTGAACCCTTCCAATGCACTTGCAATATGCAACTGTGAAATCCCAGTGAAAATTAAATCCTTCAAAATGGCCATAAACTGAAAGAGATGAGTGTACACATAGGCATAAGAAGTGCACTTCAACCAAGGCTATGCTGAAACAACCTTTTAAAGAAAGAGACATGTGAAGCAGTCTCCTAGGTCTTCATAAGGAGAGTTTTTATGTTTTTAGGCCCAGAGGGCTAGAGGTGTTTTAATGTGGAGTGGAGTTTTGGTGTGTTTTTTTTAATTGTTGTTGGTTTGTGTTTTGTTTTGTTTGTTTTTTGGTAGGCATTTTTTTCTCTTTTCCTGCCCTCCCCCCCCACCTCTGTTACAATTAATTGGCATTAAATTAAATAATTTTCCCTAAATTGAGTCTGTTTTGCCTCTAAGGGGAATTGATAAGTAATCTCTCTATCTTTGTCTTAACCCATGATAGTTTCATTGTATTTTGTTCACCTGTCCTGTTTATAGAGTGGAAGTGATAGAACGCTTGGGGGCAGCCAAGGTCAACCCACCACATAAATTAATCTCAATCCTGATCTCACTGAGAGCTCATTTAACCAGCAGTTGGCAGCTTTTCCATTTCCATTAAATATTTTCTTTCTAAAACTTCCTTTATTATCATTCAGAGCATTGCTGTGCTTTGTGACAGCAACCTCAAAGGCTGTGTAGTCAAGAGTGTGACTGAAAAGTCCTGTGAAACAAAAAGATGTTCTGGAAATACTTTTTCATTTCAAATGAGCTATGACAACTAATTGTTTGGTTTCAATAAAGCAGTTACCGAAGGTTAATTGCTAAATTGCTAGCTGATAAAAATACGTGAACAGGAAGGAAAAATGAGCCTGGTCACTCTATCTAAGAGTGGAACAAGCATCAAAATAATATAGACATTGTAACATGTTAAAACTATTGACTAAATGTTTGCACTTGTAAATAAATAGACAATTATTAATTCATTAAACAGAACTTGTAACAATGCTCTCCAAGCTAAAGTGACACAGATGTAGTGCCACATGTAGATGAAAGAGGTCCAGCAGGAAAACCATTGAAAATTGCCAAAATATTTCATTTTTTTCCCAATGCATCCCAGTACTTGTAAAACAATTAAATGAACCTCCAAATTTTGGAGGTTTTTATTATGGTTTATGTAGGTTGTTCCTGGTAAAGTAAGTACTGGCTTGTACTTCTGGTGCTGCACTGTTGGGAGTGTTTCAGACTGTCCAAGTCACAAAGTCCAGTTATACATATCGAGTTATTCCATGAAAAGGTGAGTCTCTGAGAAGAGCCTGGAGTTGACTGTCCTCTCTCTCTAGAATAGAAAAATAGCCAGTTTCATGGAGGGAAAATGTTATGTGCCTTGAAGGTAAAATATTATGTCCATATTTATTTTCTCTTCCGGTGCCATGGAAGAATCAAAGACTATGTTATAATTTTGTCATTGAAATGCATAATTATGGGGGGAAAAACGGTCTGCTGAGGCTTTGTCACTGAGAAATAGTAATTACACAGCTGATATTACCGTGTATGTAGAAAAAAACTGTCTGGAACAATAAAGCAGCATTCCACTGCTGTAGATTCTAACGTCTTGAAGGAGGAATATGAGAGACAGAATAGGAAAAAAAAAATTACCCCAGTGAAACGGGATAAAAATGGAGTTCTTACTGGTTTTCCAGACAGAAATCTTACTTTATAGTGGAATATTCACAACAACAACAACAATGAACATGTATTTTTTTTCTACTAAACTAAACTGAGCTGAATTCTAATTAGAATATATTGACCCAAGCAAAATTTTTTTCTTTATCCTAGCTACTGAGAATCAAATCTTCTTTATTGCATGTTCAGTAACAAAACCGGCCTGTCTGGTCAGAGATATCCAGAAGTGGAAGTTTTGTTGTGTTTATTAAACCTTTCCCATTACTGGGATCTCCAGGCAGAGTTCTTTTGGAAAAGCGTACAAGGGTTAATTGTACATGCACTGCTGATTTTATGTAATAGGAACGACAGCAAAAGGTGATTTTGCAATGCATAGAGACAAAAAAGTAAGTAAGCAAGACGGACAGTTGAAGAGAAAGGAGAGAGCTCAGAGTTGAAATTCTCTTTCTCTTGGCTATAGCTGCATAAAAGTTGTGGAGGAACGACCATATTTTAGTTGAAGGAAATAGCTCCCTGGATCCCTTCAGGTTTAGGTTTCCTCTGCTGCAAGGGGCCCCTGGGTATCTCAGATGTTTCAGTATACTGTAGGTACTTAAACATAAATGAGAGCCATTGTTTGTCTTCAGAAATTTTGCAGTTCACCAAGGGAAGCTTTCCAGATTCACAGTGGGAATCAGAACAGTCTTGGAAGACATTTGGGGCCCACTGCACATAATGCTACACCTTGGACACAAAAACATAGACTCAGCCCGACCTTTTTCCTGTTGTATTTTTAATGCACCTCAGAAACTGGCCTTAAGAGGTTATCTGACTGCCACCATTTGGCCTCATGGCTGTATTTTCTGTGTCTATTAGGCTTTTGTTCTTCCCACCACCTGTTTTCATCATACCCTGAGATAAGCTTGAAGGCAAAACATTTTGAGGAAATCACATCTGCACTGGTCATTCAGCTCCCCTTCTCTGTCTTCTCCAGCACCTCAAGGTGTTACTGTGCATATGGCTATTTATGTTGATTTCACTTGTCTTGGTGGCCTTTGGAAGTGAAGTCCCTCTGTACAGAATACCATTACTGAAGAAAGAAAAAAGATGCAGCTTTGTTCCTGTCAAGATCTTGGATCTTCTGAGTATTGTGTGTGCTCAAAGAAGTGAATGTTGCTTGAAACTGACCTCATAACGAGAAAAATGAGAGCTTTGATAAATGGGCTGTCTCATTATCTTGCCACTTTTACAAGCACAATAGCATCATTATCTCAAATGCATTAGTGAGAAATAAGAACATTTCAGCCTCAAGTAGGATAACATGACCTACTGGGCCATCCACAGTTTGATTACCAGAAAAGAAATATCTCTTTTCAGTTATTGGAGAGAGGAAAAACTAGTGCTACTTCCTTTTAGGTGTTCACTTCTTAATAAATTTTTGTTACTTCTGTCAAAGGATTGAGACAGAGGAGATGGCTGATGTAGGTAACCAATGGATAAAGTTTTCCTGGTTTCACCAGACTCTGGTCTCAAGCCTGATGTCCCACCTGCCCTTGCCTGTAGGACTGCATTAATCCTAATTTATCCCAGTTAAAAGACAGGCCAGAAATCAAGTTAAGTTTGTATAGGTACTTCTGCATGATTTGTGTAGGAGTGCAATGCAGCTCTTCACTTTCTATTGCATAAGATTTTTCCCCTCTCTGCCTCTGCTTTCTGTACTTCTGCAGTGCTCATATATTTGAGACAAAGATTGTTAATTTTTTTGCTAGTTAAGTTAAAATTAATCAACAAGCTGATGATCTAAAACCAAAGCACTGTTTATTTTACCTGAAATGCATTAAAACTATAGGTCAAGATCTTGTTCCAGTGATTTGCACACAGAAATATGATTTAAAACATTAATATATATGCATGAAAAATTATATGGAAAAGGAGGCAGCTGAAGCAACCTTAGGATAATGGGAAAATTAGAAGTAATGCACTCTCACCACCTACACACCTAACAGTTATTAAAGTGTAATACTTACCACACAGAGTGTTTTACAGAATATACAGTCTGTGTGAGAATGGTGGCTGGAGCTGCAACCCAGAACAAAAAAAAAAAAAAAAAATCCAACCGAACACAATCCATATTTCTCCTCAGAAAACCCCTTAATCCTCCAGAAAATCTCCAAACCTCTCTACTTTTTATCAGTGTCTCAGTAATAAAACAAAAGAAGGTAGTTTTTCCAGCATCTTTAAAAGCTGGGGGGGTTCTGCAGGAACTATTTGTACCTCTCATTTAACAAGTTTTCCATTTTTCCAGCCAGTGTTAGAGAAGAAAATGCATCCGAGACTTGTTCTTTTAGCTGTTGCAGCAGTTTTGTATGCTATTTTTCTTATGAATACAAATCTACAATAAGGAATTGATTATTGCATTACACAGCATTCTCATATACCTGGGCTTCATCATAAGAGCAGTTTATAAGAGGAAAATTCTGTTTTGGAGTTCATTATAACATCTACAAAAGAGAGGTGCCAAATCCAGGATCAGGTCTACTCAAAGATGCAAAAGCTTGTTTTAAAGCATACTGTATGTTCTCAAGCTCTTCATGTATTGCTTGTGATACCAACAGCCATTCACGTGGCATTTCAACACCAGCTCTACATTACCTGAGTCTTCTTTGCTTTCTGAGATCTTTCTTCACCTTTATTCTCTCCTAAGGAGAGATGAGGCAGAAGTGACAGCTCACACAGTATATTTGTCTGAGTGAGAAGTCAGTTATATTTTTTTACTTTCATGATCACCTTTTAACTAAGCAGCCCAACATTCATTCCTATGCTTATCTAATATGTTTATGCAGCTTGCAAATGAACACACAACCTGCTTACAAGATTTGTAGCTACCAAGAGAAAAAAACTTTAGTATCAAATTCTCTAAATAAATACCTTTGCCTACAGTTTTCTAGCTTATGTTATATCTGCTACAAATTCCTCTTACTCACTATAGTTACACCTTTTTATCATGGGGATTGTATTTTACCAATGCCTAAGTTTATCCTCTCTGTTCACGAGAGTATTTGCATTAATTTGGCATGCGTACAGGTCCTGGATTTTGGAACCTCTGGTGAAAACATGCCAGAAGCTTTTGCACTGTTATGGGGACTAAACTCTCTGGTGCTGGAATAAATGTCAGTACGAGCAGAGAGTGCTACAAAGCTAGAAAGTGTTCTGCACTTTTTGCAGAGGAAGAACTTGTCTTTTAGACATGAAACAATTTGCAATACACAAACAACTTACCTTTATGAAAGCCATTCTGATATCCAGTGAAGAAGCCTTTCAGTCTCTATGAAAAAGGAGCAGAGGAACAACTCCATATTGCTTACTCCAGTGTTCCCTATGAATACAAAGTGTGAGTTTATATACCCCTATGGAGCTGTGGGAAAGTTTCACTGAGTTTATGTTTGCTTCTTGACAAAGAATGAAGGAGGGCATGAGGATATACGTTTTGGCACAAGTCTAAGACAATGAAATCCACGTTTCAGATCTGGATAAGACAAGAATACTCTGTGAGTAGTAAACTCCCTGAGCACTTCCCTTAGCAAAAATACAAAAGAATTTGTAGGAGATGCTTGATTGATGGCATTTTTCAACTAAAATTATTCATGATAACTGAACCAGAATTATGAAAATTATACAATGAAAAAATTATTGCAAAGAAAATTACTGCAAATCCACGTCTACTGATTACGTTAATATCCAACTTTGCAAGTGAAATCTGCCACTTTAGCTCACAAGGCTAATACCACCTCTCAGGACACAACCTGTGTATAGTTCCCAGGTTTTTCTGCAAAGCAGATACCTTATGTAATCTTCTTCCCTGTACAACCAGCTGCCTGTATTTACCTGGATACAGTCTCTTTTGTAGTTTATTGCTCAGCCACAAACATTCATTACAAGGCAAGAGACCCAGGCAGCCCTTGCAGTCTCCCACAATATTATCAGCAGCACTGATTGGAGACACAAAGTACTTTTTGAAAAACAGTCCTGTTTTTAGGTCAACTGCTTCCTGAATGAGCACCTGCATGAGTTTAAATTATCATATACTCCCGTCTATAGAGACTCAACAGGCGTAATGCAGAAAAAGCATCATATCCTGCAATAAGAGAATTAGACCCTCATCTTACAAAGCCTCCCTCCCTGCTCTCCAGTTAGTATAATTTACAGCACCCAGAAGACCCAAACAATCCAACGGGCTTTATGAAAAATAGGAAAAAAAGAAAAGTATAGCTTTTATGATGGATAACTTGGAGTCTGGGTGCAAAGGAGAGCATACTAGCAGGTTTTAATCTCATAATTGCATAGAAGTCTTGCAGCCTGCCAGAAGTAGTCAGAAAATCTTGTACTGAAACACAGGTAGAAACACAATCCTGCACTCAGCTGTGGGTGTTGTGGTGTTACGTGCACCTGAACAAGTGTGCATTTGTCACACAGTAGGGAGGCAACAGACATCACCTATTTTGAGGAAAAGCTCCAAATCTCTGCCTAATCAAAAATATATCTTGAAAAGGGGTTAGCAAAGAAGGAATTTCCCAGGCTTATGCAGCGTTTTGGCTTCTGTACCTTAGTAATTTAAAACTGAGGATTAGAAACCCAGAAGAGGCTTAACGAAACTTGCATTTCCCCAGAGAGATACCTCAACACCACTGTAACTCTCTGCAGGATTCAGGAACTACTTTCAGAGGTCACAGCTGCACACATTTTTCCCATTAACTCTGTTTTGATTGTGGAATAAAAAATGCCTGACGTGGTTTATAATGTTGTTCCGTTTTCTTCATCTGGTTTTGTTAAAATAAAGATGCACTTCCCTATCAGCATTTTCATTCCCCTGTGCACCTTCACAAAAGATATTGCTGTGGCCTCAACTAATGCACAAGTTTAAGGGTAAAAGAAAAAACATCCTGAACATATAAAAACAGTGACAGGGAGACTGGATTTCATATTTAATTTAAAATCCTGAAGCAGTTTTACAGAGTGAATGAAACAAAATCCCTCAATAAAGCTAATGTCTTGAGGGCTGGAATAGGTCTTCTTACTACAACTGATTTAATCAGTTGAGTGGAGATAAAGGAGGAAGGAAGGAGAGAAAGAAGACAATCCTCTCCCTCAACTTTTTAACTCTCATATTTCATGGGACATTTGCTCATGTTTTGCCTGATCCAGATGATCTTCAGCTGTTGGCAGCTGCCCATGGTGAGCTGGTGAGTCCTTGGCTGTCTTCAGACCAGGACTACAGTTGGAATGATGCTATGTCCTAGGGTGCCTCTTGGTCTAGGGTAGTGGGGCCTTGCCCTTCAGGCTATCCTGGAAAGCACCAGTCTGTTTTTCACAGGCAGACTCTCGCAATGATTTTGGTAGATTTCCTTGGTGCTGGCCAAGCCCTAAGGTGGGTCTGTGTTGTGCAGTCAGGACACCTTGCGGAAGGATAAAGTCTGAAGATGACAGTAAAGATCTGCTAAAGATTCCCTAGTTCATTTATTACTTTAACCATTCTCTCCAAATCATCAAAATATGTTAACATTTTCATATAATTAACATTCTCCAAAGCCACATTAACATGGCTTGGGATGTATGTTAATTGACTCACTACAACAGTGTAAGATAATTACAAGCATTCTTTGTTTCTGTTTGTGACCCATTTGACTAGTTTCATAGAGGCTGTATGTTTGCCAACACTGTATTGATTCATTTATGTAATTTAGAAACTGGACTTAATTGAACACTGGTCATCTTAATGGCCTTCAAGCCAATGGCTAATCCCTCACTTCAGCCTCCCCTGCAGAGACTGATGATAGAAATAAATTTAGCAACTTAACAGAACGTTGCCAAAGTTTGAAGGCAAAACTGAAAACAAGGAAATTATGTGTTAGGGAACTTGAGTCCCTTAATATGTGTAATATTAATTTTAACTGCAGTCTTCAGTTTTATATTTTTTACTTTGAGACCAGTGGGGGTGAAGTGCAAAGATATATGCATTCAGCAAACAACTAAGGCCAGAAAGACAGATGTGCTGGCAGTGTTTTGGTAGTGAGTGGGCTGCAGGGGTGGCTTCTATGAGAAAAGACCATGGGATGCCCCTGTGTTGAGCAGCTCCAGAGTGGACCACCTGGGGAAACCTGAGCCCATTGGTATCAGTGATATCAGCTCTATGGTAGCCTGTATGAGGAAGGGTAAAAAACACTGCACAGTAGCAGTGAGAGGAAGGAGTGACAAAAATGTGAGAAAAACAGCCCTGCAGACACCAAGGTCCGTGAGGAAGGAGGAGCAGGAGGTGCTGGAGCTGAGGTTCCCCTGCAGCCTGTGGTGAAGCCCATGGTGAGGAAGCTGTGCCCCTGCAGCCCCTGGAGGATCCCATGCTAGAACAGGTAGATGTGCCCTAAGGAAGCTGCAACCCCTGCAGGGCTCCTGGCACCCATGAGCACCCAACCTGAAGCAGTCTGCTCCTGAAGGACTGCTCGTCATGGAGAGGATTCACACTGGAGCAGTTCTTGAAGAGTTGATGGCTGTAGGAGGGACCCACATCCAAGAAGTTAGTGAAGGACTGTCTCCCATGGGAGAGACTCCATGCTGAAGTGTGGGGATGGCACGGGGAGGATGGTATTGCAGAAACAAAGTCTTCTGAACAGACCAAAACCTCCATTACTTTGTGCCCCTTGTCAAGGAGGTGGCAGAGGAGTCAGGAATGAAGTTAGACCTAGGAAGAAGGGGGATGGTGGTGGTGGGGAAGTTGTTTTATCCTTCTGTGTTACTGATTGGCAGGAAATTAAATTAATCTTTCCCAACTTGAGCCTGTTTTGCCCATGATAGTAATTGGGGAGTAATCTCCTTGTCCCTATGAGCTTTTAATCTTATTTTCTCCCCCTGTCTTGCTAAGGAGGGGGTGAGAGAGGGTGGCTTGGTGAACACCTGGCTACAAGCCAAGGTCAACCCACCACAACATGCATGGAAAGACAGCAGAGAAAAGAGCTTAGAAAGATTTGTTAAAGAATCATTCCAAAACATTTGTGTGTCTATAACTTTTGAAAAAGTAATTTTGCAGCTGGCTACACATGGGAATTAAGGGATGCCTTTGCTCCCTCACTGGTAGAGCTTACCCTCATCTGCTAGCCTCAGTTTCAGGATATTCTCAGTTTAGAGTGACATTTTCTTCTTTTTCTTTGTTTCTTTCTTCAATTCATTGAAAGTTTGGCACATTTTTGTAATACCTAGGAAGCATTAGGAAAGACAGGAACTTAACCTGACATTTCATGCACCGTACATAGCACAGAGACAATCACTGCCTGAAACGAGTTTATGGTCTGAGTAGTTTTCAAATGGAACTATTTCTGTGTGAAACGTTGTCTGTGTCACTGAGAGAAAGATGTGTACAGAAGTGTCAGTGTCAGGAGACAGCTTTTTTTAGGAAGAAAAAGGGTGTAGATGTAAAGGGAAGAGGAACTGTGAACTTAACTTCACCAGTAGCTACATTAGCAGATTTAAGAGATTTCCAAACCTTGAACTGTGCAAGTTGCACCCATCTCTGAATCAGCTTATCACAAATCAGTTTGGTGCCCAAGGCTTTATGCTGTTTGTTTAATGCTCGACAAGATTAATTGTGAGATTTGAAGGGCTATTAGGAACTGCCAGTTTGATTGCTGCCTTTCACTCTTGATTAAAAATAGCAGCAATGACCACGATAAAAATAAATAAATAAAAAACTAGTCCAGTAGCAACAGAAGCAACAACAGCAACTAGAGATGGGCAAAGAATTACAAACATCATATGCTACAATGACACCAAGTAGTCAAATACTAGTCTTCATGCTGCACTTTCACAGATGTATGTTCTACCACTTCTTACACCTCTCCTATTTTGCCTTTTCTTCCTCTTCCATGATCAATGCTAGTATCAGTGTAAGAATGTGTTTTCATTATCAGTGTATTACTTTTCCTGCAGAAAACATGAATAAAATTCTCTGCCCCACCACCAAAATTTTAAATTAAATCCAGTGAAAGAAAAACAATGGTTTAATATTTTGTGTTCTCAGTAGGTTCCTTTTTTTCTGCTTATCTCATATGTCTGACAAAGGTGACACAATTCACCAAGAGCAAATTTCTCTTTAAAATAACAATTTGAGTAGTTTCTTCTTCTGTTTCTTTGTCAAACAATCTAGGGGTGTACATCCTTTTGAGACAGAGAGGATAACAAAAATTCATTTATAATTTGCCTTCAGATCTTAGTTACATTGATTTTTTTAAGAGCTTTTCCTCACTGAGCTCTCACTCACCTGAATGATCAATTCTAATGTAAATGCACACAAAATGGCTTTCTACCTGGATAGTACTTAATGCTCCTGCGTTAGGTGTCTTTTAGTTCAGCCACCACTTCCTGGAGATAACATTTTTCAACATACTTAGAAATGCTACCAATATAACCACAATACTAGAAAATAACCAAAAGGGTTTTGCTTGCTAGTGTCATTATGCAAACAATATTTGATTGCACTTAATTTTACCTAGTATGTTGTTCTCAATATTACTATTCTACCTTCACAGTTTGTTTAAATTTGTGATGTAATCTCTTCTTCAGTTTACATTATAGTAGCTGTGTCATTGCTTAATAAAAAAATGCATGGCTTAATAAAAAAATTATTATGGCTTACAGGACTTATAATGGATTTATAACAAGGCTGGCACAAATTTTCACTCTAAAAGTACATTTAAAGTACACAGGTCATATTACTCACCTGCTAATTCAGAAAAACAATTAAGACTCATTAATTTGGATGGGAGCAGAGTTAAGCACATACTTTAAAAGTCTAGCTGTTAACCTAAAAAAAAAAATCATGTAAGTAGTACTTGCACTGATTGTAAACACATTGGCATATTAATCCATTTAAATAACTAGAGAATTATGGAAGAATTGCCTTGCTTTTTTTGCCACATAGGGAGCACATGAACTCTGAGACCACTGGCACAGGATTTCTTGCCCAAAGCCTCTGATTTATTACATTGTGTCCTGAAGAAATTGATATGCATGCATTCAAGTCATGATAAGAAGTCTTTATTTCTTCTACTGATGTGGAAAATTATTCAGGATGAAAATGGAAGATCAAATATTTTTGATGCCGGAGGATCTTTCTTCTGAGAAATGTCCAGCCATCCACAGAGACTGCAGGAAAAAATTGAGAAGTGCACAGCCCTTGTCTTTGTTTTTCACTTTTAATAGGAAAATTGAGTGAAGAAAATATGAATGACAGAAAGAGAATACCTTTAATGGAGCTCATTATTAATCTTCATTTCCCTTGCCAGGGGAGCCATCCCATATGTCTTCTTTAGGCTAATAAGGTGTCAGACAGTAGGACAAAAGCCAGAGCAGGGCTTACAAGGCTTATCTAACATACACCAGGTCTAAAAAGAGTAATTTTAGCATGCTTTATTATGGGTGAAAGTCAAAACAGTGGGAGAATTTATCTTCCTTCCCCTCCCCCTCCCCCCCCAGTAGTGTGCATAAGCAGAGATAATGACTTCAATACTTGTTTTTCCTATGGCTCTAGTGCCTGTCCATAACAGATTAGGTGACCCAGTTAAAAGAGAGATAGTGAGAGAGAAAAGAAATGCTTTGGAAACAATACACTTTTCAGCTATAGAGACTGTAAAACTAAAAGGGTGGAAAGGAAATAGGAAGGAATCTCAACTGGCAGGGGACCACCACAGGAGACTTCTCATCCTTGACTGCATGAATTCAGATCTTGAAGATGGTCATTTTCCTGCACTCCATAGTAAGATCTTCCACACCACTGTGAGCTTGCAGTTAGTGCAGTGCATTTAGGATACAGAGCTGGTCTCACCTAAACCCTGATTTCTGTGGAGTAAAAGCAGACATGAAGAAAGGAAATGCAAACAGATGACTGCTCTCATGTTAAGTTTGCTAATGCACTTGAGTATTGAATAGTGATGCACTTAGTTTTGAGTTTTAAACAATGCTGCTCATAACATCAATATGCATGGGTAGCACACTTAGACAAAGCAGAGTTTAGGTCTTTAGAGTCCTACAGCACTTCTTGACTCTGGAGTTGAGAGAAAATACATATGGGACACTCAGATGTTTAAAGTGAGATGTTCAATAAATTATGTGGTTTTTTTTTTTTTTTGGTGTAAGAAATTAATAATAAAGAGATTCAAGGTTCTAAGTGTGGTTCTTAAAATGACAAATACTTTTTTCTAAAGGTGCAGGTTTTGCAACTGGTTTTGAAAGTCTAAAGAGAAACTCTCCCTTTCAAACAGCATGTCAGAACAATGACATGCTGCTTCCATACTGGGAAGGAAGGAAACAGCAGTTCTACATGTCTGTGCTCATGAAGATCCCATCAGAAGACAGACATGTCCTCATCCACAAGCTGAAATGTCATATTGTTTTTCAGACTAGCTATTTAGCTATATTTTACTTCTGTAGCTAAAGTAGAGAAAAAAAGGTCCTTTCTAGTTGACTGTCACTGATTTTACTGCAAGACTGAATGTGGGTAAAGCCATTTTTTAAAATTAAATGGAATAATGTTGACTTGAGGAAAAAAGAGATCTAAAATCATTTAGGCTGCAAGACCAGTTTCTACATCTCTGTTTGAGTCATGCTGTAACTCATATAAGAAATAGATGTGTAATGACTTCCAAACACAGAACTGTAGTTTCTCATTTGGTGAGGAGTCCACGTCTTGTCAAGTGCATCTGAACTCCGGGAGCTTGAGTTAATCAGGGACATGTGTTGCCTATGTGCAGAAGAGATGAAAGGAATTCTTACCAAAACCTGAAGAGATATGCATATGTATAGATATATGTCTGTATAAACATATACAAATACACATAGGCAGATACCTCAACAAGTCCCACAGAAAGCTTGCCATTCAAGAAAACATGTATTTTCTGGTTTGAAAATTAGTAATATCTCAGTGCAATCTCCATAATTTGAATCTTCATCTGACTGAAGTTTCACTGTACTTTGAGAAGCTTTGATAAAAGACATCATTAAAAGTATCAGAAATTAAGGTAAAACCCATTAGCATTCTCTAATGTGGGTGTACACTCTATTTTTACAGTTGTATCCATGTCAGTGGAGCTTCTCAATTTTATTAATTATCATTACCTGGACTATACAAACCTTTACACCTTGATAAATAAACAGTGGCTTCTGAGAAAGGAGGGTCAGTTTGTAGCCATTTGCAATCACCTGTGCTTATATATAAATAATAATCTACCTTTACAAAATTAAAAAAAACAAGAAAGAAAGTAAAAAGTCTTAAATGAATTCAAAATAATTTATGCTGTAGTTTAAGGAAGATACAGATTTTTACATTGGACAAAACACATTTTACAACAGTGATGGGAAAATTATTGCTTTATCATATCCAGCTATTTGTCCATATTTTAGTATGATGTGCAAATAGTGTTTCCTGGAGGATGTTGTTATTTCCCCTCTGCCCCTGTGTGCCATGTTCCAGTTCCAGAGAAGAACTGATGGGAGCGCTCAGCATCTTTGACTGTTTGTTTTTTTACAACAACAACAAAAAAGTAAGTCTGTTGGGAACATTAAGGGGATAATACACTCTGCCAGAGGCAAGAGTCTGGGACAGGGGAGGCTGCTCAGCCTCCCCTGAGTCCATTTGAGACATTCCTGAGTCCAGGTAGCAGCAAGACTGGAGACACTTTTCAGCAGGCAGACACACATAGAACAGCACATATGTACCTACACACATATCTGGGCACAGAGGTCACACATATCCAGACACTCACACAGGTGCAGGCAGCACTGAGGGCCTCACCTTGTTCCCCTCTCCAGCAGAGCAGGATGGAGTTCCACAGGTGAACCAGATGGCTCAGATCCTGAGTCTACCGAGGAGATAAGCCTGAGTCCCAGTCTTCCCAGCTACTGGTATAGAGCCATACAGCCCTCAAGGTACACCACACACACACACACACACACACACACAGCTGGCTGTGACTCTCCTGCCCCATAGCTAGCCCCCCTGTGCTCTCACTCACAGAGATCTGCTGGATCCCAGACTGTTCTCCAGTCCATCATGATCCTTACTGGCCCTTGCACACTTAAGTGCACACCCAAACCTTCTGTGGTCACTGCACTCTGGCCCCTGGGCTCTCCCACAGCCTCTGACCCCAGGTGGTGCAGTCAGACCACACAAGTGCACACACACACACACACACAGCTGTCTCAGAATGGACTCAGGTGAGCAGCTGGGACAGGCTGAGCTGCCTGGATGCAGGGCTTTCAAGTGCACCCACAAGCCAACTACTACCAGCTCTTTTTGCCACTGTGCCCCTCATTTCACCACTCCTGTTCCTCCCCAGGTCATCTCAACCCCGTGGCTGTTGGTGGTGGGTTGCACGCTGGGCATCAGCTGGGGCTGTTTTAGGCAAGGTGGGTCAGTCTTCAGAAGCCTTTGGTTTGTGTTCCTGCCTGCCATCCTGCTCCTGGGCTCCTGGGGCTATGCTATGGGCTTTTGATTGCCTGGTGGCCCTGGGGTGAGCCTGGGAGCAGCCAGAACAGGATTTTATTTGAGTTCCCTGTTCTGCCATTGTTACTCTATGCTCCTTGTTGGTTTTGCGAAAAAGCTTTATCCCATAAGCTAACAGAAGGTCTTGCAGACAGTGGAAAACCACCCTTAGGTTGCAAAAACTAGCAGGTGTCACCAGTTCAAAGAAGTCCTGACACAGTTCTCTCCCTCCCACCTCCCTGATATTTCTCCTGCTTAGTGGACACCCTGTCCAACAATTTGCAGCAAATTTAAAAAGAGTGAGAGAGGTCAATATGAGAAGAACAAAAAGCTCATGGGAATAAAGTCTTTTACATCCATCTGTCTTCTAGTAATTTGAGTACATTTGGTGAAAATAACTTCCAAGCAACCAGCTCAACCAAGACTGTCTTGAAAGCAATCAGCAGTCTTTACTTTGAGAGAAGATACAGTTTAATGTATACCATTTATAAATACCATTCATGAAGTTGTTGCCAAAAAAAATTTAAATTTTGTTCTCTGTAAAGAGTGAAATCCTGCCACCTCAATGTGTGATGATCATTCAAAATTTGATAGGACTCAACCGTAAGGCTGTTGGAGTTGCATGATTACCAGAATATGATATTGTGCCAAAAAAAAGGACTTATACGTGCAGATTCAATATCTATAAAGTTCCCTGACATATGTCAATATATGCCTTCTTCAGCTTGTAAATCACAGTGAACTGTGACCATGGCTGTTTTTCAAATATTGCCAACAACAATCAAACAATGTACCTCCTCAGTTCATGATTTCAAGAGAGAAACATTTGTGAAAGCAAGTGAACATAACTAGTTCCCTATACTCTAACATCACCCCCTCCATTTTACTTTGGTAATTATGAAGATTTCATAAGGTTATTCCAGACTCAGTCAGAAAAAACATATTACTGGGTTTTTTTGCACCTTCTGGGACTATAATATATTTGATATTCTGTTTTAAAAAATGCAGTAATTAGCATGAGGCTTGCAGGCTGCTTCACAAATTTCTTAACAGAAAACATGTAGAGGAAAGATTTATTCTGCTCTTCTGATCATCCTGGTCTTCACAGGCATTCTAACTTGACTGAACTGTAGGATCCAGTGCTAGTAAAGGTCAAAGTGCCTTCTGTAAAAGTAACGCTTGTCCATCTTTAAAACTGTTGTAGCAAAAAAAAGAACATGTATAATGAACAGAAGGCAGGCCACTGCTCTACTGGCAGAGAAAAGGTGGCTAAAGCAGGAGTCAGGATACATGTGAAAACAAGGAATGCTGAATACAGACCATTATATTAAATTAGATGGAGGCAAGGTAGCCTTGTCCCAGGCTGTGTGAGCCATGGGGGCCATCAGCCTGTAGCTGTAGGAGGTTCCCAGCAATTGAAGCTCATAGAAAATTTCTTACATGAAACCAGCCACCCTGGTGACACAAATTACAGTCAAAATTTCAAGCACTGTGGATATCTAACATACTTGTTTTTGTGTGAGATAAAAATTGCAGCTCAGCAGTTTACAAGGGTGGAATAATGGAAAATACTGGTTTTGCCACTTCAAGACAGATAGGCTTCAACAGGGTGGAAACCAGGACAATTCGTTGGACAACAGAGGACATCATCCTTAGGATGTTCAGCTATTTAACTTCTAATTAATCTCAGGAAGATGGAAATCTGTCTAAGGATCTTCTGGAATTTGAGAAGGACAGAAGGAATACCAAAATTGCTTTAATATCTTCTTGGCATGGTCTTGAACTTGCTTCCTTATTTAAAAGTGTATTTTAAAAAGATAGTGTTAGGCCTACAGAATGTATCTTAAATGTAAAACAAAGTGGAAAATGAGCCACTTGCTCTTAGGAAACTGGATATATTGACATATTTATCTGTAGAGAACGAAGTTTAGGCTGCTGTGCTCAGGATACGTTTGCAGGGGTTTCATGCTCAGAATGGTCATGACTGACCCTCTACCTTCTGTAGGACTGAAAATCAGTGTATAAGTGGTAAATTCTGTTCAGCTACTCAAAGCATGAAGGGAATACCCAAAAAGTTTGTCTTAAAAATCCTAATCTCTTTCACATTTGGAAGTGCCAACCTTCTTCCAGAGATTTTCTCAAAATCTGTTCTTTTAGGCATTATGGTCTGGGAAACAGCACCACCTTACTTGTACAATCACTAATAGTTCACCAGTGCCACTCACATTTCTCTGCCTATCAGAGAATTTTATCACTCACCATTATCAGAGGGTGACAAGGACTGTAGAGGTGGTTAAGCACATTTAAATGGGATTTACAATATCAGAACATGCTGACACACTGACCAGTTTCCCTGTTGGCTGAGGATGTGAGGTTACTGATACAAATTCAGTATAATGTATATAATTTTTTTTTTTTTTAATGCTGAATGGCATGTTCATTTAGCCAGCAAAGAACACAGCCTGATACAACACTGAGTGCTGTTGGTTCCTATTGCTGTTCAGTTCACAGGAGGTGTACAGCATCTGGCTGGGACAGGCCTGAAGGAATTAGGGCTCATTGCTGCAATTTGCCCTAATTAGGATATTTTCAGTGGAGGAAGCTAGCATTGACAGGCAGACATTGCCCATTTGACAAGTATGTAATCTAAGCAGACATTTCTTCTCCCAAAGGTACAAGAAAATACCACAAGTCAGCAGAGCAAAATTTAAGCTACACTGCAGCATTATAGCTGAGAGGGATAGTCTCTTCTCAAGCTGCTTCCCTTGACTGTCCAGACAACCCTCTGCCTCAAAACTGGGATAACTGAGAAAGAATGACTTTAAGAGAAGGTATCCCCAAGTCACCTTCCTAGTCTTGTGATTTGTTAAGACAGATTTGCCATCCTGTCTGATCCACCCAATTGCGGTAACATTTTAAGAACTTAAAAAAAAAAATAAAACACAAACCAGGCCAGATGGGATGGGCACATTATGAAGCCTCCACAGAATATTACTATTATTATCATCACTTTTAAATACAAATGGTTTGGAAGACGTTCCTGCCTGGCTTAAGCTTTCTCACACCACTACAGGGACAGGCTGTGATCTCAGACATCCCTCATGTCACAAAGAACAGCTGACATGCTGAGCCTCCAGGCATCAGCCTCTAACATCTGCAGAAAAATGGACTTTTTTTCCACCATGTCTTGCTTTCAGTGCAAGCCCATTCAAAAAAGCTACTCTAAAGAATAGTTTTAAAAGTTTTGTTTACAAGTGAAGTTTGTGTAAACCCCATTGAAGAAGGAACTGGTAATTTTTCTGCACAAATGTGTGTCTAGCTATTAATGTGTTTGCAATATATTATCTTTTGGGGTTGAAAAGGAGGAGACATCTTGAAATGTCGCAATAGGAGATATCAGTAAATCACAGGGGTGGTTGTTTTATTGGAAAACAGCCTGGAACTGACTCCGGGCCAGTGAACAGTGTGCTAGGCTTGAGGTTAAAGGCAGGTCTGTCCTAGAAGGAGATTAGGAGCGGGACCACCTAGGGAGTACTTGTGGGATCTGCCAGGCTCCAGGGCAGATGGAGAGAGCAAGCACAGACAAGATGGGCTGACTCTTCTGGCAGGTGGGAATTAACTCAGGAAGAAACATTCCAGTTGTTTTAACAGAAGATTAAGGGCTGTATAACACAGAAACCTGCAACCCTGTGCTCTAAGTGTTGCATGTTTGATGGACTCAATTGATCAAGCAGAAAAGGGGATGGACCCCATCGATCTATAGGTGGGATTCCATGGGGCACAGCTCTTGTGGAGAGGCAGAACAATGAACCAGCCCTGTCCCTGGGTGGTGGTGGTGGGTGTTACAGAAAACAGCTGCAGAGCCATGTGTCAGGAATCGGCTGTTCTGAAAGGCGAGGGAAGCTGGATCTGAGGATGGCACCATTCTGTTTCCAGCATGGACCTATTGTGGTGGCCAAGCCAGGAGAGCAGGGCAGATGTGGTGGCAGCAACCTGGGTCAGGCCAAGGAAGCCGCTGGAATAGGTCCAAAGTCAAGCCAGGAACTCAAGTTGGTGAGTAATGGTCAACATCTTACATCAGCATGCATGGTGATGACTGCAGCATAGATCAGGCAAAGAGCTCCAGAGAGGGAGAAGACATGCCTGGTGGAGCCTTCTCATGTTCCTTCCTCAAAAAGCTCTTTTCAAGGTGGCACAGCAACACCAAAATCAAATCAGACCTTGAGACTGGGGTGCATGGGCACAAAAGGCCATGACACTGTAGCTCCAACAATGTAAAGGCATCTCCATTGATGTGATACAGGTTGTGTAGCCAGAGCAAAGTGTTCAAGAAGGATTAGCAGAAGTGCTTTGTCACCATGAACAGGCGGGTAAAAATGGACACCTCTATCTAGAGAATGCCAAGGTTGGATAGGAGGGAAGGGAATATCCCTTCTTGCAGTCAGGCTGATATAAAGAGAAATGAGTGTTGTGGGGAGTCAAGCCTTCATTTCTTCCTTCCTCATCTTGCACAAGAGGATATGTGCAGAAGAAGACATTTGCAAAAGTGCCAAGTGCTCTGTGTCATCTTTTCGCTTAAGTTAATGAATGCAAGTAACAGAAGAAGAGTCAACCATAACCATTTAGAAATCCAGGGAGCAGTTCTCCCAGAACAGTATTCCAGGACACTTTGCAACAATTTGCTGAAGACACCTAAAAATATTATAATTTTTTTAAAAAATTGATTTGTGCAAAAGAAACAGGGAGAAGCAAATTCAGGTCCCACAGATTTCATGAGGGCTGGGACTTCCCAGCACGGCTATCCCGTTTCCTAAGTGTGCCTGTATGGTATTTCCTCTTTCTGCTGGGCAAAAGGAACCAAATACTAGAAGAATATTCCAACATAACTGCTAATTATACATTTTTAGCTCTGAATCAAATGTTGATGTTTTCCAGAATCTTATGTGTAATTAATTAAAAGGTATCAAAGCAAAATATCATTAAAAATGAAGGCTAGCATTTCTAAATGAATGAGGAAGAGAGGGCAAAACAAAATGTATCATTCCATTTTGGTTGATTCATGGAGTACATAAGGGTGAAAATTAAAAACAAGGTGTTGAAGAAAGGAAAGGGAGGGGTAAAGGGAAGGAAAGCAGACTCATACAAAAAATATGTTTACTCTCTATTTTTAATATTCCCTCTTACTTTTTCTTAGTATAGAATTCTTTAGTGACACTTCTCCCAAGTATCATGATAGCTAGTTTTGCCTTTTTCAGACATTTTTCTTATTTATGATTACACTTCAACACAGGCATCTCTTATCCTGTCAGTTGTACCTCCTATGAAAGACAGCACATGGTTAAAAAGTAATAAAAAAGCCATGCATCTTTTCTGTCTTGCGTAATAAAAGTCTGCATATTTCTTTGTGGGTGTGTACATATGGATGTATACACACACACATAGGCGGGAATGGCTGCCTTATCAGCTACCACAGCACTGGATGGTCCTGGTCCAGCATCTGAGCCATTCTGTTCCATTATGTGGTGCATCAGAAAAGATGTCCTGGCTCCCGCCAAACTTCTCCCACTAAAAATGTGCTACTATTGCTTCAAATGCATAAGCAATTCCTTCTTCTGTGGCCCCATAAATCCAGACTCTGGATTATTCTGTGGTGCAAGTTTTCTGAGACTGTAACACGTATTCAATTCCCATGTGTGGCTGTACTTCAGTTATGTCAACAAGAGCATAAAAGAAAAAACCTTATGTTTTCTTTGAAACATGGATTTTTAAGTCAAAGAGGTGGCACTGGGAGCAGAGGTGCAAAGATGGAGGACTAAAGTATTTATTCCATCTCTTGTGTCAAGTGTAGGATAACCAAGACCCTCGTTAAGCCCCATTTGCGTATCAACTTTCACACCCCTTGGAGTGCGAATGAGGAAGAACATGAGACATGTAATACATGCATGACCAAATCACCAAACCCCACCTGTAAGATGTGATTGTTCCAACCCATTGGAAAGGGCCAAAAATGTATAGTATAAAAGGGGGGACTTCAGGGCAGAAAAAGTCAGAGGGGGAAAAAAGCTCTGCCTACTTGGGATGTCTCAATGGACTGTGTCACCTTCCTTTCCTAAAGGAACAACTTTAGATGAGGTTTGCACCTCCAACTGCATTGGAGTAGACCCAGGAATATTCATATATATCTCTATCTGTCTCTCTCTATATATAATCTCACTAAGAGATCTCTGTTACTATATTTTCTCTCATTATGTATATTCTCACCTCATTAAACTTCACTATTCCTGAATCTGGACTGTCCAAGTAGTTATTGAACTTGGCCAAACCTACAGGGTCTAACTGGTAAATTACACTATTTGTCAATTGGTGCTTCTGAAAATTCTTGTTGAATATCAACAGTGTCAAATTGCTTACAATCAGAAATCAAGCCCTGCTATATCCAGCCCCTCTGATTTCTGAAGACCACCTGTAAAACAAGGGGATTTATTTTCTGCCAAATTTGTATACCATAAACAAAATAGCTGGCTAGAGTATTTGAATGTGTAAGGTATTTTTATCAGTTTTGATTCTTACCTGATAGGAAGGCACTGAAAAGGAACACACAGCAAAGACAGAATGTTTTATGTGTCCTGTGTGAGTGTCTAAAGGTTTTCTCCATCTTTGTGTCCCTGTTCTTTGCTCACAGAGGTTGGTGCATGGCATGTCTGGTGTTCAGTGAGTGCTGGGCTGGCACAGAAAGGCCCTTAATCCTATGGAGGCCCATGTCTTCAGCAGGCAATGCAATGAGTCCTTGCGCTGGTCATGGAAGAGATGATATTTGGCAATAGACATAGCTGACATTCCATCTTCCGTGTCAGAACTGTGGGATACTTGTTCTGCAGCAAGAATGTACTGGAGAGCAGACAAAATACCTAATAAATTCTGTATTTTTTGGTACAGGGATAATATGGTATAGTATGCATACAAACTAAAGAAGGAAAATAATTATTCCCCTCAAAATATAAAAGTGAATTGCTTCTTCCCCAAAGGAGATTCTCCTGTCTCTGCAACTATGTATAGATGTCCTCTTGAATTTTTGGTGCTGGTACTTTTATGCCCTATCACATACTATTCAAATATACTGCTATTCACAGTCTGAGTTGTCATATACAGCGGTATAGCAAACCCATATGACAATTAAACATGTTTTCTTGTTCATTTTCCTCCTGACAGCTTTCAGAGTCCTGGAGTGGTCTGGAAAGAAGTGCTCCCCTCTTTTAGGCATTAGAAGAAGTAAAAGAAGGAAAACATTTTAGGTTAGAGAAGCACCTGAGAATTAAGTTAGGATTTTAGCTAACAGCAAATCAGGTTTACACAGAACCTTGTTCAAATGGTCCTGTCTTCTCTGTGCCTTGTTATGCTGTACTAACTGGCTGGTCTGTTTCAGAGGTTCTAGGTGGTGTAAGAGGAGTTTGCATCTGAGAATAGGTATGTTACCATGCATGGCTTCGTATCCTAGAAATGCTATGGCATTGGAATTTTGGCTTGAGGTTGGTATTTTGATAAGTTTCAGTCCTGGTCCAAGATTTTGGTGTATTAACAGTCAATGCTGAACTCATTCAAGTCAAATATTTAAATAAGAGAACTTAGAAAAAACCCACAGAAAACAACAAAACAACAAACAAACAAACAACCACAAAAAAACTTGGATTTTTTTTTAAAATACGTATTTAAACCAGGAAGTGACTGTTTCCATTGGATAAGTCCCCTTCTTGCAGCACCCCACCTAGGAGGACAGTTTGATATCTGATAAGGGGCTGAGCTGAACATCAGGTCACATGTAGTTTTTCAGGCATTGGATATGTGTGGGAAATGTTGGTTCACTTTCAAAGAAAACTGCTAGGGATTCTTCTCTAGGTCACAGAGATATTACAGAAGACAATAATTTAATTTAAAACCAGCACTCTGAAAGCCTTTTCTCCAAAATACTTTCAAGTCAATGGGAAAATTTCCGCTGACAATGGATAAAGGACTTGACTGGATCTTTATTTTCATCAAGTTGTTTTAGACTTTGACATTAAAAAAAGATATATTTGAAAACAGATAAGCTTTAATTTTTTAAAAGGAAGACATTTTTGTGTCTGTGTATGCTGCTTTTAAATAAAGAAATGTCAGTGGGGATGAAAAGAAAGAGAAAAATGTAGACACTCAGTATAATTCAAACTTTTCTTCAACTACCTTAATGCTATAACAGAGTAATTATTTTAATTGAAGGTTTATGATAAATGCAGTTCAACTAAATAGAAAGATAGTTATTTAAGGAACAGATGCTCCTAGGTCTTGTTCATTACCTTAAACATCTGATTGCACTACTTTGTAGAAATGAAATGTCTTCACAGTTTTGAAAATATGACCTCAAAGAGTTCAGTCTTGAGCTGAAAAAATACAATTTAATCCAACTGCAAAGAAAATCAACAACAAGCTGTGTTTGGAAACAGTTGCTAAAACTAATTTCGATTTCGGGGAAGAAACTTTTGTGCAGTTTCAGCACACATGTGCCATAAATAACTCTTAAGAAATCTTGCCCAACTTTTTAAGGTTTTGTAATTCATATATTCATAGATTTAAACCCATAGAGACCGTTAACTCATTCAGCCAGTCCAGGGAATTCCATGCAGTTATTATTATATGGAGTACAACAGCACAAGCTGTGGGCTTAAGTCTTCCTCTGGGACAGTATTCTGGCTTGCCTGGACAACTCCAGGAGATGGAGAACATGCCCCTTTCAAGATCAGTTAATGCAGTGATTAATCTTCTGCTGGTTTTAATACATATGTCTTATTTCTAATTTTAATGTGTTGTGCCTTAAATTGGCGGTTTTCGTTCTCTTGAAGGCAGTACACCCACAAATTGCATATGATTTTAGGAAGAGATGGGCATGATCTCTGCAGAACCACCAATAAATCACAGTTCCAAAAAAACTAGCAAGGGTTTTAATGAGTGACAAGGGATCTGTTGATTTATCTATACATTACCTTATGTGACTGATCCTTCATCTAAAATCATAGTCAGTTCCAAACACTGTTTTTTTTCAAATCTGGGATTCAGAGTGCTGGAAAAGAGCTTTGGTTCACTTATTATTATTATTTACTATCTGTTAGCGTATTGGAGCAAAGAAAAGATCTCTGCTTCATAAAGGCATTCATGTGAACAAAAAACCGTGATAAAAATGAATAACACTGAGAAACTGCAATGATAAGATAATTGGAAGTGGCTTCTAAACAGAAGAGAAAAAAAATAAAATTTCATAATTTTTGCAGGCAGGGGAAAGGAAGCATTTCAGAAATCCTAAGAGTCCATGAGGGTCATAGAGAAGCTGAGTTGCACTTTTCTCAAAATTAAGTTCCTTCACTGAATCACTAATTCTCCTTGCATCTAATTACTTGCCAGAAAAGGACCCCTGTGAGTACATGGTCCACAGGCATACTGGAGGAAAGTTATGGAGTAAATACAGCACAACCAGCCACATTTGTTTTGGTGTAGGCATTTGTGATCCCACCAGGGAGAGCTCATGCACCATGTTCTTCTCACAGCAAACTATTGCAATATGGTCCTGTCTTTTCCCTTTCTTACAGCAGCCCTCGGGATTACAAGGCCTGAACCATGCACATTCAGTATTTAAAGTCAGAATACAGAAGGAAATAGTTGGTATGCTTTTGCCTACACCCTTCTTCTCATAATCAGGTTTTCCACATCTTTTCTGAAGTGTAAGATTTGATAACAAAAGCAAAACGGAGACTGCATCTGTTGTGTATATTTTGTTCTTTTCCAAAGGTCATGAAAAATACACCCCCACTCATCTCTGTTCCTTTCATACACGGCTCATATTGGGAACCAATCTTTCTGCATCTTGGTTTCTTATCTATAAAATTGGGATAATGGCAGTTTTTTGCACCTGCCTTCACCAGTTGGTTGGCACAGCCTTCAAAGCAGGAACCACATGTGCCCTCACTTTCAATTGCAGGCCCCTGTTTTTACTGTATCCTGAATAAGACATTGTCTGAAGCATATCCCCAGCACAAAAAGGAAATAATAATGATAATTTGGGAAGATGTTTGTTCTTTATAGTAAAGCTGGGCATAAGGGGAGAGAGCAGGATTATTTTCTAAGCTTGGAAAGTTGGCTTGCATCATCTGGGATTTGATGCTGATAGTTCCAGTACAAGCACTTCTACAGCAAAGTGCTGTTCACTAAGCAGCTACAGGGGTTCTACAGAGCACCAGATGTTGCGGTGACCGAATTAAAAACCCCTCCACCGGGAAAATCCATTATAGGACAAGTAGGTCTCCTTCCCATGCTTAGTTGTTAGCAGTGAGGTCCAGATTCAGCAACCTCCTCACTAACAGGAGGTAAGTCAGGCCACCAACAAAAACCTGAGAAATCCTTGCAATTATGAATCAAATAACAAAGATAATGGTGCTTTTCAGTGAGGAAAAAGGGAAAAGAGCCAGTGTAATGCATCTAGAGAACTTATTCCTTTATCAAAGTGGAATACTAAGTATTTCAAGTCCTCCTAAGTTTCAAGTCCTATGGAAAATCTGGAGCATCCCAGTGCCTCTTTTAAAACTTCCTCTTGCCTTCTTAGCATCAAATCTGGAGGCAGTGTCATAACTTTACTGTGTAGTTAAGCCTCACTTAAACTATGTGTAGTTAATTACTGCCAGCTCCTAATAAATTGCTGTTGCTCCTCCAGCTTATTTACCAATATATTTTTCCTTCCAAAGACATGTTTCTGCATTAGATAAGAGTGACAGCCCACCTCAGCACAATTAACCAGAAGCTTGCTCAGACTTACAGGTGTTACTCTGCATCGGTTTTGATTTTTGAAAACTTGACCATTCTTTAAAGTGAGTATACAACCAGATTACATTCAGACATGCCCACTTGTGCTTCCTTTACTCCCTTTCTACATTTCACACTGTTTTTCTGGTCTTGAGATCTCAATTTCAAGTGCAGAAGGGGAGGAAGTAGGAAAGAGGCTTCTTTAAGTAGGGAAGTAGGGAAGAGGCTTCTTTAAGATCTCATCAGTTTTATATACTGCTTAAGAAATGGTTTCTTTTCTCAAAAAAAATATGGTGCCCAGCATCTGAAAGAGAAAGCACCTCCTCAAAAGGAGAAGCAAACAGGGAAAACAGATTCCCAAAAGTTTACAGACAGAAGCAAAGCATTGTGTAGGTATCCAGTAGAAAGAAGAGGAAATAAGTAGAAAAGCCAACAGATGGGACTAAAGACTTTTCATATGTTGTTTTATTGTGTTGAGAGGTATTTCTGTTAAAAATAAAAGGAAGAAACATTCCTCAGAGTGGAAAAACAGTAATAGTTTGCAGTAGTAGTGGAACACAAAAGTCTGGTTCACACATCCAAGCTTAAGTAAACCTTTTACCATCATACACCAGGGAACAGCTTCTACTTTGTGTTGAAAAATGTGCATCCAAGAGGGAGGAAGTCCTTGTTTGAAGGTCTCATATTAGTGCAAGAAAAGACTCTTTTAAAATTCAGATTAAATCTAATTCTGCCTGGCCATGCAGATAATCTGCAAAAAAAAAAAAAAAAAAAAAAAAAAAAAAAAAAAAAAAAAAAAAAAAAAGAGGACTGTAAAACAGTTTGTTGTTGGGCTTGTTTTCCCTTTAACAAAATGTTTTAATAGTATTTTTTTCAATTTCCCTTCCTTTTCCTTCCCCTCCTCTCTTTCTCTCTTTCTCTTTCTCTCTTTTTCTTTCCTCAAGTGGAGAAAATCACTTCTTCAACATCTGAATAGCTCAAGCTTTCCAAATAAAGGAAAAGTGCATGCTTAAGGCCCTCACTTTGGGAATGAACCTCTTATAATTCAAGCTGTGACCTTATGATTTCTGATTAAGCCTTGAAAAAGGGGTTGCATACAGAGAGAGGGAGAGTGCACGTCCTCAGTAAGAAAAGTAGATTACTGAGATTTACCTCTGTAAAAAAGTCTTTTTAATCCTTTAGAAGTGAAGATGTCTGCATCCATCACCCACCTCGTTTTGTCTTCGTCAGCCTTATGCAGAGATAAGACTATCTGCCCTGACACAAAAGACAATGTCTGCTTTAATGTTCTGGCCATGGATTTCACCTGAATTTCAGGGCTTTCCAGCTACACTGGTGCAGGATCAGAGCGGACGTCATAGGCATTAGCTCAGAAGGAAGTTTTCAGGTGCACTCTCTTGATCAACAGACCTAAGGTCTCAATGTCTTAAGAAACTCTTGTATTTCAAAACTCCCACCACTTAAGTGCTTGGGAAACTCTTCTCCCAGCATGTAGCAGGTATTTCTGAAGTAGTTCAGTCATATGGTAGGGAGAGCTTACAGATGCTGTCTCTACTCACAGGAATGAAAATGAGTTGCTTGAGTCTCTCACTTTATGATGGTGATATGTGCTGCGGGTTTGGAGAAGAATAAAAACAGGTTTTCTGGCTGATAACCTTTATTATGCTTGTGGGTTTGTTTGTTTGTTTGTTTGTTTTTCCCCTTAATATGAATCACAGAAGTCTTATTCAAATGTAACTGATTTTCTTCATTTCAGAATAAGGCAACTCTGGTGTTAATTTCCTCACACTGATGTATTCCTTGAAATCTTTGCATGATTTACAAGCCATTACATTGATAGTAATTACTTTTATAGAGTTGATTTGTGGAACTCTGATTTTATGAACAGTCAGATCCAAAGAATTTAAAATCTTCTGTGTAATTCCACTGTACTCAAAATGCAGATAATAAATCACTAATTTTTTGCTCAATATGGATATTGTAAAACATTAAATGTGAATACTAGCTTATATTACTGAAAAAAGAGTAAAAATACCTTTTCTACAAATACACAATGGAGATTAAATGTACGAGCTTAACATTTTCCCCCCATGACTGTATGTACTGCTTCACAATGGATAAGGAAAACTGAAAAAAAAAAGAAGTCAGGAGCCCCAGGTACAGATTTTAGAGCACAGTTTGGCAGAAAGAAATTTGATCAAAATACCAGTCTCTGAAGGTAGAGCCAAACAAAAGCAGTGAAACAAAAGCTGGCAAAACCCAACAGAACTGAGGCAACTAAAAAGCTGACAGAGATTTAACTGAGCCACTGTTTCGTGCTGGTGGCATGCAGGGCTCAGTCTGGCTTTCAATGATCTCACAGGTGCCATCTGTGCTTCCCAGAGGAGCCCAAGATTCTGTCCCTGCCTGTCACAGCCCAGTTTGCTCCCAAGAGCCATTAACTCCACACGCCTGCAGTTTCACAGGTTCACAGAATATTCTATGCTGGAAGGGACCCAGAAGGACCATAGAGTCCAACTCTTAAATGAACGGCCTATACAGGGATCAAAAGGTGATCAAACTCATGACCTTGGTGTTATTTTTAAGCCTTGACACAAATGTGTGTCTCATCTCAAGAAACTGCTCATTGCAAATTGAAGGTGGAGGCTGCTTTTAAACCAGTGCCCAGGAGTACTCTTCGAGTGTCATAAAGGTAAACCCATTTTCTGACACTTTGGGGAGGTGGGGGATTTTGTTTGGAACATCAAGGGAGCTTTTCTCAGCTAACATATAGCTATGTCACAAATACCAAAATGTTCTGCAGTTGCATCTTTAGTTTTTCTGCTGCTTCTCTTAATTTTCTTCTATTCCCTTTTTTTTTTTTTTTATTTTACAATATTCCTTTTGTTTTCTCTCCTCTCCCTGTGCCCTACTTCTTTCCCTTTTCTGTACAACTTCTGTTCACCTCTTCCCTTGCTGCTCTGCTCTTCTGCTTCCAGAACTTCATGGGCCCTAGGAATCCTTTCCTCAGCAGAGCATCCTGGCCTCTTATGTGTGAACAGCTGGGTCTGCCTTGATTTGGCTTCTACTTTCAAAGCATCTCCATGAGCTGCTTTGCCATAATCCCCATAAAATAATGCATGTCAAGGTAGAGCAATTAATTTTAATTGGTAACTCAGCCTATATTGACTTCAAAGGGACTTTGGAGATTGAATTGAAATTTGAAAAATACCAGTGTAAATATCACTGCTTCTTAAAGAAAGGCAGTGCAAAGAACTAAGTAGAAATGCTCCTGTTGGATGAACTCTGAAAAGTCATCTGTGTCTTAGTTTCCCTGATCAACAAGGGGATAATAATGCTATCAAATTCCTTACCAGCACTGAAATATTTGCAAATAAAGGTTTATCAGTGTAAAATGAATCAAACTTATTTTCATACAATTTTTTTCCATTCACGATGTCAGGCAGCAGAATAGCGTTCAGCATTCTCATGCAGGACTAATTAGTTCTGAGTATCTCAAATGTCATCCTTTGCGAATTGGCAAATAAACTTGAGATTTTAGCTTCTTCCAGAACCTTCATCTAAATCAGATTATGGTTCATTCCCAGCAGGCATAAAGTACTAAACAGCTTTACATTTCTGCACTTTCCCCAGGAGAATGTATGTATTTGATAACAGGAATCTGTGCAAAAGGGAAATGCTCTAAGCAGAGAAAACATGATTCATTTTGGAAATACTAGTATTGAGGACTTTTTGTCAAGAAACTTCTTGAGTTTTTGTTAATTGCAGTCAGAGAATAGTTTAGATTCTCTTAAACCAAGGCACTTAGCTAGGTTCATTTGCTGCATATTAAGGACTTTCTAGGCACTAACTACAGAGATGTTTCAATCTGGTTGTCATTTGCCAGATCATTATACCATGGCATTTTTGTGTTCCTTTTTGGCTCTGTAAAAGTACAGAAAGAGTTGATGTACTACTTAGAGTTTTTTCAATATCAGCTGTATAACACATATTCACACTGCTCCCCACAATGAGCCCCCTTACCCAGTAGAGAGATCCAGAGAAAGATATCTATTAAAACAAACAGATATACCCAGAAAACTGAAACAAAAAGCCCCTAAGAGAGCCCACCACTCTACTTGAATCTCCCTTTTCTTAGTATCACTGCCCCAATTCCTAGAAACAACCTCCCATTTGCAGATTAGTGTATTATGTGAATGTTAATTAACTGAATACATGGATTTTAGAAGCACAAATCTTTGAATTTAAACTCTGCACATCACCAAGTCCTTTGGCCTGTTCTGGCAATCAATACTGTTTCACTCCAAAGCTGAAAACTGAGCAGAGATGACCAAGGAAACTGAGTAGAAATACAGAAGGAATGTGGTAGGTCTGTGGTCATAAGGTATATCTGTGACAGGAATAAAATTAGAAGCCAGAGCATCTGTGTTCAGATTAGTGATCACCGGTCCTGTGTGCCACCTTGGTTATTAATGTTCCTCTTGGCTTCAGGGATCTGGTCTCAAGATGAAAACATGGAGGATCAAAACTTTTGAGCATTTGATTATAATCTGAAGTGAGAAACTGTTGTTCCCCCAGGGACTGACTGAAGAAATAAACACACAGCCTTGAGGCATAATGTTCAGTCAATGAACACCACCAAATAAATCACAGCAAATAAAGCATTGTGATGTCTTATTGTGATATAATTGGGGATTTTCCCCCACGTAAACTTAACAGTACATTTAATTGCAAAAGATCTGTCACTATGGAAAAGAAATGTTGGATTGCTTCTTTTATAGAAAAGAGAAATGGTTTTCCATTTAAATAGTTATCTGCTATCCATAACCTCTCCTTTTGCCTTTGTTCCCACATCTGTGAATTGGTTGTTTTGCATACTTCTCTTTATTCAAATGTGGAGCCTTACAGAACAGAAAATTGTTTTGCTAGATTATTGCTCTCTTTGGTCTATTTGATATGATTTGAGTGTTAGAGTTCTTTCTGTTATAGCTTATTTAGTATTAAAAAACTATCCTAAAATAAAGCATAGAGATGTGAAATTTACAGGTGATAAATTGAAGCTTAGTTTTTCTAGATTGTTCTGTTACTTACTAACCTCTACAGAACTAAATGTACTTTTTTTTTTTTTTCTCAGTATTTATTCCTGACATTAGGCATTCCCTGGAGTAATGTGTAATAAAGGTGTGTGAAAATAATCTGCTGACAAAGAAATATATTCATACAGTTAGAGGATTTTTCATATGAGCAATGGTTTGCAGCACCAAGGTTCTAATGTGGGATCTTGGAATTTGGCCCATGTTTTCTACTACTTTGAGTGAATTCAGTTGGCACACACACTGTAAGTGAAGATATCTGATATTTCACGTGATATTGATTTTTGGTATTGCTGTGGATAGGGAGGCAGATACTGTTGCTGAGTGAATCCTTATGCCAAATAACCCAAAACACTTCTTTAGTAGAAAATTCAGAGGTAAACATATGTCTAAGGGTTACATTAAGGTAAAAATTAGCACTTTTTTAATTGACTTGCAATGTTACTCTATAACTGGTCTATCAGGAAGACAACTATGTAGAGATGAAACACAAGACGTGTCTAGTGTAATCCCAACCAAAACTTGTTTATGATTAATTTAAAAATAACAGATCACCATCTGCAGATCCAACCACCTCTCTCTCTCCCTCCTCCCACTCAAACCAAACATATGCGATGTGAGACCATGCAAAGTAAAAGAAAAATATTATTATGTATCCCCAACTGCCTATTTTTTCTGTCACCATCAAGTGTGAATCTTAGATGGTATTGTAAGGACCTGGAGTATCTTAAAAGCCAGATACAGAAGAAAAAGCACAGCCAGGTTATTGTCAATTCTTAAATAACCTGGAGTGAGAAGCAGCATGTAATTGCACTGTCCTGAAGGAAGAAATTATCTCTGTGGCCATTTCTTTCTCTGCAGCTGCTTAGCTCAATTTTGCCAGGAGACAGGGATGGGAAAAGTGAGGGCTAAATCTCCGTTCTCCATCTCCTATATCTAATTTTCTCCCCTGTCATGGAAAGCCATGTTGCCCATGGAGAGGAAGAAATTTCTGCCTCTCGCAATGCAGAGTGATCATACTTCATTTAGTGCCTGCTAATTAACTTCAGAGAAATGTCTTCACTAGCTATTACAGGAGTGTTTCAGTTTATATACAGACTCCTGTCACATCGTCATGATTTCCTACTGCCTGAATCTTTTAGATCATAGAGTTGAAACTCCAAGTCCCTTCTTACCAATTGGTTTTCATTCTTTCAGCTTCAACTTCTGGAGACTTAGGTAACAAAACAAAGTTTCTTACTTGCCAAATTATACAAAAAACCCAGCAAGAACACATAACAGAACTGCATCCTATGGCTTCAGAAATCAAGGCACACACTGAGAATTCAAGCCAAACTTCAAAACCACACTTGTCTCAAGGTATCTCAGGAAACAGCCAACCTAGTACCAACACAGTACCTAAACACTTGGTGGGTTTCAATGGAGCTAGAATACTACTATCTCCATTACCACAGGCTAATTTACCAGGAAGATTTTGGAACAAAAGGAAGCTGAGGTGTTTACCAGCTTGAGACAAAATGTTGCTTTTTAGATGAAATGCAAAATAAGGAAATGTTGAATAAAAACTCAGAAGAGCACTCATTTGTTATTTGTAGACATTGAACAAACATTACCTACCACTATTATTTGGACCATACTAGGCAGTGGTGAAAGTCTTTAAATTTCCCCATGGCTCCTAGCATTCACATGAAGACTGCAACAAGCTCACAACAAACATGACTTTATCAAAGTTGAAAAGGTTGCTTTACTCTCCAGGAATGTGGTCATAAACAGTTACCAGGCAGGAGGAGAGATTTCAGTTGTCAAGAATTATGAAAACCAAAACCAAAACTGACTAAACAAAAACAAAACCAAACCAACCAACCAAAAAAATCCCAACTAAAAAAAACAACAAAAACCTCCAAACACACACACACACACACACGATCACATTTTGTGTGTTCACAATGAAAGTTATGAGCACATCACAGGAGGCTGCTGGGAAATGAAAGGGAATTTCTGCTTTGTTGTCTGTGATCCAGAGATTAACCCATTTGTACCTGAGATGAGGCCTGAGCTCTCTTTTTTTCTTTTTTTTTTTTTTTTCAGTAGCCAACTTTCTTTTACGTGCAATCCCTTCTTTATTTGGTGACTCAGAGCCTTTGCTGATGTAACTGATATCATGGCATGTTAACGTATGTATTTTGGATCTCTCTTTAGCCAAGACACAATTTATTCTGCTTTAAGCACATTCCTAACATAACTGCATTATGATTCCTATTGCTTTCAACGTTCTAAAGTCTTTGCTTCTTGCCTCAGACCATAAGGTAAATAAATGGGCTCAATAAACTCATTGTCACTCATAAACGTCACCTTCCTCCTCCAAAGCCATAACTTGCCCAACGGTTTTCTCTTGGATCACAAACACACATATAGTTCAACAGCAGTCCATTAAATACCATGGTAACCTGCTGCTTTTAATTATCCTTTTCTGTGCCATAACTGCTGTGCAACAGAGAGTGACAAGCCAAATGTAATTTAAATACTGTGGTGTGCTCCAGATGTGGCAGCGATTTGCCAGGTGTTTATTTTTAATGTATAACTTGAAATTCTACCCCATTAACTCATCTTTTGCTCTAGAAAAACTCACTAAAAATGTAGATTTCCTGCCACAAATGCCTTAATATAGTCACAACTGTGACTGTGATTTCTTTGATTTTGGCACTGGGGGGGGGGGCAGGTTTTTTATTTCCCTTCCAGGGCTAAGTATTAATTAAGGACATTTCTGCTACTATTTTGAACCAAGGCCACACCACACAACGCATGATCCAAAAGCAACTCAAGTGAAGGGAAAAGTTTATGGTGTTGCTGTTTTTGATGCCTACAGGTGAAGATTTAGCCTTAAGTTATCTACAAAACTCATATCTATACAGCACATTTGCACACACTTTTCCCACAATTCACTGACTCCACGATTTTCAGCTTTGGTTTTGTTGTTGGTGTTTTTGTTTGTTTGTATGTTTGTTTGTTTTTAAACTGGGATTTCAAACCCCTCTTTTTTTGATGCCAATAAAAGCAAATTGTCAGGTTTGCTGTGTAACAATGTAATAAAAAACCACCAGGCTCCCAATATCTGTCCTTTAAAATATTTTGTAAAAGAAGGAGGTATGTTGGCTTAGAACTCAGAACAATGAGAGGCAATCAGCTTGTTACATTATGCTGATCTTTGCCTTTCTTGCATGAAATAGTAGACTTTTCATGATATTGGCAGAAAATGGCCTTCTTGTGAACACATGGACAGAATGGGGAGGGTCATCATTCATAGCAGTTATTGATATGGCCAAACAGCCTATATGAAGATTACCAGCAAGCCAGGTTCCAACATGTCTAAAAGAGCCTTTATTGCAGTGCATGCATCTGTAAAACAAAGTGGTGGCTGTCCTGTTTTAAGGAAAAAAACCAACATTTTGCATAGAGGTGTAAAACTTGTCTGCCTTGCTGTCATTTGGTCTTCTTAAATAAATTAAATGCTGACCTTAAGGGACCTTCTGACACCAAAGGGATGCAGCCACTCATTGGTTCCCAAAAACACTGGAAAAAATAAAAATGGGATTTAGAGGATATGTAGCTGTATTTTCCACAAAGAATAGGATGGATCCTGAACACTTCTCATAAGTCAGTTACAATTATTCCCAGGCAAAAGGTACTCCATGCCCTAAAACAGGTGGCTCAGACCCAGATGTCATTATTTCAGTACATACGGGGATAAAGCAGTAAATCCTTTTTGAGCTGAGCTTAAGGTGGTCTTCACTTCCCTGCCTTTCATTTTGTCCTATGCAATGTGTCAGAATTTAAATGCTTTTCTTTCAGGCCTGGAAAACAAAAGGGTTGGGACTTTTGTTTGCCAAGTTTTGGTTCTGTGACTTATCACAGGAACCTTGCACACATAGCACTGAGAAATGAGAACATTTGGCTCTCAGTGTGGCTGAGAGTGTGGCCCAGAGGAATCTGTGCTCATAGCAGTCGCTGGACACCAAATAGCAGGACGAGTTTGTCAGAAATTGAGGTGAAACAAGCTCCAAGATCAGCAAGCTCAGTGGTGTTACTGAAGAGCCACAAGGCCTCCTAGCATTGCACTCAAGAGGTAATTTCCAAAAGGGCAAAGCAAATCCTTTCCCCGAGTCTTCCATGGAGTAAATGGCCAGCCTAAATTTTGAGAAGGGCAAACAAGCTCCAAAGCTGCTGAAATATTCCATTTTGGGGCAAAAGCAGATTGGGATAATGTATTTTCTGAGAAATGGTCTATACTTCGCAACGTCTTTAACATGAGAGTCATTCCCACTTGCCAGTGGGAATGACTTTTCCTCTAGATTTGCTTTGACAGTGTTTATTCCCATTTTGAACCTCATATTCTTTCCATTACTTTGTTATTTCAAGCTGGAGATCTAAACTTAGGCAATGTTAACTCTGAAGTTTTAAAAGCAGAGACCCAATATATTCCATTTTCTTTCACAGATCAAAGACAGATAACTTAGTCTTTTAGGTGATACGAAAAATATTGAGCAGCTGCCACTGGCTTTTATACTGACTTTTGAAAAAAAGTCCATGCTTTGGACATTCAGTCTAATCTGTTGCTTTAAAATCTGAAGTTAATTCTAAAAAAAAACAAAAAAAACCCACATCAACAAAAAATGAGTGATTATTGTCTTCAACAAGTGCCAGATTATTTATGTAATTCGTAAATATATTTATTTTGGAAGTAAAAGGGAAAAAAAGTAAAGCAGAAGCATTCTAATTTAGCTATTAGCACTTCATGAAAGAAAATATTGGGAAGTAATGTCTCTACATGCAGATACCAAAGAACTTCATAGTTTCAACTTCTGATTTAACAAGAAGAGAATCTGCATGGGTTGTGCTTAAGGTACAAATTTTCTGATTATCTGTGCTTTGTTTATTTTCAATTGGGGTATTTAATTAATGGGATCCTTTATATCGTCCTTTGGTGTTTCTGTCACTGATGTTTTGTTATGTGAATGGTCATACTATTATGGCCCTTTTCTGTCACATACTCAACCTTGGACTTGCCTTTTATAGGCCTAAACAGACATGTGTTGGCTAAATATTTGAAGGTATGACTGATTCAGCATCATCCCAATCAGTAAACAACCAGACACCATAATAAACTACAGCCTAGAAGACAGACTAAGGAGACTAGGAAGACAAAGCAGTAAGTGAAATTAACCTGGTTCATAGCAACATTTTTATGAAGCTTTCAACTTCAAGGAACACTTAAGTATTCTAAGATTAAAATTAATGTTTGAAAAAGCACTGAATCACCATATTTCCTTGATGTTTTTTATATTTTTTTTATCTGGAGTCTTATGACAGGAGAGAATAATGGAAATGTACATCAAAATCTTTGTTTCTAGAGGAGCATGGAAATTGTCCCACACAGTGAAAACAGAGGGAAAATCAAGGATTTGAGACAGATGGCTAATTTTGTGCCTGCTGGGATTTAATAACTGCATTCATCTGGACAAACATCTGGCATAAATGACTACTGCCACAAGCACTAAAGAAAAAAAGATTGCCGATCAGTCCCACTAAGCCATCCCCTGCTATAAAGAGCGTTCATGTGCACTTATCCACTTGCAATTTTACAGAATATTTCCAGGGAAAAGCTTTTTAGTTTAGCATTACTATCCTAGCTGACCAAAAGCGCAGAAACATGCCCCAAATTGGCTGAAGAATACTTTTAAGAGGGAGAATACCTTGATATTGCACTTTTTTTGTTTTCAAATTCTTTCTTCAGACACAGGAGGTCTAGAATAATTTCTGAAAAATAACAGACACAGTTTCATTCACAGACTTCAGCAGACAAAGTTCCCTTGTTGAACATGGAAAGGTTTGGTTTAAAATCCCAACCCAACAACACTAATTCAAACTAGCCAAGGAAATAGCCTATGTCATTTTTCTTCTATTTTGCATAGAAGCAGCTTTTCAGAATTTGCAGTTGCACCACCTGGAAAACATGCTGACGTGAGTTTGCCTTTTTTGTGGCAAGACAGGAATTCCCCTCAGTCCAGTGAGGGTTAATATGCTACTTTGCTGTATTTAAAAAAAAAAAAAAAAAAAAAAAAGGGTATGCAGAAAACATAATCTTGTAGAAGATAAAATCTTTCAGAAGACTATACTGAAGACAGGCCTTAGTTTCAAGTTTTGTAAAAATTCAGGAGTTACTGAATGCCAGTAATTTTCACAAATGGAGAGGACAATACCTGAGGTGTAGAGGAGAGGACAGTACCTGGTGTCCAGCTGTTCTCATTTACTGCACCTCAGTCATAGTGTTCCATTTGGAAGCAAACATAAAATACTATTACCTGCACTTCTGCAGCGAAAGGCCATCTTTCTTCCCATTCAAAACCTTAATCTCAGAGAGGAATTATGCAAGCACAGTCTAATAAAAAAGATCTAATTATGTTGTTTCTTATGGGTAGGGCCCCCTCTGTTTTAAAGGATATTCATTTGTAGTTTTAATGCCAGTAGGGACATTAGAAATCCTTTCATACAATATTTCTGAATACGGATGAGTATATACACTTTGAATGATTTATTAATAGTTTTAGGAATAGGGTGAAAAACTACAAAGGGTAGCCTGTAATAGCTATGACTTAATAGTTAATACTTAATATGAAGATTTCTGCAAGTTTTACATGATGCTTCCTTACAGTTTCACTCCTACAGTTTCTTTCAGAAATCCTTCCAACCAGCAGGTGCTTCAGGGGAATACACCTACCAAAGCCAAGCCCAGTTTTATTTAGATGATTATTTGGAAAGAGATTCTGCTAAACTCACCCACAAATGCACTTACTGAGACAAGATATGGTTTTATCTGGCTAACTTTCAGTTTCAGTGAAACCTCTGCTGAAATCAGCAGGAGCTGCTGCCTGTATCCAGAGCAGAGGATTGCTGTATATTTCCCTGAGCAAGAAGATGACTGTCAGAACAAACATTAATCTGAGGAAGGGTAGCGAAAGACAGGATGCCTGCAGGAAAGGGTATTTTTTTGATACTGTATTATCATGAAAAATTCCTCACAAACTTTTAAAGTGAAGGTTTCCTGGACACCCTCCTCCCCCTGCCCCTGTACCTGGTGAGACATTTTCAGAAACTGATAAAAGGATTAAAGGGAAGGAGTGATATGGAGAAAACGTGGCCTTTTTTCATGAACATCCTGGCTGCCAGGAACTTGGGAAGTGGACTCTTGGGCCTATTTCATCTATCATCCTAAAATTAGTTTATTGAATATAGCTACTCAGACTGCCTAAAGAAAAAGGTGTAAAAAGAGATTGGACATAAGCAAAAGTTGGGGAGAAGCACCATCAACTCTATGGGCTGCCTTTTCTCCCTCCACCTTCTTGGGATGCCTTGGGCTGAGTGATTGCTTTATACAAAAATGCTAATTTTACTTTTGCTCCATAGTACTTTAAAATTTTTACTTATTCTTTGTTAGTTCTTTTGCTTCAGGGCATGTGCTTAACTTTTTCTTTACTTATTCTTTGGAAGTTGACTTACTTATTTGTAAGTTTCTTTTGCTTTAGGGAATGTGCTTAGGTTTTTGCCTTAAGTCTGTAAGTTGTTTTAAGTTGCTTCAGAGCCTGTGCTTTGTAAGTGGTTTTGCTTTAGAGTTTTTGCTTAGGTTATGCAGTATTATTATTCTTTGTAAGTTGCTTTGCCTTAGAGCATGTGCTTATGTCTGGCCTTGTTGTTGTTACATGGTTTCAGTATAACTTTTGCAGTTAAACGTTATTACTGACAACACAAACCCTGTAAATAGCCACAAATTTGTATTAATAAACATGTTATTTCATTAACTGTTAGAGTGAGTCGTTTTTTAGGTGGTGACAATTTTTTAGTCCTTTTTTAGGTCAAAATAACTCATAGGAGAAACCTGCTGAGGGGTTTTCCTACCAATGTTAAGTGCAGTCCTTATATAAAAAAAGTATCAAATGTTCTGTCTTTCTCAGCAAATCTGTTAAGCAAAACTGTTAAGTCTCATTAGGTGAGAAGCAGACTGTTTTGGACATTACAAGGCTTTGATCTCCTGGGGAGGACACTGACAGACAAAAAAATAAATAAATATAGGTTGGATAGAAAATTCTTCTTTTCTGCCCCTTTTAACGTGACACAGACTAAACAGTATCTTTTAATAGCCAGTGCTTGGTGTTTCTGCCTGCTGACAGAACCAGATGGCCAGCCCTCAGATTTGGTGGGAGAGGAATATGCAGCAGGACACTGATCTCAACCCTGGTGCAATCAGGAGAAGTGCACTGGCGTGATTTCCAAAGGAGGCAACTTCCAAAGACACAAGCAGATGTTTTTCACTGCACCATCCTGCCAACCACACCAGAGTTTTTCAGTCTGAAGTCTGCAGCGGGCTCTCCTCCCATCTGGGCCCCAGAGCTGCATCATCAGACTTTCAGCAGAGCTTCGAGGCTGAGCTGTATTAGAAACACGGCCAGAAATGTGTTACAAAGTTAGGGCTGGAACTGTAGGCAGAAAATAAAGGAGAAACTAGCTCCCCTTTCTAGAAGCTTAAGTCACCTGTGAGCTTGCTGAGGAACCAGGTGGGTGCAGAGTGCTCTAAGGCCTACAGTGACTACTTTAAACAATAATCAAAAGTAAAAACACATATGTGGAATTAATGCATTCGTCTGTTTGATATTTTGACCAAGCCACTGTGATTTAGAAACATTAATACTAGCTGGAGTACAGGAGACCAATGAAATCTGGGCAAGAAAGTCAAGAAAGAATTTCAGTTTCGTCATGTCAAGGTATTATTTGTTTAATTTTAGATTAGTGAATGCTTTTCAGCACAGGTTTTCTCTTTGTTTCTTTCAGAACTGATTGGCTTGCATGCCTCTGACTATCCCAGGAGTGTTTGTGCTTAGATTAAAAGTGTAGTATGCAGAAAGACCCTAAATGTGATCAAAGAAAAAAGAAAATAAATAAACCCAAAGCTCTGCTGAAAAGAATTTTTATTTTTCCTCTGTAACACCAAACTGACATAACAATGACTGAAATACATGCAGTGAATATTTGTTTGGATATGTAAATTAGTACAGCAGAGTATACTTCATCATCAGAGAGCTGTTTTAAAGAACTTTGGAGATTTAGTTTCTATGTTATGTAGTAAATATTTATCCACTACTCTGCAAAGTTACAAAAGAAAAAAAAATCCACCTTTTTATTGCAATAACCATAGTGATGTACAGAATAATGACACAACAAGGGACATAACAAGCATATATGCTTTGAACAGATTTTGTATATTTTCCAGGTTCTATTGCTACATTAAACTATCACATATTTAAGTGTCCAGAATGAGGAAGGAAAAAAATAAAACCATATTTTCCTTATTCAGACTATAACCCACATTAGGACACCTCTCATTATAGGTTCTTCTTGAAGAGATTTTAAAGGGCCAGAAGAATCTGCAACCAGAATGGCCTATCCTATGGTCTCTGTTTCCTTTCCTTCTTTACATTTATGAATTCAGTAATAACATAGATAACAAAACAAGCACCTTTGCCATATCCTTATGTGATAAGGTGGAACTATCATTACCTCTTGACAGGGAGGGAGAAACCCCAGGGATAATTTTGACATAATAGTGAGGAACATATTTCTCTAGCCACTGTCTTACCTTCCAAGATAAAGGCCAGATGCAGTGTAGATCATTAGAATGTGGTCATATGTGCTGGAAATATTCTTAAGGTGGCTCAGAGTAAACAGAGAAGGATGTTTCCTTGTCAGCCACCCCTAATTCCTGTTGCTCTAGCTTTACTGACAGAGGTCTTTCCTTCTGTGGAAAATCTAAACATGCATTTACTTTTGAAGTAAGCACATTTTTTTTCTCCTTTCATGTCAAGAGCATAGTCTCAATTTTCTTCTTATTCTACTTATTATTTTATTAATTTTTTTATTTGCATACTGTGACATGTTTGTGACTTTTGAATGAATGGCCAGTCTTCATGAACGAAGAACAGGGGAAGGTCTTTACACCTTCCAGCCTGTGCATTGGATTTTTTAGGTGAGACACAGTGTGCGCGGAACTGAGCCCACCCTTTAATCCTGAGGTTCATCTGCCGGGGCCAAGCGAGCTTGGACGGTGGCAGCGAGGTCCTCAGGATGTAGATGGATTGCCTTACAGGGCTAATGAGCTCCATCTGCCCGGGGAGTGTCCTAACCGGGAATAGAACCCAGATCTCAGCGTTGACAGCGCTGCGGTTTAGCCACTGCACCACCAGGGGCACTCTTGTGACTTTTAGCTATAATAAGAAAGCCTCATGTTCAGTACCATGCTTTTCTCAGTGGTTCTGGATCCCAGTGCTTCTGCCTCTTGAGTTGACTAACCAACCACCATGACTGTGGCTAGTCCCCTCCACTTTCCATATACATCCTTGTCGCAATAAATATCATAAAAGACAAGCCGTGAGATCAAACAGGGAAGCTGGCTTTGCTGGTGACCATTGTGCCTTTTATCATCTATACAGACTGGTGTGCAGAAACAGTCTATGTGTATAACCAGTGAATGAGCCAGTGAAATTCTGGATGAAAAAGATCATCTCCCTCTGTTATAGACAATGCCTTGAGCAGAGACAGTTTGGTAGGAATGTGCTGAACACACCCATTGGTCCAGCTCTACAAGTTGGATGGAGAGGGACATTTCTAGCTCAGTGTTTTCAAGGATCAGGCAGTGCTGGTTACACCAAGAAGACTTCCAGGAGTCAGAAGAGCATTTGTGGCTCTCGTCCCTGGGATGAGACTACAGCTTGTCGTGGTTTTGCCCACCAGCCCATTCCTGGGGCTGAGGATGGTTTTGTCCAGGTAATTTCCGGACAAAAAGGCCAATCAAAAGTCCAGTGACGCCTTTGCTAATTACATCTTCAAGAAAATGGAAAAGAAGGTTGTTGGCGCAGTTGGAATTAGTAGCAGCAGCCATGTAGGGGAGAGGAATAGCGGGCCCGAGCAGGGCCAGACTCCCTCCTCCCCCGGCTTGGGCCGGGGTGGGGGGAGCAGGTGCTGCACTGAAGTCCTCTCTTCTCTCTAGTAAGAGAGGGAAGAAAAAAAAAAGTTTAAAAGACGAACTGCTTGGACAGAAACCGCTGTGGAAGAATTCCAGCCGAAAGATAACGGAGCTTCCAAGGTCGAAGCTGGCGGCTGAAGTTGCAGCAAGAAAAGTGAAGTGCGAAAGGGGAGGGCTTGTTTCCCTCACCCCTTTTCACTCTCTCTCCTCAGCAGGGAAAAGAGCAAAACCACGACACAGCTGAACAAGGAGTTTAAGAGAATAATTTTGGATTTGTGGCACTAAACAGGCCAATTATGGACCTGAAACATAGATGTTCACCGTGAGCACCTAGTCTAGGAAAACAAAGGTCTTGCTAACACAGACATGTGTGGACAGACTCAGCCTCCTCTGAGCATTATATTGGAGAGATGCCATATTGCTATGTTGCTATGACTATTTTCAAGCTAACAAACCCAGCTATTAAGTACAAGGCTTCTTAGGCCAAGTACAGCATTGTCTTAGCACAGGTCTCTTACTTCCTAGTAACATCTTAGTCTCAATCCAACACCTTAGTCACATAAGAACTCTTCTAGCCTTTACTTTTGTAGTAAGTAAAACCTTCTCTCTAGGTTTCCCTCACCTAGAGAGAAGCAGAGAAAACACAGTTTCTGCAAATGTCAGTTTAAGCCTTATTTCTTTTTCAGAAAGATAATCATGCACTTAGAAGGCAACAAAAACACACTTTATATTAAAATGATTTTCTGTTGAAATGATTTTGGTACTCCATCCAACCCTTCATCAAGACTGTCTAATCCCCATTTAAGATCAGACAAGGGCAGACACTGTCAGGCAAGAAAAATATTCAGCCACATCAAAAGGCATCAGTCACAGCAAATTCTGTTCACAAAAATAATTGCACCAGCTTGTATCTTGTACCTCAGAAAACTTACTGTCATACCTGTTTGCTCTGTCAATAATCAGACCAAATAAGCTCATATGCAGTTCTTCATCCATATTATATTTCCAAGTACACATTATCTATTTGTATCATGCATTTCTCAGAGGTCCATGATTTATTAAGCATTTACCTCATGGCATTTTCCCAGCTTGACATCAGTACCTCATAACAACGATGTGCAAGCACACTTTTACAAGATTTTCATGGGATACCACAAGTAATATCATTAAATGAATCAACCAAGTGATGACAATTAGTTAAGTAATGCAAGAATATCTGCTGTAACTTGCGCTTCAAGCAAAATGTGAGGTGGAAAAGGCCAGTCCTCATCTCTGAGAACAAGAATGTTCATAATATACTAATTGTGAATTATTTCCTATAGATGCTACACCAGTTCATCTGAACACCATCTGACTGCACAGCAAACTTTGCTACCTTTGTAAGTTCTCACAGCTTTGCCTCACATTAAACAATCTTTTCACCTGTGGTGTAATAGTCTGTTCTCGGGAATTAAATACATATTCTTTCCTTGAGGTAGGAAGATGAGTAACTTTCCATGAATCAAGCTGGATGAGAACATTTTCCTGAGGGAAAGCATTGTCCATATACCACAGGTTTATTGAAAAAAAAAAAAAAACAACAAACAAACCAAACAGGTTACATTTACCCATTGCAATTCAACAGGGAGTGCTCCTTTTTCCAAGTTGATAGTGGTCCAAAATGTCAGAACTGACAGGGAGGTGTGCTGGATTTAATCATGAACTCATGAATAGTTCTTGTCACTGAAGGTGACATTGTTAATAGGAGCAGAATTCTCAAAATAGGCAAAAAATAAGTAAGGGACTTCTTATGGAGTCTAGTGGGCAGCACAACTTTCTGGAACACTCAGTCCAGGGTTCATTCCTAAAATATGTCACTTTTTGTCTTTGCCACTCATCTGAATACCACAGAGAGAAACCAGAATCCCAAAACCTTGTTCTCAAAGAAGGACAGGCAACTAGATCCGTTGTATTTAAAATACTTAGCTGGTGGGGTTTTTGGTTGGTTGGTTTGTTTGTTTTTGTCTGTTTTGGTTTTTTTTAATATCTTGTCTCTTCTTAAGTCTGTTGAAGCAAATATTCTTGACCTGACTGCTAGTGTGTTATTACCCTAGTTTCTAAGAAAGGCAAAAGTGTATTTTACTCATGGTTTACTTACAGATGAGTGACCTCATGAGACACAGAGACAACAGTGACTCAGAGACTTTGCCCGAGTGCAGAAAAGAGCAGGATCCAGTGCTCCCACACAGCCAAAGCAGCCTGAGGGTCTGCTCTGTGTTATTGGCTACCAAGGGTAAAACCCAGTCATAAATGTGCTCCTCTTTCCCCTAAGATTTCACATGGACTGCTTCAGCCAAAAGCAGTTGAATAAAAAAATTGAATTAACATGATTAAGTTACTGTAATTTGGTTGATCAGCTTAGGAGCAGGGAGTTTTCCTGAGAGGGCTCCATTCCATGGCTGTATGTGCCACCGGTGGGTTTCCCACTCGCCGGCGGGGGTTCTTCGTGCAGCCACATGCTCCCCTCTGACCACGCAGCATCCCTTGTCCTATGGCAACAGGGCACAAACACGGTTACGCAGTGTTGGCCAGCAATTTCCTAGGTGGCTGTTTGCAGATTGTGGCTGGTAGTTGCTATGGTGCCTGGCAGGCAGGTGAGAAGAGCCCTCCTGAGGGACACTGCCAGCAGCTGGCTGCTCCTGCCTGGCTTGCATGCAAGATTTTCCTTTCCAGCCTCTGCCTTGAGCATGAAGAAGGCTCAGTGGACACAGGTGTGTATTTGGCTATGTGGCAGCAGCATCCTATAGTGTCATTTGCCTCCAATGGGGCATTTCTGTTGACTTAGATTTGGACATACTCTGCTGTTGATAAAATATGTGCCCTCTGCGAGAAAGACAATAGCAGCACTGTTCCCTATGTAGTCCAAATCCTTCTGCACAAATAACAAATATTACTTTCCTTGTGTTTCCTGCTAGTGCTTCTGAGAAAGCCTCAGCACCCCACTTTACTCAGAAACATAACATAGTCACCAGGTCTTAAAAAATTATGTTCTCTTGGAACACTGCTTTTTACAAGTGTATGTTGAAAACAGCCCCAGATAAAGAGACAGCCTGTTTACAAGCTTTGGTTTTTGCTTTGTCATAAGGACAGAACTGACACTGAAAGCCATTGTGTCCTATCCTGAAAATAAATTTCTTTCAAAGTGAACAATCAATATCACTACAAGGACTAAATTTCCATGGTGATGCCCACCATGGAAGTCGATGTAACCCATTTGCCTTATTTCAAAGTGACCCCTTTCAACACTATCCTGCAGCCAGAAATGTACCAAGACACAGACTGTATTCTTCCTTTGAAGATTCTCTCAGCACCTCTCTGGTTTTTTTTGTGTTGTTCTTGTCAGTCTAGATGGCCCTTGAATATTTCTGGGAGAAAGAATCAGAAAAGTCTGGATGCTTCTTTCAGTTTTATGAATCAGCCTGGCAAGTTAATGAGAACAGCATTCTTCTTCTGATTGAATTAGATATAACCATAGCAACAGGATGTCTCAAAATGGTTTTGTTTCTCTCAATTAAGAAAGGAGCCAAACACTCCAGATTGATCCAAATAATTTGTTTGACCTGAAACAAAATTGCTCATTTTAAATTTGGTCTTGTAAAACTTTTGATTCACTAACTCTTCTTTGAAATTTAGAGTATGAAAACAAAAACTTTTTAGACAAGGAGACTTTCCTTCAGAAAAGTGTATCCAACTTAATTTTGAAGTGTTTTTAAACTGTAAAAAAGTTGATCCAACCTTAAAAACATGTTTGGTCTTCTCAGCATTTCTCAGCCTACATCAAAATGAAATTAAATAACACTTCTACTTCTATATCCTTTGCATTACTTTTAAAAAATGAGCTCCAGAGGAAATGAGAACATTTTTCTGGCTATATTCTAGGGTCTAACCTGCATGAAACTTTTGCTGAGATGCCAGTGCTCTTGTCTCAGCAACTTCCCATTTGCGTGAACTTATTCCACACTTTGAAGAATATAAGGCCTTAAAAACTAATATCTGCTTTGTGGTTTTCTGTGACAATGGTTTACAATTGCCAAAACCACAACTCTTTTACCACAATATAAATAAGAAATGAACACTCAGGGTTAAGAACAGATGCCATTCCCTTTCTCTTCTGCACCTGTAAACATCAGGCATTTAGAAACTAGGCAGAATTATGAATCTAGGAATCAGGGAGAAGGGGTCGTGTCCTTACTAGGGGAGGAAATATGAAACCTGGATTTCCAGCATGAAAATAAGGAGCCTTTTGAATCAACAGCATAAAAAAATCATTCCATTTCACAAGGGGAAGAAGACATTTTCCAGAAGGGCTTTCCAGATCATCAGGTTTTCCTGTAGAAATTTGCCCTGCAAGTCCAAACACACTTCTGTCCAGGGCATGAGAAACACTGACAAGGTGATATCTGGGTGACGTCAGAGGAGCTTTCCCATCATCAGATCCTTATTTCCACACACCTCGTGAGGCCAGAACAGCTCCTGAGCTTCCTCAGGGGGTGATGACACTGGGGTGACACAAATTTCATGAATAACCAGGTGCTCAGCACCCAGTGCTCAGCACCCATGTCTAATCAGAGTGATCAAGGGGTTCCAGTCAGCAAGGTTGGCTTGGCTTGCAAGGGGAATGAGGGCCTGTTAACAATAGATTTGCTTGTGACACCCAGTTTTAAAATCTGCATATAATTGCTCACGTTATGCAACAAGTTTCAACAGAACAACAAAACCATCCAGTGCAGTGTGTCAGTTTGCTTTCATTGTGCTCGTCAAAGGCAGAATGAGTTGCACTCATTTCCAACATAGGACAGAGATGAGAAAAGTGTCTCGGATAAGAACTAACAAAAAGGCAATTACAGCTTGCTTTTTGTTTGTTTTTTGGTTTGGTTTTTGGTTTGGGTTGGGTTTTTTGTTAGATAGTTACACCACGAAGCACTGTAGAAGGCTTGTGTTTTCTAGTAAGTAACACACAAAAACTTACTGATTTTAAACCGCAAAACCTACTGATTTTGTGGAAAACAGAAGAGGATTTTGGACCTATATGTTTAAAATAAAACCTCTTGATTAACAGTGTCAAAAATACTTCAACTATTAGAAATGGAAAAGAAGCACATTAGATTCGTGCTTGTTTTAAATCTTTAGGATTCCAGTAATATTCTATGCCAACAAATTTCCTATCCATTTATAATTTAAAAATAAATTTGATTTGAAATTTTAAGGTATTCACTCAGACTTTCAGACTGCTCCCAGCTAAGACCAGCTCAGACCAGCTGCCCTATGAGGCCTAATCAGCTGACCAGGGGGTTTATCCGAGGTTGTTGCTGGGAAATTTAAACTGCTCCAGGGAGCACAAGTGACCTGGAGTGTGGCAAAGAGGACCGGGCAAACAGGGTCATGGAACAGCAGTTTGCATAGGCAGGAAGGGCACAGTCCCCCTCACAGCTCTCTCTCTGGTGGGTTGTGAGGTAGGTATGTGGCT
>NW_020955309.1:361314-367815 GCF_003031625.1 Empidonax traillii
TTTTTTTTGTTTTTTTTTTCTTTTTTCTGCAACTCAACTCGACCCAGCTGAGGTTTTCAAGTGAGTGAAAGCCATTGCTGCTGCTCTCAGGAGCAGTGTGCTAACCCAGACAGGACCCCACAGGAAGGATGCAGCTGCTCAGATCTCTGGCGGTAAAAAGTGTCTGAGTCTGCCATCAGTACCAGAAGACAGTGTGAGAGAGGCCTGTGTACGATGCAAGCAGGTGAATGATTTGCTGTGCCTGGTGGCAGAGCTCAAGGAAGAAGTGGAGAGACTAAGAAGTATTAGGGAAAGGGAAATAGAGTGATGGAGTCATACCCCTTCGACCCCAAAAGAAATTCAGCGGTGAAGCCCTACCCCTAGATGGAGCAAACCAAGTAGATAGTGGTAATGGAAACAGGTCCCTGATCGAAGAGGTAAAAGAATTCCCTCCCAACCCCCATCACCTCCCCTGGTTCCCTTAAAGAACAGGTATGAGGCCCTGGACCCAGAGAATCAGGTAGAGGACAGACAGGTAGAGGACAGTCAGGAGGAAGATCTGTCTGGAGGGTCTCCTGGTTCCACTCTCCCTACCAGATGGATTACAACCACAGCGATAAATAAAAAAAGAAGGGTGGTTGTATTCGGTGACTCCCTTCTGAAGGGAACTGAAGGCCCTATATGCCAACTGGACCCATCCCACAGGGAATTCTGCGGCCTTCCTAGGGCCCAGGCGAGGAATAGTAGTAGGAGACTCCCTGAGCTAATCTGGCCCTTTGTTTATTATCCACTGCTGGTGGTCCAGGCTGGTAATGATGACATTAAAGGTAGAGATGCCAGGGTAATTAAAAATGACTTCAAGGTGCTGGGTTGATCAGTTAATGGGACAGGAGCACAGGTGATGTTTGCCTCAGCTCCTGCAGTAGCAGGGATGAATGAGGAGAGGACTAGGAAAACCCACTTTATCAGTAGGTGACTAAAGAATTGGTGCCACCAGCAGGATTTTGGTTTTTTTCATCCATGGGTCAAATTCTGTGGCCCCTAGCCTGCTGGAATCAGATGGGCTTCATCTGCCTAGCAAGGGGAAAAGGACTATAGCCCACAAGTTGTCAGGGCTGATCAGGAGGGCTTTAAACTAAGTTTGAAGGGGGAAGGGGTTGAAACTGAGCCCTCCAGAGATGAGCCTGAGGGTGGAAAGCCAGAGTTAGAAGCGAATTCAGCAGCCCAGCTGCAGTGCATGTACATCAATGCACACAATGTGGTAACAAACAGGAGGAGCTGGAAACCATCGTGCAGCAGGAAAGCTGGGATGTAGTCACCATCATGGAAACGTGGTGGGATGGCTTGAATGACTGGAGTGCTGCCATGGATGGCTACAAGCTCTTCAGAAGGGACAAGCAAGGTAGGAGAGGTAGAGAGGTGGTTTTATATGTTAGAGAGTCTGTGGACTCTGTAGAACTTGAAGTCAGTAATGATAAGGTTGAGTGACTGGGCATCAGAATCATGGGGAAAGCCAGCAAGGTTGATATCCTCGTGGGAGTCTGTTGCAGACCACCCAACCAGGATGATGAGGATGATGACTTGTTCTACAAGCTGCTGGCAGATGTCTCAAAATCGCCAACCCTTGTTCTCGTGGGTGACTTTACCCTATTGGTTGTCTGCTGGAAACTCCACACAGTGGAGAAGAGGCAGCCTAAGAGATTCCCAGAGTGTATAGAGGATAATTTCCTGCTCCAGCTGGTAAATGAGCCTACCAGGGGTGGGGCCCTGCTAGACATTCTGTTCACAAACAGAGAGGGGCTGGTGGGAGATGTGGTGGTCGGAGGCCGTCTGGGCTCCAGAGACCATGAAATAATAGACTTTTCAATACTCAGGGATACAAGGAAGACCACCAATAAAACCTGTACACTGGACTTCTGGAGGGCAGATTTTGGCCTACTCAGAAGACTGGTTTAAAGGGTACCTTGGGAAACAGCCCTTGAAAGCAAAGGAGTCCAGGAGAGATGGACATTCTTCAGAAAGCAAGTCTTAAATGCACAGGAGCAGGCTATCCCAATGTACCGAAAGGTGAGCCAGCGGGGAAGACAGGCAGCCTGACTGAACAGGGAGACTTTGAAGGAAATTAGGGGAAAAAAGAGAGCCTACTGACTGTGGAAAAAAGGGCTGGCTACTCAGGAAGAATTTCGGAATATAGCTAGGTCATGTAGAAAGAAAATTAGAGTGACAAAGGCACAATTTGAACTCAATCTAGCCACTTCTGTTAGGGATAACAAGAAGTGCTTCCACAAATACACCATTAGCAAAAGAAGGGACAAGGAAAACCTCCCTTCTTTGTTGGATATGGGGGGGAACATAGTCACCAAAGATGAGGAGAAGGCTGAAGAACTTAACACCTTCTTTGCCTTAGTTTTCAACAGTAAGACAGGTTATCCTCTGGACTACCGGCCTCTGGAGCTGGTAGACAGAGACAGGAAGTAGAATAGACCCCCTGTAATCCAGGAGGAAACAGTTTGTGACCTGCTGAGCCACTTGGATCCTCACAAGTATACAGGACCAGATGGGATACATCCAAGGGTGATGAGGGAGATGGCGGAAGAGCTCACCAAGCCACTCCATCATTTACCAACAGTCCTGGCTCACTGGGGGTGCCCCAGGTGATTGGAAGTTGGTGAATATCACACCCACCCACAAAAAGGGTCAGAAGTAGGACCTGGGAAACTACAGGCCTGTCAGCCTGACCTCAGTGCCTGGCAAGATTATGGAGCAGATCATCCTGAGTGCAATCACACAGCACCTACAGGATGGACAAGGGATCAGAGCCAGTCAGCACGGGTTTAGGAGGGGCAGGTCCTGTCTGACCAACCTAATCTCCTTTTATGATCAGGTGACCTGCCTGGTGGATGAGGGGAAGGCTGTGGATGTGTCTATCTGGACTTCAGCAAAGCATTTGACACCATCTCCCACAGCACACTCCTGGAAAAGCTGCAGCCCATGGCTTGGACAGGGGCACTCTGTGCTGGGTCAGGAACTGGCTGGATGGCTGGGCCCAGAGAGTGCTGGTGAACGGGGCTGCATCCAGCTGGTGGCCGGTCACCAGTGGTGTCCCCCAGGGATCAGTGCTGGGTCTAGTCCTGTATAATATCTTTGTTGATGGTTTAGATAAGGGGATTTAGTGTACCATTAGTAAATTTGCAGATGACACCAAGCTGGGGGGGAGTGTCGATCAGCTGGAGGGCAGGAGGGCTTTGCAGAGGGACCTGCAGGCTGGGTAGATGGGCTGAATCCATCGGGATGGGGTTCAACAAGGCCAAGTGCCGGGTCCTGCATTTTGGCCACAACAACACCCTGCAGCGCTACAGGCTGGGCCCACAGGGGCTGGAGAGCAGCCAGGTGGAAAGGGAGCTGAGGGTTCTGAGAGCCAGCAGTGTGCCCACGTGGCCAAGAAGGCCAGTGGCATCCTGGTCTGGATCAGGAACAGTGTGGCCAGCAGGACCAGGGAAGGGATTCTTCTGCTGTACTTGGCACTGGTGAGGTCGCACCTGGAGTGCTGTGTCCAGTTCTGGGCCCCTCGTTTCAGGAAAGACATTGAGGCACTGGAGCAGGTCCAGAGAAGAGCAACGAGGCTGGTGAAGGGACTCGAGCACATATGCTCTGAGGAGAAGCTGAGGGAGCTGGGGTTGTTGAGCCTGGAGAAGAGGAGGCTCAGGGGAGACCTCATCATTCTCTACAACTCCCTGAAAGGAGGTTGTAGCCAGGTGGACATTGGTCTCTTTTCACAGGCAACCAAGAGGGCATGGTCTTAAACTGTGCCAGGGAAGGTTTAGGTTGAATATTAGGGAAAAATTTTTTACAGAGAGAGTAATCAGGTATAGAAACGGGCTGCCTGGGGAGGTGATGGATTCACTGTCCCTGGAGGTTTTTAAGATGAGGCTGGATGTGGCACTTAGTGCCATGATCTGGTAACCTTGACAGTGTTGGATCAAGGGTTGGACTTGTTGATCTTGGAGGTCTTTTTTAACCCAGTTGATTCTATGATTCAAGAAAACCATTACCTCTTGACAGAATGATTTTAAGCTCTGCATTGCAGACTATCAAAGGAACTGTGGCCTCCTCTGGCTAATTCTCTAGGACCTCAGTTTGTGAAAACATTACTATTTGCCTGGTTTTAATGCCTATTTCATCACATTCCTAATTATTTGATCAAATAGCTGCTGTTTTCAGTAGATGTTTTAAAAATTTTTATAGAAGTTAGAACAACTCATCTTTTTCCAAATACACTGAACAAAACTATAAAGCGTTTTCCCATGCTGTTAACTTTCTGGCTTTTATGGGGTTAATGTTGTAAAAAATTACTTTTAATCTGTTACATTTTTATCTTTCTTTTGGGCTATCATTATGTTAGTCTTGAGAAGCTTGTGTTAGAACTCAAACAGTTTATAACAGAAGAGAAATTTAAAAACCAAACCAAAATAAAAAAAGGATTGCACTGGTTTCAGATGACCAGAAGGCAAAAAATGTTGGTGGTCGTTTTCCCTTCGGTCTTACAAGGAAAGAGGAAGAGGTTTTTTTTCTATTTAAATGCTTAAAAGGGAGGATTAGTCTATGAAATACTCTCTCTTTATACAGTTTTGGAAGGGGTTGTAAGGAAATTACATTTCAGTTAGCATTTTGGGGCTATTTAAAAGTATGGATCATTACAGGAATATCTAAAATACATGCTTGAAAACTTAAAAATATTTATTACTGACCCAAACCATCATAGCATAATACCTAAAAAGGCACTTTTCATCAAACAAATTAACATACTTTGGATTGTATATCATAACAAAAACAGATTTAAGGGCAGACTTCCCAGACTATTTGCCTTTCTCAGCATTAGGTCTATTTCTGTTAAGCCTTAAGTGTTTTTGGGAAGAAAGGAGGGAAGGAGAAAAGGAAGAAGGCAGGGAAGGAAAGGGGAAAGGAAGGGAAGAAGGAAGTTCATCGAGACCACAGTTACTTGCAGCGTCAAGGAGGTTTGTGGTGCTGTCCACTGTGAACAGAGGGTGACAAACGCAACTGTCTGAAAAATCCAAGAGGTACATATATTCGTGTATAAACTTGTATGTGAACTGTGAAAAGTTTCCAAAAGAAGCTGCAAATCAACTCAGAGCTGAATCCATTTTCTCCAAAGAAGATACAGCTCCATTTATGTACTTCAGACTCAATTTGATTTGGATTGTGATAAATTTTTACTCCTTCCCACAGTAGTCTAATTAGCTTTTCAATGGAATTGTGTGAATTCGAGGTGAGGGATCCTGCCATTCAAGTCAAGGCCTACCAGCTTAACTTCATTGACCTGCTTATTATGGTATTTAGAATGGTTTAGAACCCATCTTTGCAACATATACTCTCTCACTCTTAGATTGTAACTTGTGAGGGTTTGGACCTGGCTCCCTGCCAAATGCCTGAAAGTTAGGACAGCAACTCCCTTCCCCCCTCCCTTCTTTCCTTTGGTTAAAGGAAAAGAAACTATAAAAATTAAAGAACTCAAAGTCAAGCTGCTTATATAAAAATATATCTATATTTACGCAAATTACAGTTATATACAGTTAAGATGCTATATACACAGTGAAAGGGGGGTCCACCCCCCGCAGGGATAGGGAAAGGGAAAAATGTGGAGGGGGGGTCTCTGGATGGTGTGGCTCAAGAGTGGTTAACAGAGAGGGGGCATTGAAGGATGGTGTCCTTGGAAGTTGTCGATGTGACAGAGAATGTAGCAAATACAGGAATGTGACAGAGAGAATGTAGCAGGGAGGGAACCGAAAGTCTGAAAAAGGATCTTGGTACAGCAGATAAAAGAAAAGGGACTAAAACTCCAGACATAACTTCAGCAATATGTAAGCAATATTAAAGGCCAACCAATCCTGAGCTTAGCTTTTGCAATATGTATGAGCTTATTACACATGTTATAAAATGACTGCCTTATAGATAATAAATCGAACACGCTTATTGATTGCGAGGTCGTTGTGTGTTCCTCCGTCCCCACAAATGGTGACCCCCCGACGTGATACCCCGATGTCTGAAACCACGGTGAGGATGGATTAGAGTGGGACTCTAAGCAGCGAGAGTCGGTCACAAAAGACGGCTTCGGAATAAAAGCGTCTCGGACCCAGAGTGCTGTACAGACAGGCTCTGCCTACGTGCTGCCGAACCCTGTAAAAGGCTGCAGCGAGCTCGCATCAGATATGGAAAGGGAAGCAGCATATAGTTTATTTCCTGCATTTTCGCAGAAAAAGGAATGGCGTGCAAAAAGTAAAAAGATTCTGATGAACCCAACACGCCACGGTTCAACGTGCATGAATGTCGGTCCCGACCGAAGCACGGGAAAGCGAAAGAGCTGGCCCCCGCGCCCCGAGCAACCGTCTGGACGGGTCTCAACCGCAGGGGGGTGAAAGACAGCTCCGCGCTCTGAGCGACCATACATATGGGTCTCAGCCGACGAAGCATTGCCGGTGTCTTGCAAAGGCTGCAACAGTTTAA
>NW_020955309.1:368257-370141 GCF_003031625.1 Empidonax traillii
AGCATTGCCGGTGTCTTGCAAAGGCTGCAACAGTTTAAAAATATCCTATACAGGTATGAAAAGACAAGCGATGCATAATTTACTTAAGTGCTTTTTATAAAAGCGAGGCATTAAAGACATTAATTTACATAGGAATTAGAAGGGTTAATAGCACTGCGAAGCGGCATTGGGAAGCGGCAGCAAGGTTTAACACTGCTGCGTGCCAAGGACTCGCGGGGCGGGGGTGGCCCGGCTCTGCTCGGCTGGAGCCGGGGCCGGCTTAGATCGCGATTGAAACCGTCCCGTTTCCCCCCCCCTTCTGCCGCCGCGCCGTGCTGCAGAAGACAGCAGTCAACTTATGCCTGTGTAAACAGTCACTATGGTAACCCTTCACTATGGAACTCTGTAAAGCCAGCTAATAACATTCTTTGAACTTTTAACAATGTCAATGAACTTAACAAGAGGCAAAAATAAGTTTGCTTTGCAAGTAAAGACTTTACTCTGCGACTCGGTAGCGTGGCTACTGTGGGATTTGGCGAGGGCCTGCCAGCTTGAGGGGATCGCAGTTGGCCTGAAGGGAGCCTGACTGACTCAGTCGGTAAAGCGCAGGACTGCGGGTCTCGGAGGCATGGGTTCAAAACCCGCTGTGCAACAGCGTGTGGACCGGCTGCAGTCCCGTGGCCGAGCTCTTCTTTTTTCCCCAGGCAGACCCCTCTGCAGAATTGTTTGACTGCTTTCATCCGTATCTGCCGTAATGACAACTTTGACTAGACTATTGGTGACAGCAGTTTGTGAAGCTTTTTGTTAACAGCGCAAGCGACTGAAAGAGGGACATGGACAGGAGCTGAGACCGGACTGCACTCCAGACATCGGAAGTGCCAGCGTTCGCAGAGCGCGGGGACAGCGGCGGCGTGGAAAGCCAGCGCAAAGCAGCACCTGTGCAAAGCCATGCTGGGAGCAGAGCGAAGGCAGAGCGGAGCCAGGACACTACAGGCTCAAAACCAGGGCCGGGCACGCCACCCCCTGACAGCAATCGGGCCCCGCCGCCCGGAGTGAAGGGGGGGGTCCTGGAAACCCAAAGCCTCCATGGTCCCTCCCCACGTTCTCTCCACCAATACTTGGGATCTAAGATGTGTGGTTGAAATGCAAAAATATAATAAAAGTCCTAACTATGTGTGAATGAAGAGTGATTGCAGGTGGCCACCTTTTAAATGACTGAGGGAAAAGAGCTGTATGATTGAAAAAACTACTTAGATATCTATGTGTGTGAACTTAGAATACTTTATAAGTGTTAAGATTTTAAGAGAATGTATTGTATAAATTTAATTATGATAAATTGTTACATGCTAGCCTTCGAAGATTGGAAGCGAGATCAAAGAATTACAATAGCTAAGTATTCTTTTAGAAAATTGAAACTATCAAGATAGCTTTTGCTTACAATCAAAACAGGTTTCCTTCTATTATTTGTTTTATGGTTGTGCTGCTGCATCACATTAAGGTGGGCGCTACTAGCTTAGATGACTGGTTTGCCTCCTGGGGAATTGCTGGGTGGCTAAAGGACGCCCTTAAACAGCTACTGCCAGTTGTTTTTTTTGTTCTGCTTTTGTTATTTTTTTTGCCGTGCATTTTTGCTTGTGTTCAGCGCTGTATTGCTCGATCCCTCGATACCATGTTCCCCCATGCCTATCTCAGCTTGTTAAAAGGGAACGGGGGAGGTGTGGAGGGGGGGTCTCTGGATGGTGTGGCTCAAGAGTGGTTAACAGAGAGGGGGCATTGAAGGATGGTGTCCTTGGAAGTTGTCGATGTGACAGAGAATGTAGCAAATACGGGAATGTGACAGAGAGAATGTAGCAGGGAGGGAACCGAAAGTCTAAAAAAGGATCTTGGTACAGCAGATAAAAGAAA
>NW_020955309.1:370301-373911 GCF_003031625.1 Empidonax traillii
AGGGAACCGAAAGTCTAAAAAAGGATCTTGGTACAGCAGATAAAAGAAAAGGGACTAAAACTCCAGACATAACTTCAGCAATATGTAAGCAATATTAAAGGCCAACCAATCCTGAGCTTAGCTTTTGCAATATGTATGAGCTTATTACACATGTTATAAAATGACTGCCTTATAGATAATAAATCGAACACGCTTATTGATTGCGAGGTCGTTGTGTGTTCCTCCGTCCCCACAGAAAAAGGGGACAAAAGGGAACAAAAGGACACCGAACAGGTATACTAGATCAAACTATACTAATAACTAACAAAACAGATCTCACCACGTCGTTTAGAACAGCAGAATCGGCAGTCACAGCCAGCACTCTCCAAACCTCCACGTGGTAGGACGGTGGACTCTGCAGGCCTCTCAGCCTTAGATAAGCGAGACCAACGCAGGGACCCACTGTTTCCAAACCTCGCCGGAAGAGAAGAGAGCGAGGTCTCTAATCTCCGACTTATTTATACTCTGGTTTACGTAAAAAATTGTATGGAATACTGGGTACTTGGCTACTTCCTTGGTTACGAACTGGTTACCAGGAAGGCCTAGACTAAAACCATCACATTCTCCACCCCTTATTCCATACTATTTTTACGTAAAACCTATATTTTGCGTTCACTTATATTCTGCGCATATATACACATATACATATTTGTATATAGTTTTTGTTCATTCTTCAGAGCATTCATCTTGTTGTAGAAGAATCAGCGTCAGCATCAGGATTAGCTTGGTTCTCATTCTTGGCCCTTAGGTCACAATCACAGTTCTGGTTTTCAGGGCTTCTCCTTTGGTCTGGGCTGGTCTATTACTGGATACTGGCATCAATTGTTCAGGCCTTTCTCATTTGGTGACTGGTTTCCTGCAAAACACAACTCAAAGCACATGATTAGTTTTTCCCCAAGGTTAAATTTCCTTGGGGCACGCAGTGGATCTCTCCATCTTTTCTCATTACCCACCAGGTATTTCCAGGCCCTTGAGCGAAAACAATCCCACGAATGGGTTTGTCTTGGCTTGAGGAAGGAGTAATCCAAACAGCCTTTTCTAACATACCTCTTAGATGGATTGCTGGAACTTTGTCTCCATCTACAATGTGGAGGGATTCTGCTTGGGCAGGACCAGCTCGATTGACAGAGCCTCTGGTGTTAACCAGCCAGGTGGCCTTGGCTAAGTGCTTGTCCCAGTTCTTGAAAGTTCCCTCACCTAGTGCCTTCAGAGTTGTTTAACAGTCCATTACATCTTTCGACTTTTCCAGCAGCAGGAGCATGATATGGAATGTGATATACCCATTTAATACCATGCTCCCGTGCCTAAGTGGCCACCAGATTATTTTTAAAATGAGTTTCGTTGTCTGACTCAATTCGGTCTGGAGTGCCATGTCTTCACAGGACCTGCTTTTCAAGACCTAGAATGGTATTTCGGGCTGTTGCATGTGGTACCGAATATGTTTTTAACCATCCAGTAGTCGCTTCCACCATGGTAAGCACATAGTGTTTACTTTGGCGGGTTTGTGGCAATGTGATGTAATTAACCTGCCATGCTTCTCCGTATCTATACTTGTCCTAGCATCCACTATACCACAGGGGCTTCAACCTTTTGGCCTGTTTAATGGCAGCACAGGTTTCACAGTTATGAATAACCTGGGAAATAGTGTCCATGGTTATATCCACCCCTCGGTCTCGTGCCCATCTATAGGTGGCATCTCGGCCCTGATGGCCTGAAGCATCATGGGCCCATCGAGCTAGGAACAACTCTCCCTTTTGCTGCCAGTCTAGGTCTACTTGTGACACCTCGACTTGTGCAGCGCGGTCTGCCTGTCTGTTATGAGCATGTTCTTCATTAGCTCGATCCTTGGACACATGGGCATCTACATGGCGGAGTCTCACATTCAGTTTCTTTGCTCTGGCAGCAATGTCATGCCACAAATCAGCAGCTTAGATGGGTTTTCCTCTACGTCTCCAATTCATTTTCTTCCACCTGTCTAGCCATCCCCATAGGGCATTGGCTATCATCCACGAATTGGTGTATAGGTAGAGCTTTGGCCATCCTTCTCTCTCTGCAATGTCCAGGGCCAATTGGACAGCTTTGAGTTCTGCAAACTGACTCGATTCGCCTTTACCTTCAGTGGCTTCTGCCACCCTTCGGGTGGGACTCCACACAGCTGCTTTCCACTTCCGGCTCTTTCCTACAATGCGGCAAGAACCGTCAGTGAAAAGGGCATAGCATGTCTCTTCATCTGGCAGCTGATTATATGGCGGAGCTTCTTCAGCTCGACTCACTGGCTCTTCTTCTTCATCTGCTAGACTGAAGTTCCCACCTTCAGACCAATTGGTTATAATTTCCAAAATTCCAGGGCGATTCGAGTTTTCCATTCGGACACGTTGTGTGATCAAAGCCATCCACTTTCTCCACGTGGCATCGGTGGCATGATGCGTAGAGGGCACCTTATTCTTGAACATCCAGCTCAGTACTGGTAATCGGGGTGCCAGGAAGAGCTGTGTTTCGGTACCAATCACTTCTGAGGCTGCTCGTATGCCTTCATATGCCGCTAAGATTTCTTTTTCCATAGGGGTGTAATTGGCCTCAGAACCTCTGTAGCTTCGGCTCCAGAAGCCAAGTGGTTGCCCTCGCGTCTCGCCAGGCACTTTTTGCCAGAGGCTTCAGGAGGGACCTTTATTTCCAGCTGTAGAGTAAAGTACATTCTTTACATCTGGTCCCGTCCTGACTGGCCTAAGAGCCACAGCATGTGCAATCTCTTGTTTGATTTGCTTGAAAGCCTGTTGTTGTTTAGGACTCCATTGGAAGTTGTTCTTTTTACGGGTTACAAAGTAAAGAGGGCTTACAATTTGGCTGTACTCGGGAATGTGCATCCTCCAGAAGCCTATGGCTCCCAGAAAAGCTTGGGTTTCTTTCTTGTTTGTCGGTGGAGCCATTGCTACGATTTTATTGATGACATCTGTTGGAATCTGACGACGTCCATCTTGCTATTTCACCCCTAGGAACTGAATATCTCTGGCAGGTCCCTTGAATTTATTTCTCTTGATGGCAAAACCAGCCTCAAAGAGAATCTGGATGATTTTTTGTCCTTTTTCAAAAACTTCTTCTGCTGTGTTCCCCCATACGATGATGTCATCGATGTACTGCAGGTGCTCTGGGGCCTTGCCCTTCTCTAGGGTGGCCTGGATCAGTCCATGGCAAATGGTTGGACTGTGCTTCCACCCCTGGGGCAGTCGATTCCAGGTGTACTGCACGCCCCTCCAGGTGAAAGCAAACTGTGGCTTGCACTCTGCTGCCAAGGGAATGGAGAAAAACGCATTAGCAATATCAATAGTGGCGTACCACTTCGCTGTTTTGGACTCCAGCTTGTACTGGAGCTCCAACATGTCTGGTACAGCAGCACTCAATGGTGGCGTGACTTCATTCAAGCCACGATAGTCCACTGTCAGTCTCCATTCTCCATCAGATTTACGTACAGGCCAGATAGGGCTGTTGAAGGGTGAGTGTGTTTTGCTGACCACCCCTTGGCTCTCTAACTTCCTGATCATCTTGTGAATGGGGATCACAGCATCTCGGTTTG
>NW_020955309.1:374896-383504 GCF_003031625.1 Empidonax traillii
ATCAGAGTATTCATCGTCCGACTTTGACTTTGCCTTCTTAGAAGCTTTCTTGTTACTGTCAAAGCGGACCTCCATCTTTTTGTGTTTCAGGGATTGCAGGGCATCTGCATCAACCACATAGACAACCTTTTTGTTGTCTTCCTTTTGTTGTAATTCTCTTACTCTGGCCTCAAGTTTGGAAGTGGGTGCGCCATCCCACTTCTTCATGTTTTTTCCTTTACCACGCAGATAGGACCACAGTTGATTGCGTGATCTCTCTTCCTCTTCCTCTTCCTCTTCTCCTTTTATATGCCTTAATTGTGGAACTACGCCTGTAGCTTCTGCCCTATCCCTTATCCATATCTTCTTCTTAGTTAGGGGAGCAATAGTGATTCTCGGGTTGGTAGTTTGGGTCTTCATCTCTGTGGTAGTCTTAACATTAGATGTTGTAGTTTGAGTTCCAGTGTCCATGAGATCTACGGTCTGGACTCCAGTTTCAACGGATTTAGCAGAAGCTGTGCTAACTTTAAGTTGGGTCTGTGTTCCATGCTCAGTTGACTTAACGGAGACAGCACTAACTTCAGGTTGAGTTTGTGTTCCACACTCAGTCAGCTTAACAGAGACGGCACTGACTTCGGGTTGAGTTTGTGTTCCACACTCAGTCAGTTCAACAGAGATGGTGCTGATTTCGGGTTGAGTTTGTGTTCCACACTCAGTCAGTTCAACAGAGATGGTGCTGATTTCGGGTTGAGTCTGTATCCCAACGTCTGTAGACTCAATAGGGGCATCATTTGTTTCAGGCGACATAGTTTGACTTTCTGCCTCTGCCCTAGGCTTTTGACAGTGATCTATGGCAGCTCCATAAGCTGTCACTAGACCCCAGCATAAAGCAAGGAGCTGCGTATTTGGATCATCGTATGAAAGACACCCTTCAACTAAACAACGTGCCATCTCGTCAGGATTAGACACTTGTTCTGGTGTGAAGTCCCAAACAATGGGAGGTGTCACACGCCCTACTAGTTTGCCGAAATTTGCCCATGCTCCTTGCCATCCAGAAACTGGCCTTTCCAAGACCCTTCCCAAAGTTCCAGTGAATCCTCTAGAGGTCTGGCCTTTTCTACAGTACAGAAGGCAACACAACACCATTCGTCCAGTTTTAAATAACTCTTTCACCGCCTTCACCAATACTAGGATTGTTACTAAACAATTTAAGTAAAAATTAGAGCCAATTGTAATGATGGGGACCTCCTTTAGCAGGCCTTTAATGTCAAAATTAAGGGAAGTGAAATACACCTTCCATTCATTCCAATCAAAGAAAGTGAGATACTCCTTCCATTCATCCCAATCAAAGAAGGGGACATAGTCCTCCCATTCATCTCCAGTTGGGCGTTTTCCTACAGGGTAGCCCAAAACAGGCACAAATATAGCTAATACAATGAAACAAGTAGTTAGAATAGCTATAGTTATATTATTCTTTCTCTCTGTTCCTAAACAATAGGTTTGTTTATATAAACAAGCCTCTCTTGGCAGTTTTCCTGGTAACTGCTCCAAAACAAACCAGGATAACCAAAACAATCTCCCCGTACCGGGCCACCAAAAAATGTGATGGTTTGGACCTGGCTCCCTGCCAAATGCCTGAAAGTTACGACAGCAGCTCCCTTCCCCCCTCCCTTCTTCCCTTTGGTTAAAGGAAAAGAAACTATAAAAATTAAAGAACTCAAAGTCAAGCTGCTTATATAAAAATATATCTATATTTACGCAAATTACAGTTATATACAGTTAAGATGCTATATACACAGTGAAAGGGGGGTCCACCCCCCGCAGGGATAGGGAAAGGGAAAAAGGGGACAAAAGGGAACAAAAGGGACACCGAACAGGTATACTAGATCAAACTATACTAATAACTAACAAAACAGATCTCACCACGTCGTTTAGAACAGCAGAATCGGCAGTCACAGCCAGCACTCTCCAAACCTCCACGTGGTAGGACGGTGGACTCTGCAGGCCTCAGCCTTAGATAAGCGAGACCAACGCAGGGACCCACTGTTCCCAAACCTCGCCGGAAGAGAAGAGAGCGAGGTCTCTAATCTCCGACTTATTTATACTCTGGTTTACGTAAAAAATTGTATGGAATACTTGGCTACTTCCTTGGTTACGAACTGGTTACCAGGAAGGCCTAGACTAAAACCATCACATAACTACTGCTCTTGGCTTTAATGTCTGATTACTTTATGATCTGTAAAAACATTTGTGGATGTAGATATGTGCTGTGCACACAGACATGTTTAGAAACCTGAGTTTTGAACCACACTGGGAAGATGAGTGTGAGATCACTCTGTTCCTGACTATTGGGGTCAGGCTGTTGCAGAAAATTCCCTCCTGTTTCTTTAGAAGCAGCAGTGAGAAAAAGATTGTGTTTGGGCAGGCTGACTCACAGTCTGCACTTTATTTTTTGCTAATAGAATCTAAGTTGCAATGAATCAGGGAAGTTAATTGGAATGAAATAAGGGACATGCTTGAAAGACTTGAGTATTCAGATGCTAGGGTTGCTGTGGCTCACCTTGAGCTGATTACAGTTTACAAAAGAGTTTAAAACGTGGGGAGGTTATTTTGTTATTTGGTGAGAATGTAATTCATCTTTTCCACTCTCTGGCTGCTGTCTATGCAACAGTCTGGAGAGCTGATAATAAGCTTCTACAAAATTATATTTGCTTAGGTAAATAACCCTGTAAAACATAGGGGGCTTATTTATTAGTAGTATTTCTAAAGATGAAAGCCAGGGTCACATAATTCAGTTATTCATGTGCAAATATGTCTGGAATAACCCATCTTCTCTTGAACCAGTTCCTGTGAAATTAGATGTGAGCAACACTAAGGAGAGTGTCAGAGATGGAAAGGAATGACGTGACTGTCCCTGAGGCATGAAGTTGCCTGCCACTCTCCCTCACACCACGTCTGTTACTCAGCAGATAAAAGGAGTTTAACCCAACACGGTTGCTAATGCATCTCTTGATATAAAGGCATTTGTCTGGATACCTTCCATCACCTGGAATGGCTATCTTCGTTCTTTAAAGTGCATTTATAAAATAGTACCTTCCCTGGAGTCACATAAAGATGCTGTTGTCTCTCCTTCCAGACCTGTTTCCAATGAAAACCAGCATTTGCAGAACAATACTCTCCTATCTTGTGGCACACAGAGAGCACAGGAGAAACTGTGCTGGTTCAAAGTGTCTCTGTCCTCTGCTCAGGCCTGTGCTCAGACACAAGTTTGCTCAAAGAAGCCAGTAATAGGTTACTGTTGGAGTTTTGCCCAGCTGGCCAGCCCTTGGGGCTGAGAATGGTTTTGTCCAGGTGGATTTCCGGACAAGAAGCCAATTAAAACTCTTAGTAACGCCTTTGCTAATTACATATTTAAGAAAACGGAAGAGAAAGGTTGTGTTGCAGTTAAAAATTAGGCAGCCATGTAGGAGAGGTGGCGGCGGGTCCCAAGGTGGGCCAAGGCCCCCTCCTCCCCCGGCTTGGGCCAGGGGCAGGTGTAGCACTGAAGCCCCCCTTCTCTCTTGTAAGAGAGTGAAGAAAAAAAAAACTTTAGAGAAGAGCCTGGACAAGAAAAGCTGCAGGAATTCCAGCAAAGAGATAACGGAGTGTCCAAGGTCAAGGCTGGCAGCCAGAGGAGAGAGAGAAGAAAAGTAGGAAAGGGGGGGCTTGCTTCTAACCCCCTTTTGCTCTCTCCCTTCAGCAGAGAAAAGACTAAAAAATAAAACTTTGCTACCTGTGAAAGTTTGTTGGGGTGAGGAGACCCTCGTGCTGCCTGTGGAAGAGTCTACACTGGAGTAAGTTGATGCATGAAGAAGCCAAGACTTCATGAGAGATCTAAGGTGAGGCAGAGTCCTGTTGAAGATTTTGTGACCCTGAGGGAAACCTATGCTGGAGCGAGACGGCTCAGGTGGGATGTTGGGATTCATGTGTGAAATCCACGCTAGACCCATGCTGGAGAAGTCTATCAAGGGCTGTTCTCCTGTGGGGAGGGACCTCCATAGGGAGATAGGGGTGGACTCATAAACCATTATCCCCTGTAATCCCGTGGAAGAAGATCCATGGTAAGCAAGTGCCCCCTTACAAGACTATGGAAGAAAAAACCTTCAGGACCTGGGTAACTCCCAGCCTCCAGTCCTAGCCCAGGAGGGGGGTAGGCCCAGCCCTGGAGGCCGACACAGAGCGAGAGAGAGATGAAGGAATTCCAACTGCGACGAGAGTGCTGCAGAGTTATTGAAGAGACCTGGAGTTCCAAAAATGGAGAATGAGACTATTTCTCCTCCTTGGACTGATATAAAGGGGGAGAAGTATTTCTGTAAATACTTAGTACTTTTACCTAAGTAGCATTATTGTAGATGTAGTTCTTTAGTATCTTTTATTTTGATTTTCATGCTATTTTCCCCAAATTCAGTCTCTTTTGTCTACATAAACCTTCCCTCAACTAATAGTAATCATGTGGGGGGTTTGAGAGCAAACTGACCCAGAGCAAAACCACGACACACTGAACCCATGTATATGTTTGTCTCTTAATCATCTCCATTTGTGGCTCACCAGTATCCTGGGCTGAATGCTGAAGTGAAAATTCCTGTTGGTTTTTCTCAGTTATCCAGTGGAGTCACATCTACATTTACATCTCATTTCTTAAGGTCTAGCACTAACCATCCTAGCTAGGTCACAAATAATTTTCAAAATCTACTCTATGCCGAAAGCATCAAGTAGATGATTTTATCTTAGACATGGGACATTTTTTGTCTGATGCTATCTAGATACCCATACTTTCACAGAACAAAATTATCCTCTGAATTCATAAGGAAAATTCTGGGTTTTTTTTTCTGTGGCAAGCATCCTTTTTTCATGTACCAATGGAAACTGCATTGGGCCAAATGACTCAACATTGTTTGGGAAAAAATATAACTAATACGGGCACTCATTATGCAAGTTTATCTGATTAAAGCTGGTCAGGAAGCAAATTTCAGGATAAAGGGAGGGTTTTGTGAACCTTTCTCTGAAAGCATAATAATTCCTAATGAGATAAGATATGATACAGAGTATGTTACTTGTTTGGCCTGTGGTAACTCTTCTGATATTATTCAAGGGATGAATTTGTCAACATTGACTTGTAATCTTCTATTTATAGGAAGGGTTCAAATTGTTTTTATTGTGTTCATCCTTACTTTCCCTTCTCTCAAAGCCCAGTGGAAACAAACGAATAAAATCAGCACTCTTGTGGCATTAATGGAATTTGCCTTGAGGAACCAGTAGAGACTATGACATAGTTTGAAGAAACAGATGTGTTTGTAGGAAAGCTAAATTACCACCAATAAATGCACCAAGATCTTGTTTTTTAGAGAAGGGATGCATCAAGTCAGAGAGAGACATAGCCTTTCCCAGGAGTAGCATAGCACAGTGGTAGACACAAATTTTTGCTATATGTACATATCTCCACAGTACTTCAGCATTCCTGTTCCTGACAAACATTTTATTAAAGGAAGTAATGATCAACAATTTCTCCCAGCAATGGAACAGCTGATCTGATTCTCCCTTTTTGGGCAGTTTAATCCATGCACAGAGGGGTAGATGACTCCTTTCATTTAATTTTATGAACTCTTTGCTGCCTCTGTGCATGACACAGAATCATCTGTACTTTTTGTTTACACGTATTTTCTAATTTTTCTGTTTGACACATATTTTTTTCTCTGTATTTTTGACTTTACTGGCATCATAATTCCAACTCTTAGTTTGAACTGTATCTCTTTATCTTGTTATGACAGTTTTTCTCACATTATAAATTTGATAAGAAGCTCATATTTGCTTCTTTCTTGCATTAGTCCACTAGCTGACTCAACCTGGGCTTATCATGGAGCAAGAGCACGGTCAGAATGTTGTAGGTTTATATGTGATTTTTGTCATAATTTGCAAAGATAAAACTTACGATGTCCTCTTCCAGATAAAAATGTGAGACACCAAAGATATTATGGTCCCAGATAGAAATTAAAAAGAAGACACTTTTAGTTTTTACACATTAAGTAATCTTTCATATGTTCTCTCATTGCCCTTGCCTAGGGGCAAAAATGTGAGAAAAGCTGTAATTGCATTAATCTTGTGTATTGTACTAACAGTAGGAAAACACATCCTGCTCCAAGACATCTAAATAAATTCCATTTATGATGTTCTGACTCTGCAGACAGATTTTTTTAAAGCTTGACACTTCTTTGAGGATAATGGTATCGAAATAGCTCATCCTCCTCTCAAATGGAGACAATTCCAGCTGGCTTGCTGCTAATTTGAGCTTTGCCTTTACCTTTGCATGATTTATCTACTATTGGGACCTGCCCTTTCCAAGGCACCTTCTCTTTACTTCATATTTTCATCCTTTTAGCAATATATCATATCTTATAGACACTTTCTACCCCTTGGAATTAAGTTACTTTGATGTTTTCCATTCCTAAATGTATTGAGACAGCTAATTTTGATCCAGAGCCTGTAGAGATTAAAACTCTTCTTTTCAGCTGCCTTGTTTTCCTGCTTTCCCCACTGCCAAATTTTATCTGCTATGAATTTATTCCATCTTTGCCTCCTAAAAGAAGGCTTGACACTTCCTCACCCATGAATCACCTTCCTTCAGTACACTTCTACTTTTCTCCTAAAACTCTGTGTAAACACTTCCCCCACAGGTTATCCATGTACTGTTAAACCTACCCTGCAAAGCTTACATGTCTCCTCAACAAACATGTCATTAATTCTTGAACTAATTGCTAATTTTTTTTCGTTTTCCCAGAAAAACAAAAAGGTCACACTGAGGCCTTAAAAGTTTGATCACGGTGCTTCAGAACTGCAAAATAAGAACATGTGAATGTTAAAAAACCCCTGGGTTTTCTCCCAATCTTACATACTGAGTACATTATTACATCTAAAGCTCCAATTCTTTCTCAACAGTGAATTAAGAAGACTTCTCTTTCTTTTACCAGGCAAAGAAAAGAATTGTGGAGTGAATTATGATATGGATTAAAGTAGTATATGTAAAGACAGATTGAGGATGTCAGATATGAAATTACATCAGATGTCCTCTGTGAACCCAACTGGCTTATTACATAAACCCAAAGTTCTTGCAAGTTTAAGGCTAAAGTTTTAGACTAAAGTTAAAATTCCAGCTAAATTGCTTGTGTATATGCAAACTTGTATGTAGAATCTGGTTCTAGGCAGTTCCCAGTGTTGCATCCTTCTTAGTTATTTGGGCTTTTCTTCAGAGGTGACTTGATGGAATAGGTACAGTGGCTTGGATTTTGGATGCCTGAATGCAACTTTTCAAGGTCTTCCTCTGCTAGAGATCTTTTTTAACGCTGTAATTTTATACAAATTTTGTACACAAAACCTATTGCCTTTCCTGAGACTTAGGCTGTTAAGTTTAACTGTAGGCCAATCTAGCCTTCATAGAAGAATGAAGGTGAAGGTTTGGGTACAATACACATTTGACAGTGTATGCTCACAGTCTTACAAGCTCTGGAGCTCTTACAGCCTGAGTTTTAGAGTCTTCACAAGTCTGGACATCTTCATAAGGTTTCATCCAACTCCTAGTGCCATCTAAGCCAGAAGAGTGGTACTCTGGGTTCAAATAACTTCTGGGCAGCTCTGATAACTTCCTAGTTGAGATTCACAAAGAGGCAGATAAGTGATTTAAGCTAAGTGGTTCTTACTTCTGTGTCTCAATAGGAGTCTTTTGATGGGAAAGGTAAAAATCTTTCATCACACGTCACCTTTAAGACTGCTGTTGTTGTTCTTTGTAGTTGATTTCCTTTTCCTTTAGATACTGGGACTTCCATTGCTGAGTTTGCTGGAAGTTGATTCTAGGTAGCTGATTCAAAGATGGAATCATTACAGCTTTAAAGGTAGACACTTTACCCCTTTCTTCTTTCTGAGGAAAACTCTCAGTGCAATTACTGTATTTAAGGATGATGTTTTGGTTGGATTTGCAACTCATGATACTCTAAATTCAGGGTTTCAGTGAAAATAAGCTAATGTGCTGAAAAGCTAATTCTGAAAATCTAGCCATGAAATTCCAGGAGATATCATTTTTAGCCACTTATTTAATGGGTTTTGTTTTGACAGATTTCCTACATTTTCCCCTATGATTGATAAAGCTCTATGAATATTCCAACCTTCAGAGAAATCTGTCAACTCTGTTCCTACAAGCTAACTCTAGTCTGAAGGTCTCAAAATTATTTGAATACTATCAGTGTTGTGATTAATATTCATTGTGACATAATTTTTTTGACCTCTTTTTTTAACCTAACTGTATGTGTGTGCTCAGCTTACTTGATGCAACATTTCTAGAGCATCATTCCTTGTTGCTTGGTGTGGTGTCATGTCTTGACAAGAGGAAGGGAGGGGAAAGGAACATATTCCTATTGTGTGACTAGTTTTCTCTTCTGCAATAGTCATCTTAATTGTACATTTGGACTCTTACATCTTCTGTGATTAACAGGAGTAAGTCCTGGCTTGAGCCTGTGCCTGTCGGGCCCCTTGCAATTATCATCAGGCACCCACAAGTCTTGCCAACTTTACAAAAATGTATGTTTCAAAAATATTCTCAGGC
>NW_020955309.1:384245-408032 GCF_003031625.1 Empidonax traillii
TTTTTTTTTTTTTTAGTATCACTTTTTTTAGTATTACCTTTCAATAACATAGGATTTGGATGCGCTCTTATAACTCACCCACAACACAGAAAAATCAAGTTCAGTACAGCCTCATGTAGTGAGGGTCTCCTTGCTACCTCAAAACTGTAGCAACCGTCTAATAACAGAATCATAAAATAATTTAGGTTGGAAAAGACCCTTAAGGTCAGTAAGTGCAGTCATAAATTCTGTCAAGTCTACCCCTGAGTGCCGCATCCCCATGTCTTATAATTGTTGCAAGAGGTTGCTGGATGGGCAGGATGTGCCCTTAACCTAATGTGCCACACTGCTTCTCCATCTCTGTGTACCAAGGAAGATATTCCAAAGCTAGAGAGATGAGAAGGCAGGAAAGGGAGACAGAGGGATAAAGTGCAAGAATACACAAGAGGGGTAAGAATTTCATACAGTAGTGGTCAGAACAATCTTTAGGGAGAGGCAGAGAGGAGCATTTTGGACCCTCCTCACAGAAGCGATCTCCTTTTCCAAATAATTATTTCAATAGATACTGTCTTAGAATGGTGATTCAAGTACTTCTGTGATTGATTTTCAAGAGTTTAATGTCACACTTCCTCAGCCTTTGAAAAACCAGCTCCAGGCTGAAATAGAAGGTACATTTTGAAGTTGCAGCATCAAACAGGAATTTGCCCAGAGTTTAGATTCCCAGAGTTTGAAGCTTCTTAACACTGCAATTTCAGACTTCAATACCATGTCTATATCAGATCCATCCTAAGATAATGGACTCCACCAGACCACTTGAATATGCTAAAAACAAATTGCTAAACATGAACGCATGGTCTAATATGCTTTGCTTCTATATTTGTGCAGAAAAATGTCACACAGGTGAGGAGTTACTGACCTGATGCACCTCATGATGTTCTTTCCAGGAAGTTTTCCAGAAATTTCAGAAATCAGAAGAAGCCCAATATTAAAATATTGAGAGTAATATGAGGGGAAAACACTCACCATATGCCAACTTTTAAAAAAATACCACTTAAACAGAAGTGGCAGTTGAGGTAAACTAAGTATATTTTAAAACTCCATGTTGCTCTGTTCATTAGTCATCAGTATTTCCCAGCAATTAACCGTTTGTTTTTTTTTTTTTGGTATAATTTTCATTATTCAAATAATAAGCATGTTCCACAACCGAGAACTTCTTGGAAAATCTCTGCTAGGCAATTATAAGGTTATTCCTGCCTGCACAAGGTATGTCTGTAACACAGAATACAAAAACCGTCCTGAGGAATTCAGTGATTCTGTGAATCTGCTGGCATAGGATTTAATCCACTGTAAAATGATTAAATCCAGAACTAAAGGTGGTTAGATAATAGTAGAAGTTAATGGACTAAACTGCATTGTATACATCATGTGCAATTCTGTTGAATTCACCTCATTGCAGAAAGCATGGTAGAGGCAGAATTTATTCTGACAGCCCTCAATTCAAACACAGCCTTCAAAGTAAGTTTCGGAGTTTGATGCCCAGGTCAAGTTTTTTCTTACATTTTAGCATTCAACATTCTCTACTCACTTCTGGAACAGAGTTTTGAAGGAGAGTGTTGAAAGGACCTCAATATTCAGTATATCAAAAGAAGAAATATTAATAAGTCAATGCAAAAAGTTAATATTTAATATAGTTGTCTAGTTTGAAAGAGGTAGATTTTCTGGTCTTGGCACTCTTCTAGTGCAACTTGTCAAACCAGGTTACACATGAAATGTGCCTGCAGCCAAAAATGTGAGAACTCAGCGTGATGATGTGCAGGGGCTTGTTTGATTTGGGGTGATTTTCACTTTCATCAAAGAAACTACATGATCCTCTTTCATGGGTAATATTTCCAAGGCTCATTATTATTCCCTTGTTTGCTTTGGTTACTGGGACTCTTTGGAGGAAACATTTAATTTAGTTTCTTCATTATGAGACACTTTTTATAAAGGTGCAGTGTTGTGCTTTGTTCTTCTGACTTCTGATCCATAAAACACTCCCTGGCTTTGCCGTGTTTATTGACACCCAAGGGAATCTGCATTGCATAATGTGTCAGACTTCATTTGTTTGTTTTTCCTTCACAATTGTCTCTGTTGTTATAGGGAAATAGTCTCCAAAATTCATCTTTTTCAGACATGAATGACAAAAGCTAATGTTTGAAACATTACTGGTTTCACACTATAGGAAAATTTATTTCATATGGCAACATCAGCACAAGAGAGAAATACTCAATTTACTTTGTTTCAACTTAGAGGTGGTAACACACAGATGAAGAATGGTAATTTCCTTAAATGTGACAGCTCAACAGGCTGTGACCGTCCAAGCAGACTTCTAAATATTTTTTAAATAGAAATAAATATCACTGTTCTTCTATTTAAATAATCACCCTGTTTGCTCGCCAAAGTAGTTGTAGCAACGTAGGTCTGATTTTAGTGATCTTCTTGATTTTAATGCAGTATACTATTTTTGGCATATACTAGTTTAAGGCTAAATAAAGGTTATGGTATCAAACAAACAAAAGAAATCCAGAGGCCCATATCATCACACCTTTTTGGAGTTCTTGTATGTGAAACAACAGCCTGCATAGATTGTTTTACATTTTTGTTTCAATCCTCGCTTTCCAGTTAAAGACAAGTTGTTATGACTTGTCAGGTGAGAAAGCCATGAATAAATATTGAGCGTTAATTAAATAAGGATGGTGTTATAGTCTGTCCCTTCCAGTTGTTCTTGATTCTTCTTTATTCCTCCATTCTCCAAACACATTTTCCCTTCCCAATGACATACTACTTTTAGTTCTGTCAATTTCAGATTTCAGTCCTCTTTCACACAAGATTTATTTTTTCACCTCCAGCCCTTCCTTCATATATTATCAAATCAAGTTTATCCTTCCTAGAATATGTTGCTTATAGTACTCTGTAAGTCAGGTTGGCAGATAGACTATTTTCTAACAGTTTTGTTTGACTCTTTTTTGGTTAGGTCGGTCTACTCATGTTTTTTAGAATAATTTCTGTAAGGTATACCAGGTATATGGTGGGAGTTTGCTTCTTCCTTTATAAACTTTCATCACTGTAACACCATCACAGTTACTTGTCAGCATCCCTGTGCTGAATTTATCTGCAGCTTGCAACAACAGTTTGGAGATGGCAGATGCCAGGCTATTTATTTTGTAGAATACTTCTGCTCTGAAAAACATGAAAAGCGTGGGATTTTCTGGAAGCCCTAGAGGTAACTGAAGGGGGAAAAAGAGATATTTTTGAGTGAGGGGAAGGAGAGAGAACAGCTTGACAGCAGAAAAGTGGGGAAGAAAATTCTAGGACAGGTTGGAGCTGGTTGCTGTTTTGCACCCAACAACAGCTGATTAAGCTGCGCCAGTTGGCTACTGCACTGACAGCACGTGAAGTTAATTTGTCAGACCTCTTGACTCCGAGTGGTTTGAAACAACACAGATACTGTGATGATGGACCAAAGATTGAGAGAGAGAGAGAGAGAGAGAGAGAGAGAGAGAGAGAGAGAGAGGATCTGCTCCATTATTCTGCTTGGAGCTGTTTAGGCCGAATGTTTTAATTAAGAAAACTTTAACTAGGCTCCGGATATCCCTGGCTGTTTGCTGTGCAGGGAGGTTATTCAAATTATCAGGCACATTTACTTGCACTGAATGAAACCACTGGAATTGTGTGCCTTGCCCCAGGTGAAGTGCAAGTGAAGAAAGGACAATACCAACAAGAGAAGTTAGATCAGGAAGCTCTTTCCGTGGGGGAAGAGGAAGGAAGCAGCATACAAAGAGTGAAAAATCCAGCTGAAGACAGCTTAGAAACACCAGTGGTTTAAACAGTCAAAATATAAAAATTTATTTTGGAGTAAATATCTCCTATGATCAAGCTGGATTTGGTCTCATCTGAGAACATGGGGAAAAACTTCCGGAAAATTCAGGCAGGGGCATATTGGCTTTTAGAAGCCAGAGAGACATAGGCCACTGTTCACAACTGTGACGGGTGACCAAGCTTATACTACAGACTAAGTGAAAACCCTCGCCAGTGAAAGGAATCTGGTCTCAGTTGAAGTCCCACTGATTATGCTCTGCAGAGTGAGTCAGAGCTTCCCAAACACCCATGATCTTATGGCAACACTTTCTTCTATAATAGGAAAAGTGTCCTCTACCCTGGAGTCTTGTAGCACAAAAACCAGAATAATTTGGAATAGGTATTGACCGGGAATTTTTAAAACACAAGTGTCCACGGAAGAACAGAAGTTTGGGAATCAGGCTCCTTGTGTGATCAGGGAGAAGGTAGAGGAATAGAGAGTGTAAGAACTTCTTACTGGAAGCAAATTTCTGGCTTTATTTGCTCTGCAAAATTTCTCCTCCCTACTTCCTCATCCCTCCAGCACCACTGAGCAATGTGTTTCAATATTATTTCAATATATGACTAATATAATTAATGTTTCACGCCTTCCTTGCACAAACCTGACTGTAAACTATAATTCCACTCTAAGTAAACAAATCACGCTATGTGAGGCCTCTTTTGAAAACTGCTTGTGCAAAAGAATATACAGAATTTTGTGGAGGTAGCAAAAGCAGTAACAACTGTTCAGCTTTAAGTGCTTCTTCTACTCTCCTGCAGTTTCAGGAGACATATTCAATCTTGCTGAAGAGATGTGTACTTTTCGTAAGAAAAAGAAAACATCTTAGTGGCAGATATATGACTGGATCAAAGGCAAAAAGCACCAAACTTCTCCTAAAAGCTGAGCCACATCATAATCTATTTTTCTTAGAATGTGTTACAGTTCAGGGATATGCACACCTGTGTAAATATCCATATAACATGGATATGGATATGTATATATGGATGCTCTGTAGGTATGCACATGCGTGTGTGTATGTATATATCTGCAATACATACATAGGTTTTAATTATTTCATTCATTTGTCCTTTCTGTCTCACCTCTGTTGAAGTGCCATTAGGTGGCACAGAAAATAACATAATGAAGCTTTTAAAATCTGTCCATTTAGAACTGTAGTAAATTGAAAAATACTGAAAGAAAATGTAATTTACTAGTATTAATTTTGCTAACTTCATTATTTATATTCATCTATCTACTTCAAATAATATCTATTAAATGTTAAGCTTAAGAAACAGACAGAAAATATTTCTAATGCGGTTGACTGGTTGACCACAGAACACAGCCACAATTTTGTAAAAAACATTAAGACAATGCTTGAATAGTATTAAAGAGGTATGCTGTCTAAAAAAAAAGACAGATTCATAAAACCATAACACAGTTGGGGTCAGAAGACATCTTTAAATATCATCTAGTCCAAACACTCTGCCATGGTCAGTGATGTCTTTTCAGTAGATTATCCTCAAAGCCCCATCTAACCTTACCTTAAATATTTTCAATAATGGGGAACACATGACTTTTCTGGACAACATATTCCAGTGTCTCACCACTCTAATTCCAAAAAGTTCTTCCTTATATCTAGTCTAAGTCTGTTCTCTTTCATTTTAAAATCATTGCACTCTGTCCTGTGACTACATATCTTGGTAAAAAGTCTTTCTCTCTCTTTCTTATAAGCTCATGTTATGTGTAGAAAGGCTGCAATAAATTGTCCTCCCTTTCCCTCCCCTCCCCCAACTTACATTCAGCCTTGTTGGACCTCATGTTCCTCACATGGATATACTCCTCAAGCTTGTCACAGTCCGTCTTGTTGGCATCACTTCACTGAAACAAAAAGACACCCCTCATCTTCATGTTATCTGCAAACTCTCTGAGGCTGCACTCTACCCCATGTCATTAATGAAGATATCAAACAATATTGGTCCCAGTATAGATTCTTTAGGGACACCACCCATTGCTGTTTTACACTTGGACTGCCACTCATTCATCCAATTTCCTTATCCATCTAACCATCCATCAATCAAATCCATCTCTCTCCAATTTAGAAGGAAGAATGCCATAAAGGACCATGTCAAAAGTCTTTCAGGAGTGCAGATAGAGGACATCAGTTGCTCTTCCCTAGTCCACTGGCACAGTCATTTTTTTGTAGAAGTCCTCATTATCAGTCAGGTGTGACTTGCCCTTAGTGAAGCCATACTGACCGTCCCTAATCACTTCCTTGTCTTCCATGTATCAACATAATTTCCAGGAGGATCTTGAGGCTGCCTGGTCAATAGTTCCCAGGGTCCTCCTTTCTATCCTTTTTAAGAAATGGTTGTGATTGCCCCTTATCTCCAGTCACTGAGAACTTCACCTGATTGACATGACTTTTTAAATACAATGGAGAGTGGCTTGGCAACTACAGGGTCCCATGGACTTATGTATTTTCAAGTTTTCAAATCTGATTTTCTCAGGATATTCTTTTCTGATGAGACACTCTTTTCAAGAAAGAATAATGGTCTTAGTTAAACCACTGTGGTCTAAATTTTCCTTAGATGTCCTTTTTGACGTCTTAAAGGAAATCATATTTTCTGATGCTGTGCTTACTCAAAACGTCTCTGATAGGGTCTAAGGACGTTTCTGGAATTATTTTTATAAATCTCTGAAAGTCTACTTTTTATGTTTGTTTGTTTGTTTGTTTTTTGTTTGTTTTGTTTTTTTTTTTTTTTAATCAGAAGGTTCCTATTTATTTCATTGAACAAGATCCTTGAGTCCAACCATTAATCCAGCAATACCAAATCCACCATTAAACTGTGTCCCCAGGTGCCACAGCTACACATCTTTCAAGTCCCTCCAGGGATAGTGACTCAATCACCTCCCTGACAACCCTTTTGGTGAAGAAATTTTTCCTAATATGCAACCTAAACCTTCCCTGGTACAGCTTGAGTTTGTTTCCTCTTGTCCTATGACTTATTATTTGGAAAAAGAGTACATAAACATGTATAAATTTATCCTAACTTAACTGGCACACATTTTACACTTGATCTCTCATTAAACGTAAAATTTGCAGCATTCATTTTGTTAATATCTTTCCAGATTTTAGAAGTGAATAAAACTTATGTGTTTCTCCTTATATGCTGAAAGCAGTTTACTGTCAGGATTTCCGTACAACAGACACCATGCAGTATAATGGTACATAATCTGTGGGTTTCCTTCCCTGCCTGTTTTAGCCAACTAAACCAGCATTTTCTAGTTTGTCCTGAAAAGGTGATTGCAGTCTTTTTCAAAAGCACCAAGCAAATGTTTCTCCTACTACCTGCACTGTCATCTGAAGCTGAGCAATGTTTTCTCTGAAATCACACCACTTTTCTGCTAAGGCAACTCTACTTTCAGTAGATGTGCTTGACAAGCACTTGCTAAACATATCCAAGAGGATGTGATCCCAGTGAGCTGAATGGCTGAAAGATGTCATGGACAAGGCATGAGTCAGGGTGCTTTATCCCAGTGTATGTAGAGTCCAGTGAGATCATCTGGCACCTTCCTGCATAAATACATCAAAAGCATCTGTTGAACAGGTTTGATTAGATAAATCCATTGCAAAATGATAATACTTGCTGGAGCTGAAAAAAGGCAGCATTGAATAAAAGGCTGGATTGCAAAAGGATTCAAACCATGACAGTTGGGTTTCCATCCTTACTTCAAGTCAGTGTGAGGAATTATGAAATCTGAAATATTTGAACAATGCTCAAAATTATCTTCAGATAAGGCCACCAGCAAAATTCAGATTACAGTATCAAATTTCTAGCAGCCTCAGGATTTTGCTGTGTATTTTCTACTTGCCATTACTCCATGGTATCCCAGCATATGGTTTGATGAATTATTTGAATTATCTTCAGAGCTCTTATAATTAGCTCAGTTTCTTTTGTCTCCATAAATCTTGGCAAGTTATGTCTTGTAAATCAATCCCTTCATCTCCTCCAGCAAAGAACTGTACAATATACAAAAATGAGGTGAGAATAAAGCACTCCCTTTTCAACACATGACAGAGAAAGTGATTATAGATATTAATTTTATTGAAGTGTACACAAATGCAGTAGTCACTCTAAATTCCAGTCATCATAAACTCTAATAGCCATTATTATCACTGGAATTAACCTTTAAATGTGCAACTCTAAACAAAATTGCTTGCAACGCTCAGTGTGTTTTTTCCTTATGACAATAATTTTTCATCTCGCCCTCAAATTTATATCTCCTGCATTGGGCAGGAAGGACTTTGTTGTGGTTCATGAGCCACTCCCTGTGTGCCTTTTTTTTGCTTGTTTTGGTTTGGTTTTTGTTTGTTTGTTTTAGTTGTTTTATGGGTTTTGTGGTTTGTTTTGATTTTTGGTTTGTTTTGTTTGGTTGTTTTTGTTTGTTTTTGTAATAGGAGCGAACTATCCTGCAATCTGAGGTCGCACAGCTCTGTAACAGTGTGGCATCACCTGCCTGCCAAGGGAAGGGACTATTCATAGAATCATAGAATCATAGAATAGATTGGGTTGGAAAAGACCTCCAAGATCATCAAGTCCAACCCCTGATCCAACTCCAATTACTATATCACGGCACTAAGGGCCACATCCAATCTATTCTTAAAAACCTCCAGGGATGGTGAATCCACCACCTCTCTGGGTAGGCCGTTCCAATGCTTGATTACCCTCTCTGTAAAGAATTTCTTCCTAACATCTAACCTAAACCTCCCCTGGCAGAGCTTGAGCCCATGTCCCCTTGTCTTATTGTTGGTTGCCTGGGAGAAGAGACCAACCCCCACCTGGCTATAACCTCCCTTCAGGTAGTTGAAGAGAGTGATGAGGTCACCTCTAAGCCTTCTCTTCTCCAGACTAAACAACCCCAGCTCCCTCAGCCTCTCCTCATAGGACCTGTGCTCCAGTCCCTTCACCAGCCTCGTTGCTCTTCTCTGGACCCGCTCCAGCACCTCAATGTCCTTCCTGAACTGAGGGGCCCAGAACTGAACACAACACTCAAGGTGTGGCCTCACCAACGCAGAGTACAGGGGAAGGATCACTTCTCTGCTCCTGCTGGCCACACTGTTCCTGATCCAGGCCAGGATGCCATTGGCCTTCTTGGCCACCTGGGCACACTGCTGGCTCATGTTCAGCCTCCTGTCAATCAGCACCCCCAGGTCCCTTTCTGCCTGGCTGCTCTCCAGCCACTCTGTCTGTGCCCAGCCTGTAGCACTGTAGGGGGTTGTTGTGGCCAAAGTGCAGGACCTGGCACTTGGCCTTGTTGAACTTCATCCCATTGGAGTCAGCCCATCTCTCCAGTCTGTCCAGATCCCTCTGCAGAGCCCTCCTGCCTTCTGGCAGGTCGACACTCCCTCCCAACTTGGTGTCATCTGCAAATTTGCTGATGATGGACTCAATCCCCTCATCTAAATCATCGATAAAGATGTTAAACAGGAGTGGTGATTAACGGTTTCAAGAGGAAGATTTATCATCCATTCACAGAGTTTCCACAGTTTGAGTCCTGATGAAACAATTTTGGCAAACTAAAAATACTTTCAAAACAGCCATCCAGATGCTCTGAAAAGTGCCATCTCCTACAAATTGAAGATGCCTACACTCTACCTGGCTCTAGTGTTTGGTCACTGTTTATTGTTGGAGAACATTGTCCTTTGAAGAATGTCATGTACACAGAAGTAACTAAGGCTGAAGTTATTGAGGAATCAGTTCAATTTGGTTGTGATGAAGCTTCAGCATATGCCTTCACATTTTTGGGGCATGTTTCTGTTTCCCTGGCCTTTACTTTCACACTTCCTGGGACAGCAGTTGCCGCTTTCTGATGGTGTTTTGGAGCTCCGCACATGTGAACTATTTTCTTAGTTAGTACCTCTAAGTTTTTTCAGTGAGAACAACCTAAGAAATAATGACACGATGCAGCATTCTTCTGGTCCTCAGGGTGAGTATTTCTTAGTCATTGTAGCTGACAGTTGACTCCTGGCTGGAGGAGATGGTTCATAAAGTCCACAGATGTTCAAAGTAGCAGCCGTGGTCTGTTGTGGTTTTGCTCTGGGTCAATTTTGCCTTCCAACCCCCACATAATTACCACTAGTTGAGAGTAAGTTTTTGCAGACAAAAGAGAGACAGGATTTGGGGTAAAATAGTATATACATTTATTACTAGTAAAATAAAAACTACTAATAAATTAAAAACTAAAGAACTATATCTATAACAATTTCTACTTAAGTTGAAGTGCTATATATTTACAGAAATACTTCTTCCCTTTTTATACCAGTCCAAGGAGAAGAAGTAGTCTCATTTTGTATCTTCAGAGTTTCAGCTCTTTCTCTTTCTCTCTCTCTCTCTAGTAACAGATCTTCAGCAGTAGCAGCACTTTCATTGCAGTTGGAACTTCTTCTCTCTCCCTCTCCCTCTGTGTTGGCTTCCAGGGCTGGCCTTACCCCCATCCTGGGCTAAGACCGAAGGCTGAGAGTTACTCAGGTCCTGAAGGGTCTTCCTTCCATAGGCTTGCAAGGGGACACTTGCTTACTATGGATCTTCTTCCACAAGGTTACAGGGGATAATGGTTTAAGAGTTCACCCCTGTTTCCCTATGGAGGTCCCTCCCCATGGGAGAACAGTCCTTGATAGACTTCTCGGCATGGGTCTAGCACGAATCCACACACGCACGGATTCCAACATCTCACATGGGCCGTCTCGCTCCAGCATGAGATTTCTCAGAGTTACAAAATCTTCAACAGCAGTATAGATCCACACACACACACGGATCTCAGTATCCCACCTGAGTCGTCACTGCTCCAGCACAGGTTTCCCTCAGGATCACAAATCTCCACCAAGACTCTGCCTCACTTCAGTCCTTCTCATGAAGTTTCGGTTCTCTTTGGTACATCCACAGACTCTTTTATTAGCTGCATAGGGGGTCTCCTTACTTCAACAAGCTTTTACAAGTAGCAGGGATTACTTTTCAGTCTTTTCCCTGCTGAGGAAAAAGAGAAGAAAAGCAGGGGGGAAACAAGCCTCCCCCCTTTCGCACTTTACTTTTCTTGCTGCAGTTTCAGCTGCCAGCTTCGACCTTGGAAGCTCCGTTATCTTTCAGCTGGAATTCTTCCACAGCAGTTTCTGTCCAAGCAGTCCGTCTTTTAAACTTTTTTTTCTTCACTCCCTTACTAGAGAGAAGGGAGGACTTCAGTGCAGCACCTGCTCCCCCCACCCCGGCCCAAGCCGGGGGAGGAGGGAGTCTGGCCCTGCTTGGGCCCGCTATTTCTCTCCCCTACATGGCTGCTGCTACTAATTCCAACTGCGCCAACAACCTTCTCTTCCGTTTTCTTGAAGATGTAATTAGCAAAGGCGTTCCTGGACTTTTGAATGGCCTTTTTGTCTGGAAATTACCTGGACAAAACCATCCTTAGCCCCAGGGATGGGCTGGTGGGCAAAACCACGACATGGTCCAAAATGGAACTGTGATCTATTACCATAGAACTGAGGAGTCCACACACACTCCTGGGGATTCATCTAGTTTCCTAAAAAGGAACACTATGAGGTAAACAAAGTATGTCAGGACACAAAAAAACCAAACAAACAAAAAAGAGAAATGCCCAGTTCCAGAGTAGCCTGACATTTCAACATGATGTTACAGACTTGCCTTTTCTTCACTGAAAGTTCTCTTCTTCAGAGCCAGAGGAAAACATGTACATAATCTGCATTGTCAAGGGAAATATTATATTATGGTAAGAAACTGAAAAAAACCTCTTCATGGGAGCACAGAAGACTCAGAATGCATTTGCTAGAAGATACTAGGTGCTCTACATTTGACTTCCTGCCTGGAGCAAAATAAGTGCTCAGTGCAGTGATAGCTGAGTGGCTCAGAAAGCAGCTTAGCTACATGAAGGGCAGTAAATGACCAGTCATTTGACCAACAACAACAAAAAAAGGAATAAACCCCCAACCACTCTGGTCAAAATACTGTACCAAGCCTAGAGCTCAGGCACTTTTTTACCATTGTATTGCTGTTAACCTTCAAAGATTTCTCAACCCGTTGAAAAAGGAAGCATGAGCAAGAAAGAACTTCTTTTTTTTTTTTTCATAAAAATCTCTATAAATTGCAAACTAAGTTTTGTATCAGCCATAACAGTGGTCATTAATAAAAATCACCTAAGTTTTATCTTCAGAGGAATGCATAATGAACAATCAGTGTTTAGTTTTGGTGGAAGCATGGCAATGTACTCACAACTTTCCATTCTTTGAGGATAGCAAACAAAATTCAGCCCAAACAAAATGGCCCAAACACAGGCACTAGTGGAACATTCTTTGGGGTCAACAGTCAGGCACAGCTACAAGTTTATCCATCACACCTGTTAACAGATCATGTCTCAGTCTCATATGATATTTGCACAGCAACAGCTTGATATCAACAGCTGTCAGACCAACTTGGAAGATGAAAAGATTTTTAGTGGATTATTTGTGTGTTATTCAACAGCACCTTCAGCATCTTAAAGCAATCAAGATATCTCAGTCTTAGATGTACATCTTTCTTGATACGTCAATTGTGCTGCTGTGTAATCTATTCTTTTCCATCTATGCCTATGACTCAGAGAGATACATAAGCACATGGGTAATCTTCAGCAAGCAGGTTGTCCCATTGATTTCAGCAGGTGATTCATAAACCTACTGAATTACAACCTTTGTCTTACTCTGTTAGTTTGTTTGCCTGTGAATAATTCCATACAGTTTAAATTCCACTGGATCCTCTAAGAGCATTCTGTGAGCATTTTATACTTTTAAAATACTTAGCAGTGAAATCTTTGGGGACCACACATTTACAGCTGTAGGGCTTTGGGCAAGGGGGAGAATCATAGAATCATAGAATCTGATGGATTGGAAAAAACTCTGAGATCATCAAGTCCTACCTTTGATCCACTACCACCACAGTTACTAGACTATGGCACTAAGTGCCACATCCAGTCTCTTCTTAAATACCTCCAGGGATTTAGAATCCAGCACTTCCCTGGGCAGCCCATTTCAATGCCTGATTACTTTCTCTGTAAAGAATTTCTTCCTAACATCTAACCTAAACCTCCCCTGGCAGAGTTTAAAACCATGCCCTCTTGTCTTACTGATAGCTGCCTATCAGTAAAAGGAAAAGAGACCTTGGGAAAAGAGACCAACCCCCATCTGGCTACAACCTCCTTCCAGGGAGTAGTGGAGAGTGATGAGATCTGCCCTGAGCCTCCTCTTCTCCAGGCTAAACAATCCCAGCTCCCTCAGCCTCTCCTCATAGGACCTGTGCTCCAGTCCCTTCACCAGCCTCGTTGCTCTTCTCTGGACCTGTTCCAGTGCCTCAATGTCTTTCCTGAACTGAGGGGCTCAGAACTGGACACAGCACTCCAGATGTGGCCTCGCTAGTGCCGAATACAGGGGAAGGATCACTTCCCTGCTCCTGCTGGCCACACTGTTCCTGATCCAGGCCAGGATGCCATTGGCCTTCTTGGCCACCTGGACACACTGCTGGCTCATGTTCAGCTGCTGTCACTCAGAACCCTCAGCTCCCTTTCTGCCTGGCTGCTCTCCAGCCACTCTGTCTGTGCCCAGCCTGTAGCACTGTAGGGGGTTGTTGTGGCCAAAGTGCAGGACCTGGCACTTAGCCTTGTTGAACTTCATCCCATTGGAGTCAGCCCATCTCTCCAGTCTATCCAGATCCCTCTGCAGAGCCCTCCTGCCTTCCAGCTGATCGACACTCCCCCCCAGCTTGGTGTCATCTGCAAATTTGCTAATGGTGGACTCAATCCCCTCATCTAAATCATCAATAAAGATATTATACAGGACTAGATCCAGCACTGATCCCTGGGGACACCACTGGTGACCGGTCGCCAGCTGGATGCAGCCCCGTTCACCAGCCCTCTCTGGGCCTGGCCCTCCAGCCAGTTCCTGACCCAGCACAGAGTGCCCCTGTCCAAGCCATGGGCTGCCAGCTTTTCCAGGAGTGTGCTGTGGGAGATGGTGTCAAAGGCTTTGCTGAAGTCCGGATAGACTACATCCACAGCCTTCCCTTCACCCAGGGGTGAGGTGGGTCACCTGATCATAAAAGGAGATCAGGTTGGTCAGATAGGACCTACACCTCCTAAACCCGTGCTGAGTGGCTCTGATCCCTTGTCCATCCTGTAGGTGCTGTGTGATGGCACTCAGGATGATCTGCTCCATAACCTTGCCAGGCACTGAGGTCAGGCTGACAGGCCTGTAGTTTTCTGGGTCCTCCTTCTGGCCCTTTTTATTCACTGGCATGACATTCACCAACTTCCAATCACCTGGGGCACCCCCAGTGAGCCAGGACTGTTGGTAAATGATGGAGAGTGGCTTGGTGAGCTCTTCTACCAGCTCCCTCATCACCTTTGGGTGGATTCCACTAGGTCCCATAGACTTGTGAGGATCCAAGTGGCTCAGCAGGTCACAAACTGTTTCCTCCTGGATTACAGGGGGTCTATTCCACTTCCTGTCTCTGTCTACCAGCTCCAGAGGCCGGTAGTCCAGAGGATAACCTGTCTTACTGTTGAAAACTAAGGCAAAGAAGGTGTTAAGTTCTTCAGCCTTCTCCTCATCTTTGGTGACTATGTTCCCCCCCATATCCAACAAAGAAGGGAGGCTTTCCTTGTCCCTTCTTTTGCTATTGATGTATTTGTGGAAGCACTTCTTGTTATCCCTAACAGAAGTGGCTAGATTGAGTTCAAATTGTGCCTTTGTCACTCTAATTTTCTTTCTACATGACCTAACTATATTCCTAAATTCTTCCTGAGTAGCCAGCCCTTTTTTCCACAGTCAGTAGGCTCTCTTTTTTCCCCTAATTTCCTTCAAAGTCTCCCTGTTCAACCAAGCTGCCTGTCTTCCCCGTTGGCTTGCCTTTCAGCACATTGGGACAGCCTTCTCTTGTACATTCAAGACTTACTTCTTGAAACACATCCATCCCTCCTGGACCCCTTTTTTTTTGAAGGGTAGTTTCCCAGGGTACACTCTGAACTAGTCTTCTAAGTAGGCTGAAATCTGCCCTCCAGAAGTCCAGTGTAGAGGTTTTATTGGTGGCCTTCCTTGTATCCCTGTGTATTGAAAAGTCTATTATTTCATGGTCACTGTGCCCCAGATGGCCTTCAACCACCACATCTCCCACCAGCCCCTCTCTGTTTGTGAACAGAATGTCTAGCAGGGCCCCACCCCTGGTAGGCACATTTACCAGCTGGAGCAGGAAATGATCCTCTATACACTCTGGGAATCTCTTAGGCTGCCTCTTCGCTGCTGTGTTGATTTCCCAGCAGATGTCTGGCAGGTTAAAGTCACCCACGAGAACAAGGGCTGGTGATTTTGAGATATCCACCAGCAGCTTGTAGAATAATTCATCACCCTCTTAATCCTGGTTGGGTGGTCTGTTACAGACTCCCATGAGGATATCAACCTTGTTGGCCTTCCCCCTGATTCTGATGCCCAGTCACTCAACCTTATCATTACTGACTTCAAGTTCTACAGAGTCCACAGACTCTCTAACATATAAAACCACCTTTTCACCTGTTCTGCCTCACCTATCCCTTCTGAAGAGTTTGTAGCCATCCATGGCAGCACTCCAGTCATGCGAGTCATCCCACCACGTCTCCTTGATGGTGACTACGTCAGAGATTCCCTGCTGCACGATGGCTTCCAGTTCCTCCTGTCTGTTACCGCACTGCGTGCATTAGTGTACATGCACTGCAGCTGGGCTGCTGCTTTCACTCTTGATCTGGGTTTTCCATCCTCAGGCTCATCTCTGGAGAGCCTGATTTCAACCCCTTCCCCTTTTAAACCTAGTTTAAAGCCCTTGTGATCAGCTTCAGCCCTGACAACTTGTGGGCTGCTGTCCTTTTCCCCTTGCTAGATAGATGTAGCCCATCTAATTTGAGGAGAGTAGGTACCAAGGAATTTGACCCATGGTCAAAAAACCCAAAATCCTGCTGGTGGCACCAATCCTTTAGCCACCTGTTGATGAGATGGGTTTTCCTACTCCTCTCACCATTCATCCCTGCTACTGCAGGAACTGAGGCAAACACCACCTGTGCTCCTGTCCCATTAACTGATCAACACAGCACCTTGAAATCCTTTTTAATCACCCTAGTACTTCTTCCATTAATGTCATCACTGCCAGTCCAAACTACCAACAGTGGAATGTTTTGCTAAAAGTCAGTTGTGCTGTTCACCAGGCACTTACTTTTTAAATTGTTTTAGTACCTCCAGCTTTACTCCCTTCCTTATCCAACTACTCATTTTAATTGCCTTTTTTTTATTATTATTATTTTGTGGTTAGTTTTGTTTGCTTTTTAAGCTGAAAATAGTAGTTCATTGTTATTGTTTTCTCTCTGAAAATACAACTGGGCTGTTGCTTTTGCAGGGTAAAAATCCCTGTCTTTTGGAAGTTCCATGAGTCCATGTGTTTGCAGAATCCTCTCCTTCTCTAGAGTGTCTTCCAATAGGCTTTGGCAGACGAACTGAGCAGAATCTGTTCATGCATTCAGGTTGGCAGGATCACAACTTAACAGCATAAACTATTTCTGCTAGGATTAGCAGGGTGTTCCCCTTGACTTTCTGCTGCCAAAGCAAAGCTGCAACAGTGAGGACCACGAGATGGCAGTACTGCATGAGCAATTGAATCAAAAGCCAACATTTTGCAGAATTAAATTCTGGAGAAACAGGTTTTCCACTAGCAGCTTCAGAGCTCTTTGTAAATTCAGTCCACCCCCAGCCTGCTTTGCAACAGAAACGAGGAAACGTAAGTAAAATCTATACCCTCCAGATTATGGAATGTGGTGCTTAATGCTTGAAGTCTTCTACTAATGAAATACTATTGTTTGTTTTAACACAGTATGTACCAACATGAAGGATATTTTAGGGCACTATAGAAAGCCTGTAAGTAGGTGATATAATTTTCCCTTGTCTTCTGTCTTGAGGATTAAAGTGTTCAGCAGAAAAGTGATTCAGAAATAGAGAATTTCAAGGCAAAGCAGAAAGGAATGAGTTATTTGAAAACATTTTTTGAGCAGTGTTGACTTGCTTTGCAAGTGAATGATCTTTAGTGTCAGCACGGCAGAGCTAATTATAGAGGGAAAAGTAATGTGCTAATGTAGCTAAGTTGTTCTCAGTTTCCAGAGGCTGAAGTACCTGGTAGTTTCTGCTCAATGGTCAATCCAAAGGTGGCACCACAAGCAAGCAGGATGGCTCCAGCCAGCCTTCCTAATTTCTGGTACTCAACAGCCTTCTGTCTGTGAAAGCAGAGTCAAAAATAGTGATTTCCTTCAGATACAAAGAAACAGATGTGCTGTGCAGTGCAGGACAAAATGTGAAAAGGAAATAAATGAGGAATTATTCAAATGGACAGGAGCCAGTACCTATTCTAAAAGGAAACCCTGCCATTAAATTTGGGAGATTAATGCAGTATGACTTAATGCACTATGACCAGCAAATGGAAGACTGAAGCACTCAGTGAAAGTGGGTTTCCTGTTCTCAATAAGAGGAGACAGGAAGAAGGAAAAAACCCTAATGGTTTCTGTCTGCTTGATATTTAACAAGCCACAGATACCTTTCTTCACCTCTTCTTCTCAGGAGGATGGAAAGCAACCATTTCACTGGCATGGTTTGCTCTGAACATACTCCACAACAAGAGGAACAGTCAGCACAAAAGTACATACAACACAAATCTAGTTAGATCCATCACTTCATCCACAGCATGGTTAAAGGCTAATTGAGAGAAATGCATTCCTACACAATGGCTAATATGAACAGATTTATGCATGTGTGTGTTTGTTTACAGAAATACATGTACACTCATTTTGTTATATTTTGCCTGGAGAAATATGCTGAAGTAACCAAACTTATGCAGAGAAGAGCAACTCAAGCTGTTGAAGGACACAGAAATTTACACCCTGACACATAAATACTTTGTTTACTCTACGTTAAGAGATACCATGAGGGGAAAACCAAACAAGACTGAGGAGAAGTTTCACCTTTGCAGATTGCTCTCCACTTGCAGTGGGAATCCACATTTGAATGTATTGATTGATGCAGATGGTGGGTTTCCATCTTGTGCTAAACATTCAACAGTTATTTTGCCTGAAAGGTGACTGATACACACAGGCAAGTGAGGAAGAGGTCTTAACACAACTGCCTAACATAATCCCTCTGCCACCAAGGCTCTGACCATTTTCCATCTGAGGGAATATAAATGAGGAACTAATTTAAATCTTACACCAATAGCCACAGAAGTGTGTCAGGCTAATAAGTGTTCAGGCCTGTAACCCTCTTAACGCCACATGGAGGAGAAGGAGATTCAACAGCATTCCCCAAATGCTTGTTTTCTGTTGATTGATAAATTCTTTAGCTGGTAGCTTTTCCCCTTTCAGTGTCTAGCAAAGATGAGTGATGCTTGCTATCTTTGCTTGCCCTGGCTGTGTGTTGGACCAGCGTCTCAGAAGATGTGTCCTCTATCAAAGCAAAGGTCCCTTTCCAAGTGCAATTAAATTGTGGCTCAGAGAGTCACAATGCAAACTGCAGGGGACAGCATTACCTTGGAGGAAATTATGTGTTCCTCAAGCCCTCCTTTGCTGCCACAGAGCATCACTTCTCCAGGGTATTACAACCAGACTGTAAAAGCTGTGATTTCCTTCTTCTGCGGGATGTTACATTTTTGGAAAAGGTTGCCTTTGTATTATTGTTTTCTGATTCTGCATTTTCCAATACTAAATTCTTTAATCTGAAGACACATGTCTAAGTCCAATTACTATTCCCAAATCCTGCTAAGATAGCCTGCAGCTGATGTTTAAATGAGCTTGCTCACTGTGGAGAAAAGGCAATAAGCAGGTAATGATAGGCTGAACATAATAAAGTCCTTCTTTTGCCGTTGTCCATGTCACTACCAAGCTGCTACTACCACCATGAATAATTAAAGAAACAATAACAAAACTCCCAGATGCAAGGAATATAGCTGTATATTTGCATTTTTGGTTCACATTGGAAGATTCAAGAACTCATACATGTAGTCATCCACTATTATATTATTTCTGTTATAAGAAGATTGTAATAGGCACTAGAAAAAAGAAGAAGAACAATTTTCAAGCCATTTTTAAAATAAATGTATTTAGGAATGGAAATTCCTGTCTGCCAAATATTGCTTAATAATTCACCATGAAAATTTTCAATATTTTATCTTCCTTTCTGCCAATGCATATCCCCCAACCAAAATTCCTGCATGGGGTAATGCCTCGATTTTCATCAGCCATGTCAAAAGATGACACAACAAATGCATAAATCTTTGCAATGCATTTTGCTTCTAGGAAAAGCTTTCAGGAAAGCACACATGCTTACTACACACATATAAAAAGCTCAACAGATGTAACATGATGAGTTGCCTTAATTTGGCTCCAGAATTAAATTATAGCCATCCGCACACATCCTGCCAAGAGCAGAGAATGAAACTCTGTTTAGTCCAATCATTCTGCTTGAGGTGCAGTCATGATTTTGTATCCTTTGCAGAAATATTTACTTCTAAAAATATTCCACTAACATTAGTTAGTGTAAGTATTTTGAAAATACAGAGTGGTTCTTTTGTCACTTTCAGGGCCTATGTCTTTTTCTTTGTAGGTCATTACAGCTGATTGGAACTGAACTGATGAAAAAACATTTCGCTGTGAAAGGCTGGTGATGAGGTTGATGAGCACAAAAGATCTCATTGGAAAAATTTAGTCTTGAGTAGCCTCTACCAAATGTCTCCAGTGTGACTGAGCAGGGATTTCACACAAGCCTAATTCCAGAACTGCGTATGTGGGGAACACAGTGGTTCATCCATAGTCCGGGGCGATCCTACCTTCTGCCTTTCTTTTTTTTGAGTCACTTATTGTCAGTCACATTGGTGTTTAAAAGAAAGTTTTTTTCAAAATCACAGGGTGAGAAAACTCTGATCATCCGGAAATGTTGATTTTTTTTTTTTTTTTTTTTAGGAGTTCCAGTAGCCATTCAATTGAGTTCAATGTAATAACTTTAAAGAAAATTTCCTACTGAAACTCTCTTGAGTAAAAAAGATTCTGAAGGTTGTCTCCAGATTACACTCTTTCATTTTCTTCTTTTGTTTTCTTAGTGCAATACAGCTAGTTCAGTTTTGGAGACATGTTGCAGGAGTATGTTCTTGTTGTCCCAGTGTGGCAAAGACTTCTGAAAGACACTGGTTTCATAAGATAGTCCTCCATCTGAACTAAAACAACATTTAAAGGGTAACTTCAAAATAAAATTTGTAAGAGTTTGATGCACCCACTATCAATGACAATAAAAAGACATTTCTCTATTTTGTATCATCACTCCCTAGTTTTGCTCTCTGAGTAGATGAAGCCTTTACTTTGGTATGTGTATCCAAAAATATTTTTTTCAGTTTGGGGTTTCCCCATTCATATAACCACAAGGATGACAGGGACAAATCAGCATGATTTCCCTTGGAGGCATTTCACTCCCTTTCAGTTCTTTAATGCTCTTCTGCAGCTGAAAGAAGGACTCAGCAGCATCATAATTATTCCAGTTCTCTGCACAGTTCAAGAGAGACTAATGAGGAAACTGAGTAGTGGAAAGATGAAAAATAAGACAATGCTACAGTTCAAAAACTGTCTGAGAAGCAGAAAATAGGGCAAGACGTTGTAATTGGTGTCAAATCCTAGACAAAAGCAGTGACTGTCTGTAAAACTGCATTTTTTGTTTCATGGACCTGTAATAAAGCTCATGACAGTGTCACACTTTGCAACAAAGTAAACTTCAGACAAGATAGAAAATGGAAAATATGAATTTGTCTGAAGCATATTGCCTGCTGTCAGGCACAGCAACCCCAGCAGAGCTTCCAGATGTTTAAGGGTTTGATGGCACGACATAGCAACAGTTCAAGTTTGTTTTTTGCTGTCAGGTGCCCAGCATCCCATGCTACCAAGACTTCAGAAAGGGACTTGCCAAGGCTTCTGGACACACAGACTTACTGCACAGACACTATTAAAAACTACATGATCAAACGTCGCCCCAAAATTCTTGGCAAGGTCTTGGCTTCTGCTGAGCTCACGGTTAATTTAGTAATCTAGCATTTTATATGCTTTCTGTCTGATGACCTTTCAGACTGATTGACATTTTCAATGTATGTGGTTATCAATCCTTTTTCTTGCTGTGATGTGCCTGTTCACAGGCAGGTGTTAATGTAATGTTCTCACAGATAAAAAAAAGTTACAAGAAAATTCACTGTGACTTCAATGAATAAAATGTATTCCCTGAAGAGGATGTTTTACACTATTTCAAGCAGGCTTTTCAAGAGAAACTATTATATATTAACAAAGGGGATTCTGCCTAACTTTCACTGGAAAAAGGGGGAGTGAGAAGCAGGAGAGCATTTCCATATGGGCTCCTTCTGTTTTGTTATTGGGCAAATCAAGAGATTTAAGCCACTATAATTTTTTGGAATTTTTGTTTTCAGGTTGAATGCAAGAAACAGTAGAACAAGCAGTCACTTGTTTAAGGTGAAAATAAGGTTCCTACCATATGTCCAATCAGAAATACAATTCTATGTGTTTACTACAGCTACAACGCATTTTTCAATGGATTGTCTGACCAACATCCTACCAGTGAAAAAACGACTGCAGTTTCATTTCGTGTGGCAATCGAAACCACTCTGTTTCATTGTTAACCACGAAACGGTGTCAGATTTCCACTGGCAGGTTTAGGCAAAGAAACCTCTTGCTTTTTCAAGACCAGCTGAATCAGGGATGTGTCATCAAGAATCAACCTTTTTGTTTTAGCTTTATAATCACTCCACAACTGACTTGGAATGACAGGTTGCATGTTAGTAAAGCGAATGGGTGTCAGATTCTGCATGTTCTGGAAGTATCAGATCAGGCTTCTTGAGGCACTGCGATAAATAGAAGCCTTGTTTTTGTGAGAGAATGGTTGGATTTAGTTGCACACAAGGCAAAGAAAAGCAAAAGCTGTGGAAGGTGACAAGGCAAGCAGAGCCAAACACCACATTGTTAATTTGATTCCCAGCTAGAGCAGATCCTGGATGGAAATCATTGGCAATGTATTACTCACAGCCATCTAGCCTTTAGGATGGTTTCAGGCAGTGAAAACAGGGCAGACTCGGAGCCTAATCTACATTTTAAAGCGACTCTTTCCTGAACCTTGTGTAAGTGGCAGTGGAGCATGAGCCACAGTTCTGTCTGTCCTCAGTCCATACAACATGGGAGCTCATTGCATCTCTCAGGCACAAGTCTTCTCTCATTGGCTCACTTCAGCATATCAAATGAGGCTTTCAGAGCTAGGAGGACAGGTCTTCAAACTCAGGGCTGACATTACACAGTAAGAGCTTTATTTCACTTATGTGTCCCAAATTCTCAGCAAAGGGACAAAGCCATGTTTAGCATATGGAGCTGTTTACAAACAATTCAAACAAAGCTTAAGTAACTATCCTTGCAAAGCACAAAGGCTCCAGTCTTGTGTTGCTGGAAAATGAAAAAAACCCAAACAAACCAACCCAAAGTCACTCTTGCCTGAGTGACTGAAATACGTCATGGCCAGAAGCTAATTCAGAGGTCAGGAAAAACAGGGTCCACTTCAAAGTTTATTCTGGGGCTACCCAGTGTAAAGCTTATGAAACATACTGGAAAAAGTCAAGATATGACTCATTCACACCAATCCGTCAAGACATTATGGGAATCTGTTGTTATTACCCTTTGGGCTAAACGACTTCCGGAGAAATTCCATTGAAAGCAAGTCATGGGGGACTACTTTGGTCCTCTATGTTTAGTTCTTCTTTCCTTTTATTTCCTTCTTGTTCTCTTGAATTTTCTTTCCTGCTTGCTTTCTTGGTATTCCTTTCTGTCTTGTTGTCTGGCTTTTTTTTGCTTGTTCTTTCTTGCTTTTACTCATTCTTTCTCTCTCTTCCTCTCTTTCATTTTTTATTCTTTCCTTCCTTCTTTCCTAGATCCTCAGTGTAATATGAACAAAGGACTGAACTGAGGTTTGGACATTGATCTGAGGGTCTTGTGTGACTTAGAGGGGGAGCTGTGGCAAATGTGATCCGTGTAGAAATGCACAGTGAATGGCTGTAATGGACCTAGAGAGCTTATAAACAAACATGCTTTCCACCAGGCTGAGTCTGTGAGATATGGAAAAGTAGGTCACATGGCAGTGAAGTGACAATCTCAGCATTATCCTCCTACCTTACAACAGGGGGATCAGACACTCTGAGAATATATATATAAAAATATATATAACTTGAGCCAATTGACATCGAGTGTTTGTTGTCACAAAACGAAGCTATAAATGCAATTAGTAATTTTCTCAGTCTCCTATTTCACCAGTTCTATGCCATATACTCCTATTCTCTACACCTCCAATCTTTCCATATGTCTGCATCCTAAAGAAATGCATTTTAAGGATGTAAAAGCAATGAAATCTGATAAAAGTGCAAAATGAGGTGTCTTCAGCTTTTATGAGGATTGACAGAAAAATATTGATGGAAACTGTCCGAGAGAAAAAAATTTGGCTTCCAAATCTCATTTCTGGTCTCCAGACAGCATGCTTACTGTCCACAGAAAATGCAGTATTTTTTTCCTGAGAATTTAATGCTTTTAGAACAAAAGAGAATTCCCATTACATCTGAATAGCAACCATATTATGTTTCTTTGCCTCTACCAAAAAGCAGTGTTTTCTGTCCTAAAATTGGATCTAGACTCTGTGGAAAATGGAAATGTCAAGAACTCAAATTCTTATGAAGGTTCCCATAGGCACATTTCAGAACAAGATTTTTAATTTTTTGATTTTTACAGAGAACAATAAAAGAAACAACAATAACAAACAAATA